>NC_036244.1:19462711-19543965 GCF_002742605.1 Olea europaea var. sylvestris | reverse complement strand
AATTTTTGTGTGTTTATGTTACGATTCTTATTTACTTCACAATGCCAAAAATGTTATCAAAAATAGTTGTTTCATGTGTGAGTATAATTGTGATTAGCAAAATAAAATTTTGGTCCAGAAATCTTAAAATATAGCATGCAAATTTCAAATTATTGCCCAATTTATTGTTTATTGAAAGAGTGTCAACGCGGTTATATTTCGACTTTAGGCAACATCTTTAGCTCTCTCTAGGCTAACATACAAAATATACAGTAAAGAGGGAAAAAGCTTGACCTGAAAATTTTACAATGATATTTGTAGGGTATCACTGTTATATGTTCAAAGCGGGGTGGAGACTTGTCGACCACTACACATTGTGAATGGCTTCCAACTGTTCCGTCGATGCCTGATGCAATTCACTTTAACTTCATTCCTATCACTTCTCTACTTAGAGGAGTTCCAGGCAAAGGGTTCTTATCACATGCCATCAATCTTTATCTTCGTTGTAAGTAATACTTTATTACCAACATTGAAGCTCCTGTTTGTCACCCATTATTTTGGAAAAATTAAAGATTTTGTATGCAGATAAGCCTTGTAAAGGCATGAGGTGGATCCGTAAAGAACATAATGAGAAGAATACTTGTATAGTCGACCCTGAGTTTACTTCAAATTATAGGATTCAGTTTATTGTTTCAAATTCTTCTATAACTATGTAAATAGAACATGAATAGAATGTGTTTGTTTTGTATGCAGATAAGCCTCCTATATCTGATTTACAGTACTTCCTGGATTTCCAAGCTCACAGGATTTGGGCTCCAATTCACAATGACCTCCCACTGGGCCCAACTAGAAGCAGAACCATGCAAACACCTACTCTACATTTCAATTTGATGGGCCCTAAACTGTATGTAAATACTACTCAGGTAAACACGGTTGATGTTTGCTTGTCAACAAAAAATCACAGTTGAAAAATATGTGTTGTGTGTTGGGAATAAGAAATTAAATGTCTATTCAAATTGCAATTTCAACTGGGTTTATGACTAAATGTAACTGAATTCTGATCAGGTCACAGTTGGAAAAAGACCGGTTACTGGTATGCGATTGTACCTTGAGGGCAAGAAATCCAACAGGTATTACACTATTTTGATGCAAATTTTTAATATTTTCCTAGTCGTTAGTGTGCATATCATTCATGATATGTAGCCAGGAACCCTGGAAAATGCATCTACAGCACAATGAACTATACTTTAACTTCTTTTTCTACTTTTGATACTGCCTTTTGTCCAATTCATCTTGCTAAACACGAGATAAATGCAACTCAACGATCATTTTAATCTGGGAATTTTCTTAACTAAAAGGCAAAACTTAACAGGTTAGCAATACACCTCCAGCACTTACTGAACTCTCCAGTTCTGCTCCAAGACAAGCTAAGTGATGCTCTAACTTGGCGTGGATCAGAAGAAATATCGGATGATCGTTACATTGAAGCTATTCAGTGGAAAAAGTTTTCACACGTATGCACAGTCCCCATAAAATACGATCCAAGATGGGCAACTGGTGAAGACAATGCTGCGTTCATCGTCACTGGTGCTCAACTTTACGTAAAGAAGCATGACACAAAGAGTGTTTTGCATCTGAGGCTCTTATACTCTAAAGTATCAGATTTCTTTGTTGTGCAATCTAACTGGATGCAGTGGGCATCAGAACATAATTCCATAAAGTCTGGCTTCTTTTCATCTATAAGTACTTCAATAACAGGAAACGTAGAGAAGGAGAAGGCACAACCAGTCATCGTGGATTCCGGGGTGTATCCAACAGGGCCACCAGTGCCCGTGCAAACGCAGAAGCTCTTGAAATTTGTGGATACATCACAAATGTGTAGAGGGCCACTGGACAATCCCGGACATTGGTTAGTGACTGGCGCAAAACTAGACTTGGAAAAGGGAAAAGTATGCCTGCGCGTAAAATTCTCCTTATTGAACATATGTTCACGATAAAGAAGACATTGAATTAGGAAAGATATTGCCAGAAAATCGACTCACCAGAAGAGATGTTCGAGTTGAAATTGATCACTATATTTAAAATGTTTTTAACAGATTAGTCCTGTGAGTTCAGGGGATACTCTCCAATATATGTTAAATGTTTTCTGTAAATAGGAGGAAATATTGTCCAGTATGAATTCCATATCCTTGATTCTTTATTTATTTGGTTTCATTTTATTAGCTACTGCAGAGCCTCAATAATTAAAATGGATGAGTTTTGCTCCCACTGCACATTGATTAGAATCAGTTACGTGGAACGGGAAGTTATAGGTTTGAAAATTCAGTTCATTCTAAATTGAGTAGATGAATAGGCTGGAAATTGATTTTATTGTAGAAATATGGTTATTTTTAGAAAACTGTAAGATTTCAAAGGGCTGGCAGTAGTATTTTTTTGTTATCTTTTAGGAGTTTAGTTTAGCATTTACCTTTTTTTGTGCGGATATAATCATTTTCTTTTCTCTTCGATCTTGTATGAAAGCAAGTGATGCACAAATATACAATTGTAAGGGGTAAATGCACGGTATTAGATATCGGATCATAATGGAATGGTGACGTTATTCCACAAACTAGCTCAAATGCATGAACATACTCTATTTTAATGTCTTGATCAGACCATTAGGCATGATATTTTTAAAATATTAATTTAAAGGGGAAAAAAATCATGTCTACTATACTTTAAGGTTATATTTTCAAAAATATCAAAGTTTGAGAAAGTTTTTAGAATTCAGGTCATATTTCAAGATTTTATTATAATTGATATATATTTGCTTAAGATTATGATCTTAACTGGCAGTTATTTGAGGATAATTGACTTCGCTCTCATCATAATCATTCCCAAAGATAGCTAAGCAGTTACTGTGTCCACAATTTTATCTGTTCTAAAAATAAGGAAAAAGAAAATATCATGCTTTCATAGATTCAAATTCCTCCACATATTCTCAAGTCACAATCATCATTCTACATGTCACAATAGAAAATTGTTTGTCTTCTTCCATGGATAATCAACAATCTGCATAGGCATTTGAAACTCTACTTCTAATGTCTGGGAGGGATTTTTCCAAGCTTTTAAGCCATTTTATGACCGTTGACAATTCAGAAGTGGATCACATTGTAGCCGTTGCTTTTGACTACCTTTCCAATAAATTATAACAATTATCAAATATGCCCTTTAAGAATAGTCAAATATGATGACCGTAAGAAATGTATCTAAGTAATTCAAAGTAATAAAAAGGGTAATATAGACTTTTATCATTTTTAGATAATAATTTCAAATAATGGAAGTATATAACTGACAGCAATGGAACCCACTTCTGAGTTGCCAACGGTCATAAAATGACTTCAAATCTTGAGTAAATCCCTCCCGAACAGGCGTATTGTATTTATGTTACTAAATTCATGCGGCATGCTGTATTGTGATTTAAATTGTGAAATACAACAATTACGATATTTGTAGTTTTCATATGATTACATGTGTGACGTATACAATATTTTGATACTATTTTGCTAAACATTTTGAGAAAAATCATTTAAAAATATTTTAATCAACAATAGTGAACACTGATTTCCCATTCATTTACCGTTTCATTCACTTTCAGCAAAATGTATCTTAAGCACAGTTATCAAATTTGAGCTGGTCATCAATCCAGCCAAAGCACTGAATTCATGGATTCGTAGTTCAATCGATGAATCATTACTAAGTCAAAAAAATTTTAAATATTTTTTTTATTTAAAAAGCATAAATATAAATCTAATGTGTATTCTAATTTAAAATTTCTTTTATTAAATTGAAATATTATAAATTCTTAAATTTTGGTACTGTATTTCGAAAAAAAAAAAAAGAGGCCATTTTTCAGAAAAGAAACTGACCATTTTGGATGGGACAAAAACGTGGTTCCATTGCTCATCAATACAAAGGTAGTTTAGCCCATATAATACCGTGACTAACTTCAGCATTCGTAACATAACATGTTCATGACTCTGTATGCCTTTCCTGGAATTTATTGTTAGTTTTTTTTTCCCATTTAATTTGTCTACTTTTTCAAATTTATAAACAATAGCGATATGACGTAAGAAATGAAGAACACATTCACAGACTCTTTAATTCTACGAATATCAAGTAATCGAGTATCAGAGGCCAGTAATGTAAGCACACTAAATGCAAGCATATTTATATTTCAACACAAAACACATTATAGTTCATACCAAACAAGTCTCTTTGCAATCAAGTTACAGTTTATAGTTAATATCAAATGCTTATATTACATCAACTGGTGTTTAGGTGAAACTCAAACCTCGACGGAAGTTCCTTTCAAGTGAAGACATTTCAAGAGACCTTCTTAGGCTGGACTTGTCCTTCTTGATCTGGACCAGCTTGTCGTAAACACACCACGGGAAACTGATATAATGATCCCGATTCAATCCCTCGTTGTAGCTACCCCAATATTTAGGATGATATGTGACATGATACCAAGCCGATGCTTTTGCATCCATATCGTCCGATTCACTTCCTTTTTTGAACATTTTCCGAGCTTCGCTCCTCAATGACCTCACAGCTGCACCAATGGCATCTGCATCTCGTCTTCGATCAAAAGTCTTTGACATTTTCATAATACCCCCACTCAGTATTTCAGCCTCAGTTTTTATGCCGTAGTATTCCATCAGATTACCCAACTTGTAATCATACTCAGTTTTGCAATAAAATGCTTCGTCAACGTAATCTTCAAATCCATCTACTTCCATGTCAGGATCATACGACTTCCTAGCCACTTCACGGGTAAAAGATTTGATAGAAGCCGTGTGGGGGGCGATGTCTTTCACATCCCTAAACAGCTTTCCTATCACACATCTCGATTCGTAGGTTGTCTTGTCGGGCTTATCCATGAAATCCGGGTATTCTTTCACCCGTAAATGAGGCGGTATTACAGCAGGAACACCAGTTTTTGGAAAGTCGACAGCAATGGAGAACAGCTTTGCCAACTCTATACAAGGTTCACTCAACGCCTTACATGGTTCTTTATCAGCAAAGACTGTGTGGGCATTTGCAATGATTCCTAAACTGTCGTTCACAATATAGTTGGTGAAGTACTCCTCCACTTCCTGTACCACAGGTAAAATAAAAACTACGTGCTAAGTACTGTAGAAAACACGTAATCATTAGATTAGCAAACATTAATTTTCAATAATACTGCGCAATGAGAACAAAATGAAGAGTTTTAAATCATGTGAAAGCTCGAAGAATTTTCGTTTATTTAATGATGTAGCCATTATTTTTGTCTAGAGCTCTTATTTTTAATTCTTGATTTCCCGTTTTATCAAATCTTCATCTTAGAATTGCACTTCAGCTCGACTTAAAACATGCCGTTCTACAGCTTTCAAGACTTAGCACGACTATGTAGTTCTGTAAGAGTTTCGATCCAATGGAAAAATAACACCAATCAAATAATAGATACCTATATTACTCAAAAAGTTTCATTAAACAAACAGTTTTCTTGACACTTCCAGACATTAATAAAAGTAACTTAGGTTCCCAAGTATTCGCAAACAATATCCAAGACCATCAACGGCAACATAATTGTTGGAATTGGTTCAAAAATAACCGAAATTAACTAATAATTGGTTAAGTGTAAAACTGGAAAGATAAAAAGTTGTGATTTCGTATCAAATTCGACCAAATATTCGAACTTGATCCGATGGTCAAATTACAAAAGTAAATAGACCAACTTATTCTACTCGTCGAGTAAATCGTCATGGTATATTTGAAATCTCGAAACTAATTCCGGATAAATGAGAAATTGCAGTCCAAATTTGTAAGAAATGAAGTGTTGCAACTTTTCGAAATAATGCAGGTTTTGGGCTATACTATTTCATTTGCACCCTTTCTACATCTATAAATAGGACCCTATGGACGTGGTTTTGAGTACACCATTGCATTGAGTATCCATTCTTCTCTTGCAATTCATCTCTCTCACTCTCATAAAATTCCTTTATAGAAGGAAAATTCCATCGAAATTCCGTCGTTCTTGTGGTTTGAAGTGCTGCTACCACGAGTGTGTATTCGTTGTATCTTGAGAGACATTTTTCATTCAACCGTGAGTACTGTAGCAAGGCAATTTGTCTAAAGAAAAGAGTCATACTCGCCTCGAATTTCTTTTTCTACTCCTCTTTATTTCATTTTGGTTTTGTGTGGTCATTTTAATCATATACTTTGTGCCCTTACATTGTGTTCTTATTACTCTCCTGTGGGTTAGAATTTTTGCTTACAATAATAGTGTTTCGTGCACTAATTCATTTTTCTTGTTACTACGCGGAACTTCTATTTATGTAACAGAAATGACTTGAGGCTAATACAAGTCAAACCGGAATGGAAATTTTGCTCCTGCCTAGAGCAAATTATGTGGCTCCTCCAATGGCAATACCAATTCAAATTACGTCAATCCACATGGGGAGAAATCGAAAAAATTCGGTGGCGTAGACTTTAAGAGATGACAACAAAAAATGTTTTATCTCACTATGCTAAATCTAGCTAAGTTTCTTAAGAAAACAGCTCCCGTCGTACAAGAAGGAGAAAATAATCGGGAGTCGATCATTAATTAGGATGCATGGAAGTATTCCGACTTTCTGTGCAAAAACTACATCCTTAATGGATTGGATAACACACTATATGGTGTGTACAGTTCGAAAGATTCGGCAAAGGATCTATGGGATTCATTGGAAAAGAAGTATATGACCGAGGATGCCGGAACCAAAAAGTTCATCGTTGGCAAGTTTTTGAATTACAAAATGGTGGATTCAAAAACAGTGATCAACCAAGTGCAAGAGATCCAAGTCTCATAGCACAACATCCATGTCGAGAAAATGGAACTGAATGAGTCATCCCAAATTGCGGCTATCATCGAAAACTCCCTCCTTTGTGGAGAGATTTCTAAAACTATCTCAAGCATAAACGTAAAGAGATAAACTTGGAAGAGTTGATCGTCCACTTGAGGATTGAGGAAGACAATAGGAAGACCAAGAAGAAGTCTATTGTTCAACTTGAAGCAAACTTTATTAAAACCGAGTCAAAGGTCAACAAGAAGCGAAAGATCTCCGGTGATGCACCACATAGAGATAACTCCAAGAAGGCCAAGAAGTTTAAAGGAAACTGCTATAATTGTGGGAAGGCCGAATATCACTCAAGCAAATGTCGAAAACAAAAGAAGAATGCACAAGTCCACATGGTCGAGAAAGACACCCTATCCGAAGGAATACAAGAGATGAGCCTCTGCTGTTGTGTCCGAGTGCAATATCATTGGCAACACAAGGGAATGGTGGGTTGACACCGGTGCTACCCGCCATGTATGTGCCGATAAGGGAATGTTCTCTAGCTATCAAGAATTGAATAGGGTAGGAAACGCTGCAAGTTCTAAGATCGAAGGACAAGGTGAAATCACTTGAAGATGACATCCAGGAGAGAGCTTGTCCTCAACAACGTCCTACATGTGCAGGACATACGTAAGAATTTAGTATCCGGGCATCTACTTAGTAAAAATAGTTTTAAACTTGTATTTGTGTCCAACAAGTTTGTGTGTTATCCAAGAATGAGATGTATATAGGAAAAAGTTATATATGTGATGGAATGTTCAAGTTGAATGTTCTAACTATTGTACTAAAGCAAGGCGTTTTGAATAAAATTACAAATGTTGTTCACTTACTTGAGTTATCTTGTTTATGATAGGTTGACTAGGACACGTGAATTATAAGTTAATGCGCAAACTTATGAATCAAAGTTTGGGTAATTGACGCAAAACGTCCCTACCTTTCAGCTTAATTGTGGAAAACATCCCCACCTTTCATTTTTTGACATTTTTGCCCTCAAATCTGCGATGAAAGTCCTTCCGTCCAAGTTCCATCCATTTTGTCGTTAATTAAAAAGAGAGAACCAATTTTTTTCCACTCAACAGGGGTAAAACTGTCTCACCAATTGAAAACCCTCATTTTCTTAATTTCCTTCTTCACACTTCACAGCCCGAACGATTCCCATTCCACTCTCTCTCGATTCTTCAAAAATTCCCATTTATCTTCCATTTCAACAATTATTGCTCCATTCTCCTCTCGTATGGTCACATATCAGCAGCCGGCATAGTGGTAGCTCGCGTTGGGAGTTTGTCCAGCGAGCGACGTCCGGTAAGAATCATTACCTGTTGGGTATTTTCGTTTTCCATTTCATATTGTGGTGCTTTGCATGACTGAGTGTATGTGTAGGGTTTTGTTAGTGTTTATTGTTGTTACGCAGGCCTTCAAGGAACAACATGTTTCTTCCATATTTAAGAAACCCCGGCGACGAACGACCCAAATATGGTATGTAGTTCATCCCCTATTTTTTATGTGAACTTCTCTGATTCCAGTGCGCATTCACAAAATTTCGGATTGGAATCCCCCATCAATATCTCCCATTACAGGTTCAGACGCATGGTCTATCCCAGGTTTGAACCCTCTCACTCCACCGGCATACACGAAGAGGCCTGGGAGGCTAAAGAAAAACAGAAGAAAAGAGCCGAATAAGGTGGCTTCTTCAAGTCAGCCGAAGAGGTCCACGCGGTCCAAGAGCAATGCCAATACTTCACAATCAACTTTAGGAACAACGAAAGGTCAACGAAAAAGATCGAGACTAATAATGACATGTTCGAAGTGCGGTGAAACAAGACACAATAGGAGGGCTGCAAAGGGGCACCACCTCCAGCACCTTGTTAGGATGAAGCTGTCTGGCGTCTGCCAAGTTCACTTGTTAATTTTTTGGCTTTTGTTTTTGTTATTTAGTGCACAAATTGTCTGCATGTAGTGGATATAATATAGCACTTTAGGAACCTTTTTTGGTGTTTATGTACTGGGAGAATATAGCAAGTTCAGGACTTATGTTGGTTGCTCAGTAGATATTTTGCACATTTGAAATTAATTGTATCTATTTTTGCTTCAGTTTTCGGTTATTTTTACTTCAGCAGGTAGTGAATATTTTTATTTCAGTTTTCGATTGATTGGTGGATGACTTGTGTCTCAGATTCTGTGATAGAATTATGTATTTAGGGACTTTTGAGTTGTGTGTATCAACAGGTGGTTTATGGAAGAAAACAAGGAATTCTCTCGCCAATTTTTTTCTAAAAGTTAGGGACATTATTCGCAAATATTTCTAAAAAGTAGGGACGTTATTAGCAAATATTTCTAAAAGGTAACGACTTTACTCACCAAACTTTTTATAGGTAGGGATGTTTTAAGCCAAAATTATAACTACGTAGGGATTATTAGCGCAAGGTTCATTCGATTCCCAGAAGAAGTGAACAGGACCTATTCATCTTCACCAATAAGCCAAAATGGGTTATTCACCATTGAACTGATACATAGAACCGATACATCACAGCACCCATTTCCACTTGATCTCCTCAATTTACCCCGTGGTCATAATAAGCATAAACTATAAATAAACATCTAGCATTCATATCTATAAATGAAACACCCATTCAATATATATCTTACTATATTTTTCCAGGAACCCAACATAAAAGCAATAGTGATGGTCGAATTTCACCACTATATAGGCTCTTTAATTAACGACATTTTTTCCCTTATTTAATGTAATAATTTAAAGTATTTTCACACCCATTTTCCAGCTGCAGTTATATATATGGACTATGTAGAAGGCGGGAATAAGGGGTTCAATGGGTGAGACGGTTTTACCCCTGTTGACTGGATAAAAATTGGTTCTCTCTCTTTAATTAATGGCAAAATGGATGGAACTTGGACGGAAAGACCTTCATCGCAACGAAAGGTTGATTTGAGGGCAAAAATGCCAAAAAATGAAAGGTGAGGACGTTTTCCACAATGAAGCTGAAAGGTAGGGACGTTTTGCGCCAATTACCCATCAAAGTTTAATTCTAGCGCTTAAAATTGATCCTAATCACAAATATGAAGTATGTGTTGAAGCAAAAATGGCTAAAACACCGTTTCATTTGATACAACGGAACATGATACCTCTAGAACTAATCCATAGTGATATGCGATTTGAAATTCGTACAAACTAGAGGCGGTAAGAAGTACTTAGTAACTTTTATCGACGATTGTATAAAGTATTATTATGTCTTTCTTTTAAGAAGTAAAGAGAAGCGTTGGATGCTTTCAAATTATACAAGGTTGAAGTTGAAACGCAACTTAACAAACGAACTAAAAATATTCGTAGTGATAGAGGAAGTGAATATGGGGCACCATTTGAAGAATTTTGTTCCGAACATGGAATCATTCATCAAACAACGGCACTCTACTCTCCTCAATCGAATAGCATTGTAGAACGAAAAAATAAAACACTTAAAAAAATGATGAATGCAATGTTGATAAGTTCGGGTTTATCTAAGAACTTGTGGGAGGAAGCCATCTTAACATCAAATCATCTTCTTAATAGGATAACTCATAAGAAAATGGAAGAGACTCCATATGAGTTATGAAAACGTCATCCTCCGTCCTACCAACACTTAAAAGTGTGGGGGTGCTTGGCAAAGGTCGAAGTTCCTAAGCCTAAACAAGTAAAAATCGAATCTAAAACGATTGATTGCATATTTATTGAATACGTCAATAATAGTAGTGCATATCGTTTCTCTTTGTACACAAGTCCAAAATTCAAAACGTACACGAGGGTACAATAATTGAATCAAGGAATATAATATTCTTTGAAAATGTATTTTTGCAAAGACAATGAAATTGAAAGTTCGAATAAGAGAACTTATGAAACTACGAAATGATCTTCAAGTGAAGAAGAACCAAGACGTAGTAAACGGGCCACATCGTTCACATCTTTTGGTCCGGAATTTCTGACCTCCATGGTAGAAAATGACCCGAAAACTTTCGAAGAAGCTATGTCTACTCCGAAAGCACCGCATTTGAAGGAAGCTATCAATAACGAGATAGATTCCATAATGCAAAATTATACGTGGAAGTTGGTTGATTTACCTCCCGGGAATAAGCCTTTGGGATGCAAATGGATATTCAAGAAAAAGTTGAAGCCGGATGAATCCATTGACAAGTATAAGGCTCAGTTGGTTGCCAAAGGGTATAAACAAAAAGAAGAATTTGACTTCTTTGATACCTACTCACCCGGAACTAGAATCATGTCTATAAGGTAACAAATTGCAATTACGGCAATCCATAACCTTGAGATTCATCAAATGGATGTTAAAACGGTATTCCTAAACGGTGAGTTAGAAGAGGAAATATACATGGAGCAACCTAAAAAGTTCGTTTCTCCTAAACAAATGGACAAAGTTTGTAAACTCTTTAAATCCTTATGTGGATTGAAACAAGCTCCGAAACAATAGCACCAAAAGTTTGACAGAACGATGTTATCAAACGGATTCAAAATAAATGAATGTAAAAGTGTGTATACGTGAAAAATACACCAAATGTCTATGTAATAGTATCTTTACGTAGACGAGATGTTGATAACGGGCAATAGTCACGAAGCGCAGCTCAACACCAAGAGAATGTTAATGAAGCACTTCGATATGAAAGACATTGGTGTAGCAGATGTGATTTTAGGAATTAAAATCACTAAAACGTCGAAAGGACTTGCACTTTTCCAATCACATTACATTGAAAAAGTACTTAAGGCTTACGAAGTATTCGAGGAAAGTCCTTCACAAACCCCTATTGACCCAAGTTTGCACTTAGTCAAGAATGAGTGAGAATGCGTATCACGATTAGGGTATTCACAAGTGATAGGCAGTCTAATGTACATTACGAATTATACTCAACCAGAGATTGCTTTTGCGGTGAATAAACTTAGTAGATTCACGAGTAATCCAAACCATGATCATTGGAAGGCTTTGATAAGGATGCTTATGTATTTAAAGCATACCTTAAACCATGGATTACACTTCATGAAATATTCTGCGGTATTGGAAGGATATTGTGATGCAAATTGGATATGTAATATGAAAAATTCCAAGTCCACTAGCGGCTATGTGTTTATCCTAGCTTGAGCTGCTGTCTCATAGAAATCAACAAAGTAAACGTGTCCGAGTTTATTGCTTTGGATAAAGCTGGAGAAAAAGTAGAATGACTTCGTAATTTCCTAGAAGACATTCCATGTTGGCCTAAGACGTTACCTTCAATTAGTATATATTATGATAGTCAATCGACGATTGGAAGGGCAAGAAGTAGTATGTACAATGGTAAGTCTAGACATATACATTGTAGACACAACACCATTAAGCAACTGATCTCAAATAGCATTATCTCCTTAGATTATGTGAAATCAAAGGAGAACGTTGCGGATCCACTTACAAAAGTTTTGCCTAGAGATCAAGTAAGTTGCATATCGAAAAGAATGGGATTAAAACGTACTACGTAAGAGTCTGTGCAATGTCAACTCTACCTTGTTGATTGGAGATCCCAAGATTTTGGTTCAAAGAGACAACTAAGTTGTGAGGATTCCATAAATCAAAATTTTCTAACTCATTCCTATGATACGAAGTGCTTTCTACAGAGTGGTTAAAGGTTAAATTAATCTTTTAATGATTCCTATGTCTTGATTAAAGTTAAGTGGAGTATGGCAGAATACTCTTAATAGGAAGTCATCTATGTAAGTGTGAAGTGGGGCACCTTCAATAAGAATTATTCGAGGTTTGAATTCTTTAAACATTTATGAAATCGAGATGGATCATGAGAAACAAGTACGGAATAAGGAAGACATCTGCATGAGTACCGTTGTCTTGGTTTACACTAAAGGGTGAATGGTTCAAGGCATCACGTTTACCACTTAAACGAGTAAGTCCGATGATATTTTACTACGGGATGTTCAAGGCTAGAAGCTACCATCCCCGATACAGTGGCTTTCCGATCTCCCTCTACAATGCATCACATCATAGAATTACATGTGCATACTCAAATTTCCATTCATGTCGAGGATTGTTGGAATTGGTTCAAAAATAACCGAAATTAACCGAAAATTGGTTAAGTGTAAAACTGGAAAAATGAAAATGTGTGACTTCATATCAACTTCGACCAAATATTCAGACTTGATCCGATGATCAAATTACAAAAGTAAATAGACCAACTTATTCTACTCATCGAGTAGATTGTCGTGGTATATTTGGCCAATTCCGAATGAATGAAAATTACGGTCCAAAATTGGAAGAAATAAAGTATTGCAACTTTTCGAAAATATGCAGGTTTTGGCCCACTACTTCATTTACACCCTTTCTACATCTATAACTAGGACCCCATGGACGTGGTTTTGAACACACCATTGCATTAAGCATCCATTCTTCTCTTGCAATTCATCTTTCTCTCATTCTCATAACATTCCTTTATAGAGGGAAAATTTCATCGAAGTTTCGCCGTTCTTGTGGTTAGAAATGCTGCTACCACAAGTGTGTATTCGTTATATCTTGCAAGACATTTGTCATTCAACCGTGAACACCATAATGAGGCAATTTGTCTTAAGGAAAGAGTTATACTCGCCTCGAATTTCTTTTTCTACTCCTTATTTCAATTTGGTTTTGTGTGGTCGTTTTAGGCATATACTTTGTATCCTTACATTGTGTTATAATTACGCTCCTACAGGATAGAACTTTTGCATACAATAATAGTGTTTCGACTACGCTCCTACAGGTTGAAACTTTGTTCATTTACAACATATACAACCATTATACCGCTAAATTAAATACCCGAAACAACAATAATTTGATTATTATAAATAACCAAAATAGAAACAGCAATATTTCAAATGCTACTACAACACAGAACCACATTGAAATGCCAGTACCTCAATTGTCACATCGTGATCCTGTTGTGCGGGTGGAGCTGGGGTGTAATCCATAGGCAAGCTTTGATTCGGTGGAATCAAGTCAGGGTCCCAACTAACAAAGTAAATGTCTCCATCCAAATCACTTCCGGAACATTCATTCGGATGAGGTCTGTTATTAGGACAACCAAAACCATATGGAATATAATTAAACAGAATATAATGCACAGCAAAAATACCATTTAATTAAATAAGAAATATTAGGTATATTCTAGCAGGGTGAAAAATCTCGAAAAATCAATCCTTGAAAATTGTATTCTGTTAATAAAGTGTTACTAAATTTACCAACTAGCATCTTTAGAAATGATAATTTATTGGACATGAAAGTAATAGAAAGGCTTGTGGACTTATTAAGCATGATTGCAAATGCAATGACAAAGGGCATTTTTAAGAAAATATGCTATATTTGTAATTCTGAAAAGGCTATTTTAGAATAGCAAAATTACCAAGTACTAAAAAATCCACATTGGGATAATGCTGCAACATTTGTTCTACAGATTCAGAGTTATTCTTGACCCATTATTGCCCTGTTGACACAAACTAATATTTACCTGAATGCATAAGCCCTCATAAAGTTCCAGGAGATACGATTAGATTAGAAGCATTCAAGAAGTTAAATTTACCTTCTTCCTTTCTGAGGGAAAACCACACAGTCCACCATGTGATACAACGCTGGCACGTCAACAGCCACTAATTTACGGACATCACCAGGGTGCAAGCACGGATTTTTAGCAACAGCAACCATTCCCTTAACAAGGAAATTATAATCACCTGACGTATCGTCATAGAATCTATGGAAATCCTCATAGAATCTTCTACGCCCAGCACTAGAAAACTGAACGAACACCTGGCCATATTCTAAACTTCCAGTTTCATCTAGGCATCCCATCATTTGTCTAGCTTTTGGAACAAATATTCTTGATTTCACACGCAAGTCCAGTAACTTCGATGCACGAAAAGTTTGTAGCATCATTGAGAGAAATGGTTCGCCATCAGGCTGATAACCACACCTTAGCATTTCCTTGAGAATGTTTGTATTTTCTCCAGGAGACATCAAATCCAAAGCCTCTTCTGCCCTCAATGGATCGACTAAAATAGTATCCAGTTGAGCAACTGCTTCTCTTTGCTTCTTCTCAAAGACACGATCCTCGACTCCAAGAGTGGATAAAAGAGAAATGATCTGGCGATTCAGAAAACAAGGTTGATATTTACTCCATGCCAGAACATCTAATTTTGTGTTTTCTGACTGATACTTCGACATGCTCAGTCTCAAAGACAACTTCCTCCGTGAAGTGGGATCAACAGCCACAACACCTTTGTAGCCACCATACCTGATCTGAAAGGCTGAAGGAAAAGAATTTTTTAGTCCACATTTTATTGCAACCCTCCGAGCAAAATCAACAGATATCTTCCCAATTCCATCAGAAAAAACATAGTTGGTTCCCCCTCTCGCTACCTCTATGTCAGGAATAATTTCAATCTCATCTTCACCAACGCTCAAAGTTTCTGTCGAGGATCCAAAAGATTGGCCAAGTCTGGCAGCATATTTTGCCACATTTCTTATGGAACGAAAATCGCCCATCCACCCACGAATATCATCAGCATTATCATTAACTGTTGAAGCAAACATCCAAACAGAATTATCCCGCAACTGACTTGAGGAAAATGCAAGAAAATCAAATTTCTTATCACCAATAACAATGCCATTTCTAAGCGTAGATAATATCCTTTCAAAAATCTCGGTTCTTCTATTCTCATTTCCAGAAGCTACCTTGGGGGATAAATCAGTAGAATACATTTTCTCCCACTCTTCGTCCACAAAAGAAACACGAAGAAAATTATCAATATCGTTTCTATAATGGCGTAACACACGATTTGACACATTCACTTCTGGACCAGAGAAATAAACTTTGCTGGGTGTTACTTGAACCCTGCGTACATATACCAGTCCATCATCTAAACTAATGGCAGGTGATTTTGGAGGCCGTCTCATCTTGCGGTATTTGTCATACTGCTCCCCCAGCCAGCTCACAGGATTATAGCAGCATTCCTTTAAATTGTAAAGTGTCTCTAGAGCATACTCTATATACCCAATATCTATTCTCCGTGGATCAACCAACCTAAAAAAATTGGCATCTAGGATTGGCCCTGGAAGACATCCATTTTGTACCAAACTGCAAATCTTAAACAATATATTACACGGCAATTCAATTCCTTCAGGAGGACGCAGAATGGGTACTAGGGAAGAATTGTGACAAAAGGGAGAACCAGTCACCAAACTGAATGGACTTTCACGTTCCTTGTAGTAAGCAAAATTATCTGGGAAATTTGGAAGCTTCATGCCATACGGGAGCTGCAGACACACACCAGAAGATTGTCCAATACATGATTGAGTAAAATCTGTAGTTCTGATCCACTGATCATCTGGAGTTTCCTTAAAAAAACTGTAAACAGATTCATTTAGCTTCTTGTAGATACGGGGAGCACCAAATAACTACACACCAAAAGAGAAAAAATATTCGTCAGCAATCATTTCTATCTTACATATAGAAAAATGTGAACACATATAATTGTAGCAGCTTCATAAAAGTATAATAAGAACATTATGGTTCAAAGAGTATGAGAAGATGAATTATGATACCAAAATACAGCCTTTTGTCAGCTGGTAGTGTGGTAACCCCAAAATTATATTAACAAAAAACAGAAGCGAAAATTCTTCAGGATTCAGAGAATCTAGCCATGATGGAATGCTGTGACCACCAAATAGAGGACTGACTTCTCTGCTTGCTCAGAGGAGTAAAATTCAGGTGTCAGGTCAGGATTTATCTTCACTTAGTGATGTTGGATCTTTCTACATGCAAAAATATACTAAAAACTCAAAAGTAACGAAGTGAGTTAAGACTCATGATTTTTAGGGAGGATTCACAGATCAGGGTGTGTGTATCAGGGAACAAAGAAACAATACAGTCTGGGTGACATGATATTAAATTCACAAAACTTCAATATTATAAGATACCTTTATTACCAAATTATGTTAACAGCCTAATAAATAATAATTCTTTTATATCCACAAACTCACTGTGTTCTGCAATGGCTAGTGCCTGAAACTACAAACAAGTAAACCTAAATTTGAAAGAGCAGAGATTCCTAACAGAAAAGAAAGAAAGAAAACCTCATCTAGAAGTAATAATTAATTCAGTTATACCGTATGGTTGCATTTGGTGCACTATATTAGATCGTATAAAGAATTTAGTATATAATTAGATTCAATAGTAGATGGACTGTATAATGATGAATGTGGATTACATTCTTTTATCTTTTAGTCTAAAAGATGTCATGTGCAATATCAACTGTATAACATAATGTGGCAGAGGATGGAGATTGTTTTTGACCGGATAAGATACCTTCTATAAATGGCTTCTTTTTTTACTTTTTCATTTTTTTTTTTTTTTATATAAACAAAACTTTAAAAACAAACCTGTATGAGGAGAACCTTCGCAGTTTGACCTTGTGGACAATATAGCACAATCTGCCATATATTCTCGTACGAGAGCTGAAGCTTGTATTCAACAGAATTTAAGCTGAAAAGGAAGTACATTTTCTTCATACCGCTTCCAAATTTAACTGAAACATTTGTGTTTTTCCATAGCACTGAAAACTTCTCTGCCGATATTTGACATCCAAAATTTAAAGTTACACATTCCATTTCATGCAGGTACGTTCTTGGATTTTGCATGATGTCAATATCCATTTCCCAAGCCTTCAAATAAGATCTACCATAATACAGGCCTTTTTCTGCCAAATAAATAATTTTATCAGCATGAGTGCTATTCTTGAATTGAACTTTGGCATATGCTCTTCGCCCTCCTTTGGACTGCTTTACTTCTAAGGCAACTACATTTCCGTGGCCCGTATGTTGCTCCAAGAATGTCTTGATAGCTTCCGCAGCAACAAGATATGGGAACCCAAATACTTGGATTGTCTTTCCCATATGGCTGAATGGTAACTGCAGTTCAGTCACGAAATAATAATTATCAATGCAATTTATAAACAAACTACAGAAATTAAAATTTCCAACTTTCGTAGTAGGAATGCAGCGTTCAAGCATCCTTGAGGGAAGAAGAATGGAGGGGGGGGGAGAGAGAGAGACGCCTACTTACTGAACCCCAAGAAAACAAGAAACAAATGTGAGGAAATAACAATGAAAATGAGGATCTTTCATGTACTTTGTGGTCCGTGGAAAGCAAATGTAGTATCATTTTTTCCGAACTACTTCAAAAGAAGAGATATGATAAAATAACAGAGAAACCAAACTGTGCAGTTTTATAAAAAGAGGAAATCTAGAAATCCTAGACGATGCAGTCTCCAGGAACTTTGTTTTCACTGGAACTCCGATAAAATACTGATTTACACTTCCTAATTAACACTTCCCTCTCAACTTTTCGAAATTTTAAAAAAAATCCAACGGTTCAACAGAAGATGAGCAAGTAAAAAAAATTTATGAGGGATTTGAATTCTGAGCTAGATGAACATGAAGCAATGAAGCACTTCATGTACATAGCGGTCATTAATTTTGGACCCCTTTTCCAATTGACTGGGAGGACATAGATTTTCTTTCTATTATTATAAAAAATCGAATTCCAAAAACAATCTGGAATCAAACTATAAGAGCGTAGATATTTTTATTAGCACATAACAATTTAATAAACTGATTATCCATGAAACTAGTTGACACAAATAAACTATGGAAGTTCATTATTGATTCCTCAAAACAATAGAAAGATCCTCAGATGTCTACACGAGATGATAAACATTGTAGAAGTATTGAAAGTTAACCAAGAAATCGAGGTTATTACCAATTAGTAGGAAGATAGCATTACACCTTCTGAGTACACAAGTTTTTGAATGACGAGGTCAACTATTTAACACAGATCCAAGCTACTTTTTAAGGATAAGTTTTCTTCTCATCTAGTCCTGTTTTATATTTTTCCTATTTCCTGAATCCTACCATTTGATTGCTTGTAAAAGATAAACAATTCAATGGCTGTGATTTTTGTGGCATTTACCCACCTTATAGTAGCACATTTCACATGAAAAACTATTGCAACAAAAAGAATTCCCCTTCCCTCAACACATTACATGTTGAAATCAAGGCGCACATATCAATAGAACAAACACACACAGTCATATCAACCTTCAAGACTATTACACTTTTATTGTACTTCTAATTTTGTCCTTAAAAGTTTGGATTGCCGAAACATCTAGTTTAAACAATTAGCTGGAAATTAATGTTTTACAGTCCCATGTTTGGTAACACCTTAAAACCCATGAGGTTACAAAAATCATTTCCCGACAAATTTGAATTTAATCCTGTTCCCTTCTCTAAACTAAGGAAATTCCATTGAAGGTGGTAAAGAGGATTTGCACTACTGAGATTTTGAGAATTTAATCCACACAAGTTTTCATTATGTACACACTAATTATATACAATCCGAGAGCATGAATTAAGAAGTACAAAAAATGTAACTGAGTATTTACAGCCTAATATATTGACACAAGGAAATCTGTTGCTGAAATCAAGTTGAGCTCAAAATCAGGCAGCCTGATATAATGACAGAAGGAAATCTGTTGCTGAAATTAAGCTTTGAAATGACAGAGGGAAATCTGTTGCTGAAATTAAGCTTTGATCACATGTGTTCAGCATTTTCCTCGATAGGTGGGGGCTTTGAAAGGATAGTATGGCTCATGCTAGAGCAATCCTACTAATTCTATGATTAATTTCATCAATGTGCTTACTTTAGTAACTTTTGGAGTTATTTAGGGGGTGTCATCAACTGAATTTTTAATGAATTTCAAAAGTCCTCATAAATTTAGGTGTCCCAATTGAGATTTTAATGAATTCTATTAAAACCCATAAAAATTTAGGTGTCCCTAATAATTCTTGGATTTAAATGGGATTTTATTAATAAAGAGATTTTAAGAGATTTGGATGGATTTCTAGTTTAAAACTACATATAACAAACACTTCTGAAATTTCACCATTTTTAACTTGATTCTTATGGATTCTGCCAAAATCTATTCAAATTCACGTGATCCATTAGAATCCCAGTTGATACCCCTTTAATTTTTGGGTTTTCAAAGTAGTTAAAATATTTAAATTTTTATTAGTTCAAAATTCATCTAGCCAAATGAAAATTAAAAACTTCAAATATTGGAATTAAAGAGAAAGCCCATCTTTTTAGTTTTTAAAACAATTGTTTTCCAGGTACAGAAATATCACACAGATGACACTATTTCTTGGACTCCTCTGTCCTCTCTCTCAACACAACACGACCCAGAACGTTAAACACGATAAAACATACAACAAAATCACTAAGAAAAAACAAGAAACAGTTTATAAATTTTTTCATGAAACTCATCAACCTGCATTAACGTGTCAGTAGAACTGATCAAAAAATTCAGATTTGACTGTAACTCTGCCGTGAAAGTGAAACTGTGAAAGAATCTTACCAAGAAAATGAACAGACTTGTAAGAACTGGGAACTAGTTCACCACCACCATCATGATCGCGGGACTTGATTTCATGATGCTCTTTGTTATATATAAAATGTATCTCTTTGTGGTGTGGGGGAGGAGGGAGCGAGGGAGTCAATACAAGTCTTCTTCCTTTTTTCTCTTTAAAATAGAAGATTACTTTTTTTCTTTGTTTTAACTTTTAATTATAGTTGCTTTCAATTTGTTTTTAAATTTTTTTACTAAATATATATATATATATATATATACACGAGAAGATTTTTCCGATTGTCACTTCGTCAATTCTCATTTTAAAAATACGTATTCTAATGACACGATAAATAAATATTTCACATATCATTCTAATTCAGGATGATAGAATATTTAGATCTCATCTCAAATTTTTACTATTTTAATATTATTTTTAATTGAACACATAATTTAATTCTCCCTCACATCTCGAAAATCCTTGACCTCATAGACTCATACTCCATTATCATTTTTATTAGAAATTTTTAGGTTGCCTCTGTTCGATCGGATTCAGATTATCTAAAATAGAAGTTTTTTAAAGCTTTTAGCCCCTGTTTGGCCCCCATTTTTGGTAATGAAAATGGGGGGAATAGTATTTTGTTGAAAAAATAAGTGGTTGAAAAAGAAGGAAAAATTTTCGATTTACGTGTAATATTATTTTATGGAAGATTGTGTGGTTAAAAGTAGGAGAGAGAAAAATAGAATGTAATGTAATGTAATTTAATGGGAATCAAACAAGGGCTTAATGTCATTTTAAAACGTTCATCTTTATCTTTATTTATATACAGAAAAGAATTAAAGATTCCTGTTATGGTAGGTTTGATGACGTATGGAAATTGATTCTATCTTCCAAATATGAAGGAACTGTTAGTCTGAATTTAAAAAAACAAAAAAAAATTATAAATAATTATGTCATTGACTCGAAATTATATTGGTCTTATTCGTATAGGTCTTCGAGTTATGGAAGTCTTTCACATAATTTTGATCGTTTAATTCTTCTTTAAACGATTTTTTGGGAATATTGTAAATTGTAGAATAAATACATTCACATCATAAATTGGTTCTCAACTTTTTTTTTCATCACATTCTTATCTTTATTTTTCAATTAATTAGTACATACTTTTCTTGATGATACAGAAAAATATTTTATTACATCAATTCAAGAAAAATAATGTTATTTGTAAGCATTATTGATAGAAAATAGTCAATGCGATAATGAGTCACTATCATATTTTTCAATGAATAAAAAAAATGCATCACAATTAGAAAATATACCAATGGCCAAATCGTCGATTTTTTCCGATACCTGTACTTAGAAATAGTTTTACTCATTCTTGAATGAGTGATGCTATTTACCTCAAGTGACGACGATAACTATGATATGACATTAAATAATACAATTTTTATAATTTTATGGTACATCACATTTCAAATAAATTGATGATCGTTTATAATGGTTATAGATAGCATTATTTTTCAAGAACTGAAATGGTTCAATGAATCATTGTATGTATTCCTTAATTATAGATTATGGGAAAATCATGACATTAAGATTTTGGGGATTAAAAATGTATGCATAATTGTTCGTCTATTTTGTTGATCATATAGCTTCGTTAAAAGTAAATTGCAATTTCCATGAAACCTCCATTAGAGCATTCCGAGAAGCCCAAAAATTGTGTTTTTATAAAAACAACTTTTAAAGCTATTTTTTGGTCAAAATAATTTTTATTTTAACTAAATAATTAATATTTGAAATAAAAGCACATTTTGACTTTTCAGAGAGTACTTTCAAACTTTGAAAGCCCTTCCAAACACACTCTAAGTGGCATAATTAGCCACCCGTTTGGCTCTCGTTATTTGAAATTTTAATGGTTGTAATAGTATTTGTTTAATAATATGTGGTTAAAAAGGAAAAAAAAAAGTTTTAGGATTACATGTAATCACTGTTCTAAAAGGAGCGCAAGCATCACCAATGCATGATGTGTGGGGAAAACGTCAAGTTAAGTAGCTTGACGTCTTATTTAGAGATCAACAACAATCATTTACAGCTAATGCGTGCATAATTATCTTTTTTTAAATTTATTAATTTATTTATTTATTTTACAATTCTTCTAAGTTAAAACAAAGAGTTTTAGTTCTTCACTTCGTCGATTCTAAATTTAAAATAGTTGCTTGAAGCCTTGAACAAAGAAAATCCCCCCCAAAAATTCATATTTATTTACTATTTAATATTTACATTTAGAACTTATCTTTTTATTGAAAAATTTGAAAAAAATGTATAAATTTTCTATAAATTTGTTTTAGCGGTTTGACGTGTATTATTTTTTATTATTAAATGATATTTCGATAAATTAAAATAATATTAAAATAAGAAAACTCCTTTTTACATTTTTTTACGCCCATGTCTCACCTAACCCATAACTTGACTTCCACACATTGTCATGTATTACACCTTTTAGAATGCTGCGTGTAATATTATTTTGAGAACGTATGATTGATAAGAAGAAAGAAAAAAATGAATTATAATTTTAATAGGGTCCAAATTGGGGCTTTGTCCAATTGTACTAACACCAACTAATAGCATGACCAAGATTGAAACAAAAAACATGGGCAAACCAGTTTAGACTTCGATTAATGTTGGGTGACCTCCATTAAAATTTACCTTAAAAGAGAAAGAAAAAATAATAAAAAGTGGGCCAACGTTGTACTATTATTAATCATTGTCATCTTATACTTGACGAAGTCTTCGCACAAATTTACGAAAGAAAAAAGTTAAAAGCCTACAAAAGGCTATTCATTCCCAGCCAATAGGATCTACTTCTCACTTACATTATTGAAGTCAAAAGCTAGATGATAATTTTTCTCAATGACTTCGTACGATTTTATTTGCTTAGCTTTTAAGTAAACTAATTTTAACTCATTATTTATATTATTGCTATATTAAATTTTAATTGTACCCCTAGATATCAAGGCCTAACTCAAATGGATCATGCTAAATGTATTTAATTTTTTTTACATTATGCTTTACAGACACTCACAGTAAGGGTGTAGGGACCACATGTTTGGATTATTTTACTCATGCAGGCTCCACGTGCTTGTGAGCAGGGACGGACCCAAACCGTTCGAACTGTGGGGTCAAAAAAAATTTTCGAACAACGTATCATAAACAAAAAGGAAAAATCGATTGTTTGTTGTTCATGTTCAATATTTGCACTTTGGAAAGTAATCGATGGATTATATGATATATTTATTGACTAAATAATGGATATGGACCATATGATATGGATATAGATTTAGTATTTCGACTTTTTGGAGCAAAAAATTAAGTTTTCAGTAAAAAAAAAATTCAGAAAACTGTGGGGTCATTTGACCCCATATGGGTCCACCCCTGCTTGTGAGAGTAAATAAACCATTTGGGTAAATCAAATTATGTACACATAGAATTATCCAACTCAATTACTACGAAAATAAAAAATAAATGACATGAACTTGAGTCTCATTGGGAAGACGATGAAAATAAAAAATTAAAAAAAGGGTACCTTGTAAATTTATTCATCCCTTTGATTCCATATGTCCGGAAAAGATTAGACCAAAAGAATCATATATGAATTGTGGTATGTTATATACGACAAACTCCTCGAAATCATATCCAATCAACGTGCTTTTTTGCTACCAATAGTTGATATGGTCACATTAGGACAACATTATCCTCTCCTAAATGTATTGGAAGTACCATTCAAAACCTTAGTCTTCAAGAAATAGAGTAGTGGTGTTTGAATACAGTGATACTTAGTGCTTGTTTATGTGACACAAAGGTCCATAACGATAAACTAGTTAAAATAAAAAAAAATTACAGTTTTTAACCAGTTTTCAATGCAATAAATCCCAATGTCACTTCGAATGTGTTTAATGCTACTAGAGCTAGAAAATAGTTCTTAAAAATAATGCAGATAGAGCGTCAGCATATTATTTTGCAGTTACGATTCTAAGTCTCTTCTTCTTGTAACACAATTTTATCCTCATCTTTATTTGAGCATTGAAATGTTATTAAAAATACAATTTACTTTAACTAAACGAACAAGAAAACATAACCCAACTCCCTTATCCCAATTGATTAAGCATTGTGGTAAGATTCGAAGATCATTACCTCCTCCCCAACCCTACCCCCAAAAAAAAAAATTTATGACTTAACTGGGAGACCTTTTTTGCTTTTTGCTTTCAATTTGTTTTTAAATTTTTTACAAATATGAAATGATTTTTTCTGTTAGAAAATATATCACAACTTCAAAATGTAACGGTGTCCACATTACCACATGTTCAATACTGCTTATAAATAGTGTTATTAAAAAATCAGTAATGCTATTTACTTTCAATTGCAATAATCATCACGTGACGTGTCATCAAATGATATGTCTCATCAAATGATATGACAAATAAAGTAAAACTTATATTCATACATTTTAATTGAGCTTATAATTTCATGACACATCACATCTCACATACATTAATAATAATATCCGATGAGGATAAATAAAATATTCTTCAAAAATTGCAATGATGCAATTTGTTGAGACATAAAATCCCAAATCATTAAAAAAAAAAAATTTATAAAGGCTTGAATTACTCCTCTTGATAAGCTTTACCTTTTAGATTGAACCCAATTTTTAACATAATGAACCATTTACGTCTTCCTTAATTTTAGATTATGCTAAAATCATGAAAGTTTTGGGAATCATAAATTTATGCCCAGTTGTCTGCGTATGAATTAATTACACGTGTCAATAACTAATGTGATAACAAATGTAAATAAATCGAGTGAGTGAAAACTAAGTTGAGATATGTATTTCATAAATTTTAGCTCTAATCATGAATCTTAAATTGGCTTAAAAGAGGGGGAAAAAATTCAAAATGTTGCAAATATTTATTTCAATTAAAGGGAAAGAAAATGCGGAAATTTTAGTTATGGAAAAAGATAATTTGCTAATTTCTCAAATATTCGGGTGATTAAGTAGAATATATAAAGTATAATATGAAAATTAAATTATAACTGTCACCATTCACTTTAGAGTTTTGCTATGGAAACAGGGTCTGTGACTGGGAGCCGAGGTGTTGTCACTTGAGCCTGTCAAATGCCCCGTTAGAATAGCAAAACTTTTCACTTTATTGGTTTAGAACTTGGGCTCCAAGAATTGAAGCAGCAATATTTTTCAGAAGAGATGGTAAATTTCATTCCAGGTTACGCTAGTCGAGCAAAGTGTCAATTTGGTTGCCCAACTTTGAAAAGTCTTGATCATTTCAAAAAACTTCCTAAGTTTTCCAACTCATTTCACTCCGTTAGTTGATGATGCTAAAACTAACGGGACTTGTATGAGTGGAAGTTAAAACGTGACGAAAATTCGATGTGAATGAGTTACTAGAATTAGACATGCACAATTTCAATTTAAGGGTTAATATGACATATATGAGACTATGGGGAAGAGACTAATGTTGTAGATGAAGACATGGAGTCGATGATGGCATTGAAATGAGGGGATCCTAGCCTTCCAAGCTAACGATGCGGGTTCGATTTACGCTACCTGCTTATATCCTTTTTCTAAATATTTGATTGTTATAGTAGAATGACAGAAGAAATTTCACTAAAAACCCATTGACAGTTGGTTCTAAATTCAAAATGTATTTTTGTATAAACTTCAAATTTACTTAATTGGGTTAAAAGTCATAAATTTTTTCTTATATTAATGCGTATTTTATTG
Organism: Olea europaea var. sylvestris; assembly: GCF_002742605.1. Lineage (NCBI taxonomy): Eukaryota > Viridiplantae > Streptophyta > Magnoliopsida > Lamiales > Oleaceae > Olea > Olea europaea. The sequence continues at coordinate 19,517,824 of NC_036244.1, read as the reverse complement.
ATTTCAAAGCTTCATGTTAACTATTAATTACAATTTCCCATAAAACCTTGATTAGAACTCTATAGAGAAGCTGAAAATTTTGTTGGATAGCTCAAATTCGATTGGATTTTTTTGGAAAAATATTGTTTCTTTTATTTCAAGTGCTTTTATTGGAAAAAAATATTGTTTCCTTTATATCATGCGTTTTTATTGAAAAAATTATTTTTTTTTCTTTTATTGCACGAGATTTTTTTTATCTTTTTTTCATCTTTGCGGTATTTTCGTGTTTGGCATGCATCCCTATAAATACTATACTCTTTTCACAAATTTTGTATCACTAAAATATAGAATAATTGTGTGAGTACAATTATTGTGTTTGTTTGCCCCATATTATTAGTCAATTGAATTTAATACTTTTTTCTTCAGCCAATTAGTTCTTTGCATTTTAATTGATGTTTGTTTGTAATCATGTACTTCATATCGTATCATACATATTATCTCGATCAATTTTATTTTTTACCAAGTGGTATCAGAGCTATTGGTTAAGATTTGTTCGAAGTTTTTTGTTATTGATAACAATCAAGAAGTATAAAATTCTGTTATTAGATTGCAATACAAGATTCTTAATGTGACAAGTGAAGATACGAGATATACTTGTGCAATGGATTTGGATGATTCGTTGTTGGAATTTGACAAAATGCCCACAACTTGGATGATGAAGAAGAATCAACAAAATGATTGGAGGCATTGTCACGGATCCATCTTCATCTATCTAACAATATTTTTCAAGATATTTAAAAGGAGAAAACGGCAGATACGTTGTGGTTAAAGATGGAGCAATTATGCATGGCTAAAAGTCTAACAAGCAAATTTCATATGAAGCAGAGTTAGTATTCTCATCAGATGGCAGAAAGGCGGATCTTTAGAAGATTATTTGACTATGTTAAAGGAAATTGTCGCTAATTCAGAGACTTTAAAGGTAAAGTACGATAAAAAAGATTTGACCTTAATTGTTTTGGTTCGTTGCTTATTTCATTTACTTCGTTTATATATTGTGCAGTCATGATGCTCTTACAACTGAAGATACATACGATACCTTGTTTTCAAAAAAGAAGATGAATCATCTGATTGGATTTGAGGTCAGAGATAGACAATGCCTTGTTCACAGTGATCGAAGAAGGGGTAACTCGAGATCAAATTTCAATAATCAGGTTTATTATTATTGCAAAAAGAAATGATACGTTAAAAGGAATTGTAACAAATTGTAAAACAAAGGTAATTTGAGTGCAAATCATGGGAAGTAATCAAATATTTCAAACGACGCCAACATAGCCGAGAATTATTTGAGTGATGGAGATGTTTTAATAATTTCTGATATAGAATCCAAACCTGAAGAGGAGTGAATTTTGGATACAACTTGTGCATTCTATATGTCACAATCAAAGTTTGCTTGAAACATAAAAAACGGTGACGTAAGGTATCATTGTCATAGGTAACAACAAAACTTGTCATGTAGCTGGTATTGGTAAAGTCATATTAAAACTGATGGATGGAACATGTAGAACACTTGATCCCCATTCGACATATTCCAGACTTGAAGATGAATCTCATTTCGTTGAACGCTCTTGATTTAAAAGAGTACACATTCTTTGGAGAAGGTAGAGTTTTAAGGACTCGAAAGGGTGTTCATATTTTATTGGAGGGACGAAAGATGTCACAGTTATACATCTTGCAAGCTTGGGTATAATTTGTGATGAAAAATCAGTACAGATTTAGTACCGTGATAGAAATTTAGTTTGGTACTGTACCTTTGGGATTTGGTTCGGGTCCATATTGAAAAATACTATTTAGTTTTGTTTAGAGGATATGGTTAATTTCACTTTACCACCATTACTTGTGGTTTTATCATATTTAGCTGCTAGAAATAAACCAATTAGAGATATGTATGTTGATGCTGATTAGGTTGCACATGCTTTTAGTGTTTTTGAATATGTTAGATTAGCTAGGAGTCTTCTATGAAAATATTAAGAGTTGATTCTATCGTAGAATGTGCTTCGACACTGTTTGGTAATTTATAATTTTTTATGAATTTTGAGGAATTCGCCATTTGGATTCATGTACTCATGTTGGATACTGTGGAAGAGGATGAGTATTTTTATATTGGAGAAAGTTTAGTTCTTGTTGAAGAGTTCGATTTTTTTGTTGCAATCGAATTTATCTTTCTAGGTAGAGAAAATTTGGTGTTTCGTTAGTTGTATCGAAATTTGTGTCAATATGGATATTGTTGGATTTATGACTCAAAATCGAGTGAATTTTTGGGAAAAATATTGTTTCCTTTATTCCACGTACTTTTATTGGAAAAAAAAATATTATTTCCTTTATTCCACACGTTTCTATTGAGAAAATATTATTCCACACGTTTCAATTGTACTAACACCAACAAATAGAGTGGTCCGAATTGAAGCAATTATAAAGTTTCGGGAATTGATTGAGACTTTTCTTAATGTTGGGTGACCTTTACTAAAATCTACCCTAGATCAAGAGAAAGAAACAAAAGAAATGAAAAGAAAGTGATTGTTGTACTATTATTAATCATTGTTATCTTAACCAGGAAGACTTGACGAAGTCTATGCACAAATAATATTATGAAAACAAAAAAGTTAAAGCCCCTAATCTCTCCCAGCCAATAGGTTCAACTTCACTTTGGAAATAATGCAACCTCCACGTTATTCAAGTCAAAAGCTGGTTGATAATAATTTCTCACGATCATTATTTTAGCAAGAAAGAAATCTAGGCCACCCATTTTTATGAAAAAATAAATTTTAAAATAGTAAATTGATGTCGTGGATGAAAAGTTTTTGATTCACGTATAATATTATTTTAATGAAAAATATGTGGTTGAAAAGAAGAAAGAAAAATGAGAATCAAACGGGTTTAAAATTTTACTGCAAGGCCTGACTTAAGAATAAGAGTTAACTTTTACCATATCAGTGAGGTGAACCCGAGTGCCATTTGAAAGATGGTGAAATTTAAGAAAATGAAAATATTTTTAAATTTAGCCATTCCACGTGTAAACTTGATATCAAGAGATAATGAGTTCTTAATTCTTTCATAAATTAAGCAAAAGAACCCGAAACAAATTGTGGTCTCGTAGAAGTAAGAAGTTACTGTCTTCTTGACTATTTCTATAATAATATGTGGGGTTCTATGGTAGCAATGGGAAGTGGGAACAGTGATGTTGCTATCTATCATTGACATGATCACATTGGGATAACATATCCTCTCCTGAATGTATCGAAAGTATCGTTCGGATCCTCGATCTTTAAAAAATTATAGTAGTGTTATTTGAACATGGTTGTACTAAGCGCCAATCAGTGACACTAGGGGTTCGCTATATTCAATTGGTTAAGTAAGAAAGTCATAATTTTTTACCAATTGAATTTAATAAATTCCAATGCCACGTAAATCGATGCTAGTACCATTAGAGCTAAACGACATTATTCAAAGATGGAGCAAGTGGAACATTAACAATCAACATATTAATTGGGCCAGTTGCATTCTCCGATTTTTCTTTTCATAACACGGTTTATCCTCATCTTTAATTAAACATTAAAAATGTATTAAAAAGACAATTTATTTCAATTAAACAAACAAGAAAACACAAACCAATTCCCCTTGACCGAATTGATTAGGGATTGTTGTATTTTTAATTAAAAGATTGAATTATCATTTTCACCAAAAAATTTAAGTTTTTAACAAAAGAAGAGGGTAAAATGGTCAATAGAGGACCCAAATGTTACCAAAATGAAAGGTTGTCACCATCTATCTACCAATTTTTTTGGAACATGTATAGCTCAATAATTCATGCACTGTAACACTGATATTAAAATAAAAATAAATTTAGAAAAATCGTCGGACCAAAGAAACGTTACCATTATTTCCCGAAATTCTCAATGAAAAATACGACGAAAAACCCACAGAAATTCAAGTAACCAAACTGTTTAAACTTCGAAAATTGGAATTGCTTCTCTATTGGAAGAATAATATTATCTTTTAACTTAATGTCATGAAATCTCACCATATATATTTTGAAAAACAAGCCTCAGCCTCACCTACAAACTTATAACAACTTCTCCGCAATCTGAACGGCATTAAGAGCAGCTCCTTTACGTATTTGATCACCGCAAACAAATATGTCCAATCTGCTCGACAAGTAGCCATTTAGTCAAATCAGTACATATTAATAAAGAAATTTCACAAACTAGTGGCATTTTAAGTCAATTATTACCCATAATTCCCGTCCTGAGAGACATCTCGTCGAATTCTTCCCACTGCAACATCATCTTTGTTAGAAACAGCTAATGGGGTGGGGAAGTGATTAGCTGCACGGTCATCGATAACCACCAAACCAGGTGCATTGCTTAGAATCTCTCTTGCTGTGTCCTGATATATTTAGTGCCATCAGTACTTATAGGCATATTATGAAGTTTCAACCATTAACAGATTTTCAGCAACACGTTGCTTGATAAGAATACTAAGGAACAGGGAATCATCAATTAGAAGCACAGTGGATGGTAAACCACTCCCCATTTAGAGAAAAATTAAAGCCTAAGTTTCATGTCATCAAAACCATAAGCATAATACTCATCCGTTATTCAGAACCTCGCACCTCTGTAAACCGAGAAGAAAAAACAACTGTAGGAGAAGTAATGTATGACCCTATTAGATGCACAATCTGAAAAATCTTTGAGCCAAGCAACAACCAAATCAGATTGGAATCAGCCAGCATCTAGGAACTTTACCAAGACACAGTTTAAGGGCACAGTAACTTCAACTGATCTCATATTTGTGGTACATGCTGGAACCCTGATCATAAAATAAGAAGGAATACAAGTGGGAATGGTTTTCCAAATACTAAGCCAAGTCCCAGACAAAAACCTACGGCTATGCAATGGAGTGAAATCAAAGAATCTGTTCTCTTTGAAATTCCAGAAAGCTGAAAGGACTTCTCTTCAGTACAAGTTGTAATGATGTTCAAGAAAACCAAAAGCTATTAGGCAGCTGAGTGAGAGTGAAATCTAAGAATCTGTTCTCTTTGAAATTCCAGAAAGCTGAAAGGACTTCTCTTCAGCACAAGTTGTAATGATGTTCAAGAAAACCAAAAGATATTTGGCAGCTGAGTGACAAGAAGATTGTATCCAGTCATTCTCAAACATTACAGAAAGCCACCAATTTCTCACAAGATCATTCTCCTGTGAATGAACTGCTTATGGAATTTAAAATGCACGACACTTCGTTTCGATTTCAACATTTCAGAAGAGCAATAAAATCAGAGTTCAGACTTAATTCAAAGTGCCTCGTCCATAGATTGACTAAGAAAATTCTTCCTTACTGCCAATGTCAGCCCTAAATACCATAATCACTGTTTGGAGGTCTCCAAACAACCTACCGGTAACACCTTTTAAATCCCTGCCCTTCACCCCCACCAAAAAAACTATCAATTGTCTTTAGATTTAGAGCCTAATTAGATGTCTTTTACATGAAAGCAGCTCTGCAAACTAGGACAGTGGCAACTCACTTGGCTATATTTGAAGTTAGCAACTCGGTTTCAATTAAAAATAGCGGCAACAAAAATGCTGTGACAACTGTAGAATCACAAATAATCAAGTAGACTGTTTTTGCACTCTATTGCAAATGAACTGGCTTTTTTTCCTGGAGCACAAATTATTAATATATCAATACAAATGGAGATGCATAGTGTAAAAGCATGGAAGTTCCGGTTTACCACTTTTTTAATGGAGTAATCGAAATAAACAGACAACATAAGACTTGCAAGGGCCCGATTAACTTCATAATAGAATTGTAAAGAACATATAAAGCAAAGCCCTAGGAAGGGAAACTAATTCCAAAAGACACGACTGCAGCTCCAGCATCCATAACCAAGTCTCAGAAAAAAATGAAAATGACATGATGAAATTTAGATGCTTTTAAGGAGTTACATGTTCTGTTCTCCAAAATATTGATGCTTCTTCTGATCCTATTTGATGCATAGACGCGTAATAATTTACTATTTATATAAAGATATTGACTAGATTCAGAGTACATTAAGTTTCCCTTCTCAGAAGGCATAAACAACTTTTTCCAGTGTCAATTTCTATTGAATCATCTATACATTCAATATTCTGGTTATTCATCTTTAAGGAAGCTTTTGAAAGTTGTACTAGATTATATTTCCAATGGAATTTAAAGTGTAATTGGTAAAACCATTTAAGTAGCCAATAAGTGAATTATTAATAAATAGAAATCACTTAGCTGTAGTCAATCCTGAACTTTGCTCACAACAAAGCTTACTTTCCTCAGTGTTCAGTTACAACTTTGCAAATGTTTCTAGTTGAACTGCTCCAACTCGCTCCCCCCCCCCCCCCAACNCCCCCCCCCCCCCAAGTGCACACACCAGATAGTCGTGCAACATTTCCTAGTCAAAGAGCTATAAGTTTGGTGCTGCCTAATGTGGGGCAAATACGCGTGGGTTAACAACAACAAAAGGCAATGCTCCAGTGTATCCATGGTGCAAATTTGAATTACATCTTGACCATGGAGCTAAATTTTTTTGAAAGTTACTTGAAGCTTCAGTCAACACTGATCAGTAAAATAGCCCTTGAGCTAAGTTTAGCCCCTGTTTTATTTCAAAATTCTTTCTTCTATATACTCATTTTCTACCATACATTCACTTAATAAAATATTCTACACGTCAACCCAAAACTTTTCCATACTTTTTAACAACATATTCTCCAAAAAAATCACTATTCAAAACTCCATTTTACCCAAATAATGGTTGTCAAACAGGGGATAAATACGCGTGGGTTAACAACAACAAAAGGCAATGCTCCAGTGTATCCATGGTGCAAATTTGAATTACATCTTGACCATGGAGCTAAATTTTTTTGAAAGTTACTTGAAGTTTCAGTCAACACTGATCAGTAAAATAGCCCTTGAGCTAAGTTTAGCCCCTGTTTTATTTCAAAATTCTTTCTTCTATATACTCATTTTCTACCATACATTCACTTAATAAAATATTCTACATCCATACTTTTTAACAACATATTCTCCAAAAAAATCACTATTCAAAACTCCATTTTACCCAAATAATGGTTGTCAAACAGGGGATTGCTAACTTAGCAAAGCAAAGCAAAACTCAACTATGATAGTTGCACAAAATTTTCTAATCGAAGACCTATAAGTTTGTTGCTGTTGGACAAATATGTGTGGGTTAACAACAAAAGAGACAATGCTACAATGTACTGTGTATCAATTATTCAAATTCGAAATACAACCTGACCATGGAGCTAAACAATGAAAAAAAGTCACTAGAAGCTTGGGTCAACATTGACCATTAAAATAGCTCTTGAGAACAGTTTGCAAACTTAATAAATCGAGATTGAACATAACATTTGTCAGTTTATCAAAGCATAACTTATGCTACAGTTGGTAAGCTAAGAATAATATATCATCCAGAAAGCTACCATGTTACTCGAGCTCAACTTGCAAGGTTAATTCGAACCATCATATCACAGTCTTCCTATCAATTAACATGCTACAATATTTCTAACGAGTAAAGACTAAGGCCTTGTTTGATTCCCATTTTTATCAAAATGCATTTTTCTCTCGCTTTTTTTTAACCACACATTCTTCATTAAAATAATATTACACGTAAATCAAAAACTTTTCTTTATTTTTCATCCACACATTATCCATCAATCTACTATTCTAAAATTCATTTTTCCAACAAAATGGGTGTCAAACACCCTCTAAAAGTTTCCATCTGATCTTGATACCCCAGTTAATAGTCATTATTGAATTAAAAGATCTGTAACGATCTAGGCGAAATAATTAATAAATGGCCTAAAGAGGCAAACACTCATTGCAATCATATTAAACCGACACGTGAATTATTTAAGGTTTTAAGCAAAGTAGATACAATGTGGGATCCACAAAAATCTACTTAATAATGAACTTAACAATGCAGAGTACAAAAAGTTTACCTCATCCAGGGGATTCTCAAATTGAAGATTCACACTCTCAGCATGGGCACGCATCACAGGTACTCTTATACAGGTTGCAGTCACTTTGACATTCATGTCATTCTGCAGTATATATTAAAAAAAAAAAACAAAAACCAAAAAAAAAAAGTGTGTAACAAACATAAATTTATCATGACTGTACTTGAGAAAAACTCAACTTGAAGAATGGACATTAAAACGCAACAAAGATACTTACCCATATTTTTCTTGTCTCTTTTAGTAATTTCATTTCCTCTTCATTGTATCCATTTGAAAGAATGGGTGCATTATGTGAGAACAGGTTAAAGGCATACTGCAAGATTGAAGAAATTTATTAAAGGAAAAATACCAATCAGACATCAGTTGAATTACAAACAAAAAGAGTAATCAGTGAAACCTGCTGCTTGAAGATTTTACAGGTCGGTTCTTTTCCTGCAAGGACCTATTAAAAATAAATTTATTCAATAGATTCATAACAGTGAAATAAGATGAAAACATTGCTAAAGCAAGAAAATGACCTCACGGGTCTGCTGTTCAAGCTCTTCCATTGCAGCAGCACCTGCACCACTAGCTGCCTGGTATGTACTAACAACCATGCGTGTGACCTGAAAGATTCAAACAGTGTAAAACACTAGTAAAAATATAAATTCACCGATAGAGTTATCCACAAAAAAAGTTCCCTCCATGTTTTGGTCAATACTTTCCTGGAAACTAGGCATTCACAATGAAGACAGTTGATGCTTCTGAGAAATTTTTTAAATTTGTTCAGAAATGTTCTTGAAAGCAACAGAGAAAATTATCAGAATCCACTTAATAACATTCCATAGATCCAGTAACAGATTTCAACTGGACAGCAGAAGAGTTTTCTCAGGTAATCTCTTATTTAAGATTATACAGATCTGTTAAAGAGTGTTTGACGAAAAAAATAGCAATCTTATCATGCTCATCATAGCACTTAAATAAATCACATGTCATAGTAATAATTGGTTCAAATATTGTCCACTATTTTGTGACTACTTTTGAATGCCACTCATTTCAGCAAAAAAGCTGCTCGTTACTTTAATATTTGTGTCATATTTCCCAGACACGTTCCTGTTATGATTTTTTTCAGGTCTTGATGGCTAGGGAGGATTAGCACAACCAGTTTCTCCAGTTTGAATAAATCTCTGTACTAAAATGCAAGAGTTGGAATCCAAGCCACATATACCAGGAAACACGTGATAAATGCATTCAATGTGTTCAAGATTGCCAGAATGCAAGCAAGTACACTCCCAAGTTCACAAAATGATGCAAAAAATATGAAGGATACATGCATGAAGACGAGAAGACTGACACTAAATGAGCATGACAATATCTCAGATTTATGTGGGATAACCATGATGAGAATATGGAAAGGAATAGAAAGGTTAGTCAACCTCTGAATGCCCTCCATTATGAGAAAATAAAATATTAACTATCTACAAAAGAAGGCACCATTGATATTTTATAGGCCAAGTTCCGCAACCACAGGGAAAAAAAAGAGATCGACTGCAAAGAAATTATTATGGAAATTAATCTCCTATAGGTCTGATGATGGTAAGAGAGCAGAGGGTTTATCAAGAGCAACAGGAGCACAACGGACAGATGGTGATCGGAAAGGATAAGGTAGAAGACAAAAAGAGAAAAGAGAAAGATGAAATGTCAAAAGCACGTGTACCAAAGAGGCTTGAAAGCTATATTGTGTATGCAGGAAGTGGTCAAGTTTTTAGTTAAATTTTTGTGATGCCATCAACAATGATAAGTATCAGTTTACCTATTGGGTCATAGGGTTTTGGTTTTGCCATGGATGTGTCGAAGTACTAGCTGACATAAACTTTGTTGAATTACTTTGACTCTTAAAAAAAACAGTTATTCTACCGTCTAACCTCCAAATCCTCACAACTAGGGTTGATCTAAATTGAGCAGGACAGTTTAAGATTGCTTGCCTATTTGAGTTCTCAAAGTTGAAAAACTAGAAACTTGTTGCTAGATCTCACATTATTATCCTGGTTTTCATCGCAGATGCACACACGTGTGGTTCCAATTAGGCATGTCAGGCATAATGGATTTTTACATTCTACGGCTGTCAGACTAAAAGATATTCCCTGTCGCTTCGGGTAGACATATCTCTAACATGCTCACATTTTCCACCTCCTCACACAGCTCCATTAATAAGGATTTCCTTCCAATAAGGCAAACACAGAAAGGCAGTAAAAATCTCTCTTTCTCCCTCCCTGTATCATTTATGCTACGTTCAAACATCAAAAGATTGGTTCTTCTATTTATGACAAACAGTTTTGAAAACTTGGCACATTTCATTACAATCGTGTCTTCTCAAACTTAACAAAGAGAAATTACTCGACTGCATCTTGCCTATTGTCAACTAGTTCTAATCCTGCTTCCTATATTGTACAATTTGAATTCTTTAGAAGAGAAAGTAAGGACAGTTATTCTTCCTTGCTATTTCCTTCTCCATTTTCTCCATATATTCCCATGATCCTCAAAAGCAAGCTCAAATAGACATATATGGAACAACCAAACACGGGACTCCAAATTACATTTCTGCACTTATTTTCACTTTATTTATGCATATCACATGATCCAAAAAGATAATGATTAATAACTTCACAAATCCAGGTTGTTTCTCTATTGATAATGACATTTGTCCAGGTCTCACTGGCAGATTTTGACCCATATATACAAGAGCAAGTTTCTTAAAAAGGACCATAGCGATACCTTACAACTTTTTGCTGTGAGAAGCCTTCTCTTTTAGTCAATTTTTCATAATCCAAAATTCCTTTCTCCAATCCATCTTTTTAACAATCCAAATGAAAACGAACTCAGATACATATTTTTCATAGAGTAAACAACGATTTTAACATTGTCCGACATCCTTTCTTCAAATATTTTACGAGTAGGCCTCTTTTATTCTACCTCTAGCTTGAAGCCTAATTACAATGAGAGATTCTTCGACTTAGACAAGTTAAGGGATATGTTGTTCATTTGAGTCTGGGCTCTTCTAAGGCTATTTAGACATTAAGCTACAACAGCTAGTCTTCATCATAGCCTTCCGGGTAGCACATAAATCTTAAAAAGATCTCATAGCATAGCAAAAACTTCAAGCAACCTTTTGTTTAAGACCATCAATCTCCACGCTTCTAAAGGCACCTCTTAACAATGCACAAAAGGAAATTAATGCAACTCAAATTTGATCACACATAAACAATGTAATATAATCGAATTCGCAGACACACACACATACCGGATAAAGAAAAGAACCGTGTACATGCTACACATATAGAATTAGAAACAGTTTAGCTCATAAATATATTTACTTTTGCGTGGTGATGAAGTGGGGTGGCAGCCATAAGGCAAATGATGGTCGAGCAATTGGGATTTGCTATAAGTGCACCCTTTCCACTCTTCAGCTTAATATGCTTCATGGCTTCGGGATTCACTTCTGGGATCACGAGTGGGATCTTCTCATCCATACGAAACGCGGAGCTATTATCAACGACAACAGAACCCTTTTCCACGGCTATTGGGCCAAACTTCTTGCTTATACTCCCACCTGCACTAAACAAAGCAATGTCAACATTCTCGAAGCTATTCTCGGTCAATTCTTCAACGGTGTAATCGCGGTCTTCAAATCTGAGGGATTTTCCGGCCGAACGTTTGCTGGCGAGGAGCTTGAGGGAGCTGTAAGGGAAATCACGGTCTGACAACACGGATAGAAATTCTTGTCCGACGGCACCAGTCACCCCAACTATCGCAACGGATGGGCCGTCTTCGCGGAGTGACATTCGGACGGTGAAATGGCCATTGGAGAGATGGGAGGTGGATGGAGTGGGACGAGGGAGGGAGAGGTTAGTGGTATTCTTAAGGAAGGGAGTGTGGAGGTGGTGATGGAGAGAGAGGGTTGGTGGCTTCATTTTGCAGTGAATGGCCGGAGAGAGCGGCGGTGGCGGCGCGAAAATGCAGAGGGAGACTGTATTCAGTTTCGTTTCTAGGTAGGTTTTAAATGTAATGAAACCGTGGTTGGCAAAATTGAAAATTTGGAGAGTTTTGTCAGACCGACTTTGAACTTTTTGGCCTTATTAAAAAAGTGAACAGTGCCGGACGGAAGGGGTCGCCCGTTCGGCGCTGAAGTTGTTTCCAATTAAGCCCCTGCTCAAATAGAATTATCCCAAAAAATTAGGGTAATTATGCGTCCGTTTCGCGATCATTATTCCACATTATAAAGAAGGGAATAATAATTTTTTGGAGCACTTGTGACTCAAAGAGAGAGAAAAGTTTTTGAATTTAAGTATAATATTATTTTATTAAAAAATGTGTGATTTATAACAAGAAAGAGAAAAATAATTATGGGCGCCGTTTGGGAGGAATTTTGAGAATTGAATTTTTAATCGTTAGAAGAAAAGTGGGGTCCACTTATGAGAGAAGAAGTCAAATATTACGGCTGAAATAATGAAATAACGGTCAAAAAATTAATTTTTATCCCTTCCAAACAGGCTGATAATTTAATAGGAAATAATGGGAGCTAAACAATGGCTATATTATATCACCACAAATTTTACTAACTACACTACGTTATAATCATACCAATTTAAAGGGAAATAATAGGAGCCAAAAACAGTGGCTATATTATATCACCGCAAGATTTTACTAACTACGCCACATTATAATCATACCATAATTAAAATATATTTTCAATTTATATACCACAATAAATTTACCATTATACTCTTGATTCAATAAAAAATTAAATGGAAAGATTATGCCCTCGTTTGGCCCCCATTTTCGGAAAATGAAAATGGATGGAATAGTATTTTTTTTAAAAATGAGTGGTTGAAAAAGAAGAGAAAATTTTCGACTTACGTGTAATATTATTTCATGAATGATTGTGTTGAAAATAGAAAATAGAAAAATGAAATATAATGTAATGTAATGAAATTTAATGGGGGCCAAACGAGGTCTATATTTCCCCTAAAATATTTTTTCTTACACTACTTTCTATGTAAATCCTAATTAAAAAATATACTTTTCATAAACACGCCAAAAAAATTTTGTAATTATTAGTCTAACTCAATTTTAAAAAAGGAAAAAAAATAGCATTTCCCTTCTCTCGTGTCTACACCATGGATTGTTGATACCATTTTCTTGCATTATCAATCTAAATCTCTAATTACCTGTTTAATACCTTGCTTTGCACTCAAAATATCTAATTCCATCAACTTTAGCCCCTGTTTACATTTCATTACATTCTATTTTTCTCTCACAAGGCTAAAGAAAGAAAAGCATCCTTTTATAATAAAAAATTAGATTCTTAGACTAATTTAGATGATCACATAACAATAACTTATAAGCTAAAAGACGCAAGAAGTAATTACTCTTGAATTGGAGTTGATCTTTGGAAGGAAAATGCTTGTTGCCTTTGATAATCAGTAAAGGACACCCATTTTTCGACAGGCCCTGCAAATAAGCCTTTCTTGCATTTAATTCATCTTGAACTTCAGAATCAGGGATGTAGTTAAGTGGGACAAATGAAGCCCTCCATTTTATCCACTGCACAAACATCTTTGCAGCTTTCTCTGCATCCATTGATCTTGCAATCAAGAATCTCATCAAAGTTGGATCTTCATACTTCTGCAAGAAAGTGGCTTTTTGGTATCAAAGAACTAAAATTTTTCATATAAATCTTGTATTTTTGTAAGAATGTGAGTATGAAGAAGACGATTAAACATTACCTGAGCCGAACAACCAAGCTTTTCAACTGACTTCCTTATCTGGGTTAAAGCATGTTCATGATTTTGGTCCATTTTTTGTGGTTTTGGGTGAGATAAGGGTGAAATCTTCACATAACAAGATGCTGGTGGCCTGGCGTGAGGTTGTGTGGAGGGAGAGAGAGCCGAGTAATGCTATTCAAGGCAAGTTGTTGAGATGACTTTAACGCGACATTAATGATAAATGAAATTAACGGGTTAAGGGTTGTTTGAGCCCAGTCTTTTCAAAAAAATATATTTTAAAATAGTGTCATGATAAACAATGTGTAATTAAAAAATAAGAAAAAAATTTGAATTAATATATAATATTATATTATTGAAAAATATATAGTTGAAATGATATCAAATTACTGTTGAAAAATATATTTTGAAGCAAAAATGGGGCTCAAACAAGGACTTAATTACTTATTTATTTCAGCTTTCATTTAATCTATCATTTAGTGTCATTTAGATTGAAATTACAACCTCAATAGGACTATTTAACATTACTCATTTATAAGTTGTTCAAGGAATAAGGGTAAAGAGGAGAGTGGAATTTTTTTTAATTTTTTCTTGCCCTTGTTTGAGTTTCATTCTTTTCATAAAAATGAATTTTTGACATATTGATAAAAAAAGTGTGATTAAAAAATAAGAAAAATTCTGAATTTGTGTATAATATTATTTATTAAAAATGTGTGGTTAAAATAATATCAAAACGCCGTTTAAAAATTTATTTTTTCAAAGAATAAGACTCAAACAGGAGCCTAAACTCACTTTTGATCACATATTTTGATAAAGTAGTTTTATGCGTGACTTTATAAGCTTTTTCTCTGCTTTTAATCATATATTTTTCAAAAATATTATTTTTTATAAAAAAAAATATTTCAAAACAGAACTTAACATTTTAAAAATCTCTCAACAATTGATGAAAAATAATAAAGAACTAAAGATGAGTAACATGAAATAAAACAAGAAGAGAGAGCTCGAATGCACGGAAAAGAGGAGGTCACAAGCAGGAAGGAAGAAATTTCCCCTCCTGCCTAGAAAAATTAAGGCCATGTTCTCTTTACCGTTTTCGGGTCGTTTTCTGTTTTCGATTTTTCAAAACGGTGAAAACGTGTTCTCTTTCCCGTTTTCGAAAACGAATTTTCGAAAATGAAAAAAAATTTGTGAAGAAAACACAAAACGACTTTTTTGTCGTTTTGGGCGTTTTCAGTGTAAAACTTGAAAAAATTGAAAACGCGGGAAACACTTCTTTTTTTTTTTTTAGGAGGTGGTGTGGTGATTCTCAAAATTTCAAAAAAAATTAAAAATTAAAAATTTTTTTTTTTGAGGAGATAATGTGGTGATTCTCAAAATTTCAAAAAAAAAAAATTAATTAATTTTTTTTTTTTTTTTACCCAAAAAAAGGAGGGTGTGATTCCTTTTTTTTTTTTTCCATGCATTTACGCGCCTCAATATTTAACCCTCTCTAGGGATGACAAAAAATACGTTCAACCCGATACCCGTAAGGTCCCGGGATTAATACCCGCCTAACCGGGTACATGAGATGGGTATAGGACGAGAGTCACTACTCCGAAGCGATATGGGACGAGTACGGGAAATATAGTCCTCGTCCCGTTATCCGCACCGTTTAATATTAATTTCAAATTTAAGTTTTTATCAAACAAAAATAATATATTTATCATCATTTTTAAAGAGAACATAAGTTGTTCTTAACAAATTGGTAAAAAAGTAATACTATTCACTAACTAAGGACATAAAAAATAAAAGCAAAAAAGAAAAAGAAAAAATAAATGGGACAATAAATGGAGAAATAGATTTGCCCCGCCCCGCTTTAATCGAGTATTGGTATAGGGTAAGATAATACAAATACCCGACGGGATGGGATGGAAATTGCCGTCCCATTACCATCCCTAACCATCTCTAGCGTTGTCTCTGATCACAAGGTGCGAGGAAGTAGATATGCATGGGAAGTGATAAATAAGTTGTGGTTGAGGAAAAAAATTTACTAAATTTAAGATATTATCAATTTTTCTCATAAATTTGGTCATTTTTAAACACATTTCTCAAAATGGAAAGTAGCATAGAGAATTCACAAGAAGATAATAATTTATTCAATTATAATTCCTTGACTAATGAGACCTTAGACTTGAATCCGTAAGCCATAATGCACCGTGGTCATCCACTTCTTTTATTTTAATTAAGCCATGTTTGATCCCGATTAAATTAAATTACATTACATTTCATTTTTCTCTCTTTTATTTTTAACCACACAATCTTCCATAAAATAATATTACATGTAAATCGAAAACTTTTCCTTCTTTTTCAACCACTCATTTTTCTAAAAAATATTATTTCCCCCATTTTTATTTTCTGGTAATGGGAATCAAACAAAACTACCGCAACACAAAGTAATTGACTATTGATACTCTCTTTTTTCCAAAAATAAATAAATAAATAATCAAAAACTTTCATCGTCACTTTATCGGTTTTTTGTGCATTTATTTACATCCATTTTTATGGACTAATAGGGAAATAAACGTAATCTTAAGAAAAAAATGATCTGCAAAAATTGATATATTCAGAAATAAGTTTAAGATTCTTGGAGGTATAAAATTATTTACAAATTTTTATATTGCTCAAACTGATAAATTACAGTATAAATGAAAAGTCACAAAGCGTAAGAATTAATATAAATAATGAGATATAATTTATATTTCAACCCAGAATATTTTTTGCTTATTGTTAGCAATAAATTTTACTTCAAATATCAGGACTGACTTATTTTTCAAAATATCATCTTAAGGTAGATGAACTCATTAAAATTTAAGAATACATTAGTATATCTGTTTTTTATTCAAGTTTGTAAATCCCTATCTTGAAAATCGACTGAAAATCTGTTAATACAAAATAATTAAGTCTCCGCTTTCGAAGAATTCATAAACGGATGAATTTATAAATAAATAGATATTTATAAATTATTTATATATTAGCCAAATATAATCTAATAATGTTGAAGGATTTAGTGTTCAAAGGGACTAGATGGACTCTAATAATTATTATTATGAATTGCATTGTTATTGCACGAAGAAATTTAACACAATAAAACAAAGGGTACCAACTCTATAAGCAGAAAGCAATATATCATGTTTGCCTAATAGATTAAATTAAATTTAAAAATAATCATTTATTTCAAGTTTGTTTAAAAATATTTTTTTAAGATATAAGTAACAATTTTTACCTGCTTATGACACTATGGTAGTGAATTTGTTTTAGTCAAACTTGCACAAACTCTGTTATCGTGCAATGGACCATTTTTTCTTAGGATCAAAATGTGGACTTTTTCACTTCTTCAATTTATTCCCAATTTTTCTTTGTTTGATTTATAATGAAAATGACCCTCAACGAAATTTAGACTGCCAAAATTTTCTCTTAGACTTTTAAAATTTAAATCTTTGAATTTTCTAATTAAGAGTAGTCACTTCATTTTGAGTCGGATATTATTGATGATATTTTAGTAATTTGAATCAACTAGCCTTAAGCTACCATGGCGTTTCATAGATAAGGATTAGGCCTGCTCTTTTTCGATAGGGTAATGCTGTAGGTACGAGAAAATCTTTATAGAAATTTTGCAAGATTCCACATGATACAAATTTATTGGCAAATAACCAAAAACAAAAAATTGCCTGAAAATCAAGTGCCGTTATGGCTGAACCTGTTGAAATTTTGTGAGAAAATCCCTATACTTGGGGAGTTTCCCTTTTCGATATTGTAGGTTAGTATCTTATCCATATGTCTATAATGAAGTGTGGCATCTCTTTACAATTATAATACGTTTTGTTCCAAATCAATCTTAACGATAGTAAAAATATGCAGCAATATGTTATTAAGTTTGTACACGAGTCTAGTAAAAACTCATCCGTCCAACCCCCTTTTCTTGACCACGTTGCCGAAAACGATCTTGAGTCGTATGCACAATCTATTCTTGCCGTGATTGTAACATCCTAAAGTTTTTATACAAAATACTTTTATATATTAGATTTATCCCTCTTTTATGGTCATTATTTTGGGAATAAAATGATGTTTTAAATAATAATTTTTTAAAGAATACTTGAATAAAAGTAGGGAAATATTTTGAGTTTAAGTGCAAAATATTTTATCATGTGATATATGATTGAAAATGAATATGAGAATTAAAGAGACATATTTTAAAATGAGACAAACAGGACTTATATTGAATCAAAAATTAAAGGAAAAGTCAATCAATACAACGAAAGACTAATGGATTAAATTAATTTATGTACAAGGTCATTTGAGGCGGCTCATGTATTCAAATAGACATAATTTTCAAGGGCTACCTTTAGGGACGACCTATGCCCTCGCGAGGTGATTCAATTACAATACTAAGCCCCTGTTTGGGAGCACTTTTTATCCAATTTGCAAATTTTTTACCGTTATACATTGTATGTCATTTTCATACCAATCACAATTATTAACTAGATCGAACATAATAACCTATGCGTCCCTCTAGCACTTAATTCATTTTTCTTGAGAGAAGGACATTTCTAATAATTTATTTATAAGGTAGTTAATAATTACGGTCGTTAGGACCCATGTAAGCTTGTCAACTATAAAAATTTTGCTAAAAATGGGATAAACACCGCTCCCAAACATAGGCTAGGAAGTGTTATAAATTAATTATTATATATAAATGACAATTGTATCCATGCCATACTTCTACTATATATAAGAAAATTATTGGTCAAATAACGATGTTTATTGCAAAGGACTCGCGATAAAGTATAACTGCAGACTCAAACTCTTGTAGCAAAACACTAGCACAGGAAAGACTATCGACTTGCCATAAGAATTGAAGCTATATAGGGAATAAGTAATGATAAAGAACCAGAGGTCCAATCCCAAGCCTAATACTAGCAAAACTCAATCATTTTATACTAAATAAACCAAGAGAAGAGCCATAATGCTTGTTCGATGAAAGTAGGCAATACAAACATAGCATCACAAGAATATATACACATATTACACCAGTCGTATAAAAATCACAGTAAAACAACAGAAAAATTACCTAGACCACAAACTGAAACCTTCGTTAACTCATGGATCTGAATCCTGTCTACTTGCTAACCGCAACTCATGCAATTCGTTGAGAATCCATTCTTCCCCAGTATGCCCACCGAGGACCAAAACCCTGGTTCCTCCTACAATGCATGTGCTATGACCCCAAGCAAATTTAGGTGGTTGCCCAGGGACAGTGATTGTTCTCCAGGACGGTTTCTCTTCAGCAGGATCCAACAGAAACAGCTGTGAAGGAGAGTGCAATCCAGCTATTGAGCCACCAAAGATAATGATCCTCCCACAAGGCATTGTTACAGCAACATGATCGAGTCTAGGAGGTGGAACCACAGCATTCTGACTTCCTACACCAGTTAATGCACCACATTCAAGCTGCCTCCAATTTGGCTTCTCATCCTCCAAATCAATGGTATATGCTTCACCTGACCGCAACTGCAAGTGCCCACTTTTTGCAAGCCCACCATACATTAGAATTTTTGTTCGTCCATAGACAGATAGTGAGTGTCCTAATCTGGACGGAGGAACCCATGACGTTGGAATCTCTCTCCATATAGGTTTGTTTGTGTTAAGATCCAACAAGTATGTATCACTGAGAAGCACACCTGCATCAGTGCATCCACCTGAGACAACTAACTTAGAGCCCTCTATTGTGCAAGAACTATGCCAAGATCTAGGAGGTGGGGGGGTCCCACCAGAGACTTCTATCCATGTTGGCTGCTTAGCATCCAAATCAAGAACAAACACATCATTGAGTAAGCCTTGCCTCCCACAGCCACCAAAGACCACCAACCAAGAACCATTCAAGCAGGACAGGGTATGGCCCCAGCGCCCTGGAGGAGAAGATTTAACACTCACCCGACGCCACTCCGGGTTTGCAGCATCAAGATTGAGAACGAAAGTGTCATCCATTGGCTGCATATTGACTCCTTCTCCTCCAAACAAGACCAGTCGGTTCCCAGCAGCACAAGCACTAAAGTTGCAACGGGAAGGCTCTACTGCACCTCCAACTGTCAGCTTCTTCCAACAAACGGCTTCTAGAGTAGTTAGTTCCCTAGCCAAGCGTCCCCATCCTAGCTTTTTAGTCATCAGTTCCAGTGCGCCTGTTACATCTCTTCCCCATGCATTTTGACATACCATTTTCCTCACATGCTCATTCTTTGTTAGTTGACGAATCCTTGTGCAAACAGACCCAATTGATGCAACATCCCGTGGCGTCAAGCGTGATAAAATATTATGGGCCAGTACTTCATCAGAAAGCTGCAGAATTCCACATATTTCCTGATGCTGACTCTGCAGTAAATGTCCACTCTTTTGAAAGGTTTCATCTGACTCATTACGCTGCTTTTTACAAGTTTCTTTGAAAACCGGATATGACACATTATTCAGGTCTAGTTTTGCTTCAACGAACACTTGGACTCCAATAACATGAGTGACTATACCATCGTCGCTATGAATTGGCTTAAGTCTTAGCCTGTTCATCAACGGGGTACCATCTTTGCTGAAGTTAAGGAGCTCTCCTTGAAATTCAATACCTTCCTCAAGACATCTTCTGATCTCAGAAACAACAACAGGATCCACCAAAGGGTGTCGTCTCTGGGCGCGAGGGTCTCTATATTGCAAGAACCGACTGAAAGATTCAAAAATACTCTCTTTAACTTTTTGGAGATGAAAAATATAGTAGAATATTACTAAAAATGGGGATATACTCCATAACTAAAAGGCCCATATCAAGAAATTCATGTCTAAAGGTATACATTTTGATACAACAAGGACAACAACAGGATCCACCAAAGGGTGTCGTCTCTGGGCGCGAGGGTCTCTATATTGCAAGAACCGACTGAAAGATTCAAAAATACTCTCTTTAACTTTTTGGAGATGAAAAATATAGTAGAATATTACTAAAAATGGGGATATACTCCATAACTAAAAGGCCCATATCAAGAAATTCATGTCTAAAGGTATACATTTTGATACAACAAGGACACAAATTATGCTAAACTGAATCCCGAATTACAAGTTGTCTTATAATTGAACTTATAAGCATGAGAAAAAAAAAAAGAGTGTGCTCACTCTCACGTGTGTATGTTCACTTTTAAGACACCCCAAACATGGTCTTAAGGTCTCCACCATGTATGCATGTAACACTCATACCCACTATGCATATAACACAGCGCACAGGACTCAAACCACCTTGCAATCAATATTTTCAGGAAAACACACTCATACCCAGGGCTGGCCTGTCAAAAGTCCGGTTCAAAATGTCTAGAGAATTTACCTGGCAAATTTTTATCAATTATACAACATTAATACATGAATATAAACTGGTAACATTTTTATAATTACCTAAGAACTAAATCAGCTTAAGCAACTCAACTTGTGTCATGCATTGTGAATTCAAGAACCCTCAGCTTTGTTTTTGTTCTATATTTTCTGCTAACATTTAAAAAATATTTTACACGCAAATAAATTACTCCCCGGTTCAACAACCTTACTTTACAAGAAAAATTTCCAAGATCTTTTGGGGTTGACTGAGTTGCACTTCCCCATGTCAAATCTACAGTTTGGCGCACCTCAATGGTCTAGAATTCAATTGCAATGGAAAAGGTTCATTTGCCACAACCCATGTCAATCGGTTGTGGTTCGGGTCAGCCCATATGGACACCCCACAACCCATTTTTCAACATCTCTCATCACAAATGATAAGTTTGATGCAAACTATATGTAAGAACTAATATCACGCATTAATCTATCTTACAATGTTCACACAAGCTAATACATCAAGTGCCTAGCCATTGTACTTGAAGAGAGCTCACATTACTATAGACATGTTATTGGAGTATAGTAGTTCTCCCACTTTGATAGCAACACTAAAATGAAGCTTTGAGAAACGATCAAAAGTGTGAAAGGTATAATACATGAGATGATTTAAATCTATGCATCAGACAATGAGCAAGGATCCATTCATTAGTTATACCACAGGTCAGCAAAGCACATGTCATACAAAGGTATAATATATCAGGTGATATAAATCAATGCTTCTCACACAATGAGCAAGTAGGGATTCATTCATTAGGTATACCACTGGTCAGCAAAGCACGCATGATATGAAACACATGCTCCGGTATTTTCTTAATTCTCTTTAAGGCGTATGTCATATTCTCCAAAACCGAAAAAGATCATATAAATCTTGGTTCAGATACACCTCCTTATCTGACTTGTGTTCTTATATTTATTCATATTTACAATCTCAACCAAGAACTTGATCAGACTACCAAACAAGTCTAATGGAGGAGTCCACTTTGATTACCTATAATAATTTCAGATTTCATCATGAAGATGGGATATAGTGCATCACAAGATCAAACTTTATCTCATTTCAACACATCCCAAAATATCTCATGTGAGAAAGCCTATCTTTATCTACTACAGAAGTCCATAACAAATATCAATTTAAGAAGAACGACGATTGAGATCCAGTCCTGTCAAGTGAGCAACTGAAGTGTGAAATACTATAATCAATTGACTCAGCACAATCACATTTTTAACTCCATATTTTATTTCTCAGAAATTTAAAATAAAATTTAAAGCA
Source organism: Olea europaea var. sylvestris (assembly GCF_002742605.1). Classification (NCBI taxonomy): domain Eukaryota; kingdom Viridiplantae; phylum Streptophyta; class Magnoliopsida; order Lamiales; family Oleaceae; genus Olea; species Olea europaea. The sequence continues at coordinate 19,495,319 of NC_036244.1, read as the reverse complement.
TAACTTTCCAAAACCAAAATCTGTAGTTTACGCATTCACGCACACAACATAAATAGAACGCTAATATTATGCTTTAGTAACTATTGTAGAGCACGCTACACGCGCATGAGATGGCAAGTGTGGTGCACGCCATTTTTACGATATCTATATCCCTTTTCTACATATTTTGACTTGTAGATTCAAAAGGTGCAATAGAAATTGACAAAACCCAATCATAAACTACTGTGTGGAATAACCACCAAAGAAAACGAGAGTGGGACTGGAAATCATTGTTCATTATCTTGTACTCAAAATTTCTTAAATTTTCAGAAACCATTATTTTTTAACCAAACATTGAAAATTCAATATCGGTTCTCAACTCAAGTCCAAATGAATCATAATATACACAGTTGGAAAACTTACAAAAAATAGTTTCTAACCTCTATATCACGCTATAAAAAAAATCGGTACAATGTTTCTTCTCTCCCAAAACATAAAGCGTAAAATTATGAAATGTCAAGGCTTACCCTAATGCATGGTAGGTTTATAATTCTAAAATTTCGAGAATCTTGGAAATGTCCATCACAAGATGTCATTAAACACCACTCAAGATTGCAGAAAATGACATATACAAGTCGCTACACTTTTGAAGCATGCAAGGGCATTTTTGGACACGGAAGAATGCACACATATTACCCTTGCAGGATCTGATACCAATCTAATAATATCTCACCTCCATAAACCACATTTTGCTTCAGTCTAATGGTCTAGCACCCAATCACATAGGAAGGAGTTCATTTGTCACAATCCAAGATCCAACTCTTTTTAAGGATTTAAAAAGAAAAATGTTATTCAAGCTCTTCCATTTTTGGTGCATTTTCATGCACCACATAAAGTTTCTCTCATTATATAAAAGAAGCTTAAGGAAGTAATGAGAGGTTACGGAAGGTGGAAGGTTTCCAATATCAACATTATGCAGGTGAAGTCAACCCACATGCAACCCACGACCCATTTTTCACCAACTATACAAGTTAGTTCATGCAGACACATTCGCAAAAATTATGTATGCATATTGTTCTTTCTTTAGTTTTTAGATGTCAGTTTTTATTTCTACAAATGATTTTAGCTAGTATACTGAGTTTGTTTCAATCAATACTCCATTGCACTCACTCACATAACAACTCGTCATTGTCATACAAGATCAGAATCACCCAAAGGATAATTCTTGCTAGATAGAATCTATACAACAAAAAGTTCAACCTGAAAATTGATTATTATTTTCTCAATCTTTCTATGAGCCTTTGAACTCAATCATTCAGTTAATAAACTTCCCAATGACTGAAGAAAACGCTACGTGGTTATACTTATAATTCTTTTAAGCTTTGAATAATTTTAGATAAATACGTAAACTACAAATATATATAACATGTAGTCTTGAAAATAGGGGATCTTAATATAATGCTGCTCAAAAGAAAAAGAAAAACCATTCAAAAAATTGAAAAAATATAATTTGATATGGCAAAATAGTCATTTTCATCTCCACCGCCATGAATACGAGTATTGTTTCTCTGTAGAACTCAGAAACCAATGTTTCGAATAAATTTCCATTTTCAACTGTTTGAATTTCCATTATTTCAAGATATAAAACTTACAATAATATAAAATGGCTAAATTTAACACACACACATAGTTATTCGCATCCGCGAACAGGCGACATGTAAATTACCAGTTACGTCCGAGGACTTCGTCAGCGCGAAATCCAGTGGAGAATTCGAATACAGTGTTGACATAGATGACCGGAAAATCAGGTTCCAAGGCATCGGAGACGACGATCGATGTCGGCATCGGGACTGGATAGAAGAATTGGTCAACCGGCCCAGCCAGTAGTTCAAGCTCATTCTCCCCATAAAACTCCATGTTGTCTTCACTCTCGGCACATTTTAGCCGCTTCCCGCAGCTCTGAAACTCTTCTTCTACTCTCTTTTCCATTCCCATCTCTCTGTTCTCTCTCTGTATCTGCGTGTATGTATAGAATATTATATGTAGGTGGTGCAGAGCGTGAGAGTAGATATATTAAAAAGGGGTAATGAAATTGGGCTAAAAAGATCGCTTAATTACGGAAATGCCTTGAGCGTGGATAAAGAAATTCCTTCCACTCTCTTTTACCAATACAAAAAGTATTCAACTCCGTAGGGTAAGGGCGGTGGTGCAGACAAGATTTTTATCACCTCCTAAAATATATTATTAATATAATAAAATTTTCTAAAACTCACAATAATATTAAAAATCGTCTCTTTAATATGAAATAAATCGATAGAGATTCATAACGATGTATTTTTTTTTTAAGTGCGACAATTTTGAAAAAATCGGTAATTTTTTAGGGTTATATAAAAAGATTTTCACATTGTTCCATAAATACTTTCATAATTTGAAGCACGTATGTGATTTCGAAATATCATTGCATATTCATTTTGTTAAAGAAATTTGTCTCTTTAAATTAATAATTTTATTTTGTTTATAAATTGAGTTTGAGTCGACTTATATTATTCTATTTGAAATAAATTTAATTATTCAATGATGTTTAAACTATGCACAAGTAGTCAGTTAATCAATCGTGATTTATTGGAGTGAACGTGAAACAACCATCATCTATAACTCCAAAAGATCTAATTCGAGAGCTTAGGATAAGAGTTTGAATTTATGATGTTATAGAATCTCATCCTACGAAATGAATCCAGTCACCATTCGATTTAGGCGTAGGACCCAGCTTCGTTTCTTTATGGCGCTCGAACCATGATGTAAAATAGGTCAATAAAACAAAAAGCTCATTTCTAATATCTAAAACCTATGATGAACATGTAATATGTACGAAACAAGATATCTAGCAACATTTGATTTAGGCATAGGACTCGTCTTCGTTTCTTTATAGTGCTCGAACCATTATGTAAAATATGTTGATAAAACAAAAAGCTCATTTCTAAAATTTGAAACCTAATGATGAACGTGTAAATTATATGTAAAAACGAGATATCTAGCAGCAAGATGGAAAATGATTGAATATAGGAACTATCGAACATTTGGCGATGCATTTCTTGTCGTGAAGAAATTTGTAATTCTCTCTCCTCTTGCGTAGCAGGCAAAGCGAGGTGGATAAATGTTTCAAGTGATGAATCAATATCATCCTTCTGGGCACTTTCAAAAAGAGGAACCTCGTGTTTATGTACAATCCACCAATGCATGCATTAGAGGGTGCCTTGTTATCTCGAATTTTAAATTTAATTTTGATTTATTCTCTTCTTTATTTTGAGTTGATTTCGAATAATACATCCCTAACCATCTCTAGCGTTGTCTCTGATCACAAGGTGCGAGGAAGTAGATATGCATGGGAAGTGATAAATAAGTTGTGGTTGAGGAAAAAAATTTACTAAATTTAAGATATTATCAATTTTTCTCATAAATTTGGTCATTTTTAAACACATTTCTCAAAATGGAAAGTAGCATAGAGAATTCACAAGAAGATAATAATTTATTCAATTATAATTCCTTGACTAATGAGACCTTAGACTTGAATCCGTAAGCCATAATGCACCGTGGTCATCCACTTCTTTTATTTTAATTAAGCCATGTTTGATCCCGATTAAATTAAATTACATTACATTTCATTTTTCTCTCTTTTATTTTTAACCACACAATCTTCCATAAAATAATATTACATGTAAATCGAAAACTTTTCCTTCTTTTTCAACCACTCATTTTTCTAAAAAATATTATTTCCCCCATTTTTATTTTCTGGTAATGGGAATCAAACAAAACTACCGCAACACAAAGTAATTGACTATTGATACTCTCTTTTTTCCAAAAATAAATAAATAAATAATCAAAAACTTTCATCGTCACTTTATCGGTTTTTTGTGCATTTATTTACATCCATTTTTATGGACTAATAGGGAAATAAACGTAATCTTAAGAAAAAAATGATCTGCAAAAATTGATATATTCAGAAATAAGTTTAAGATTCTTGGAGGTATAAAATTATTTACAAATTTTTATATTGCTCAAACTGATAAATTACAGTATAAATGAAAAGTCACAAAGCGTAAGAATTAATATAAATAATGAGATATAATTTATATTTCAACCCAGAATATTTTTTGCTTATTGTTAGCAATAAATTTTACTTCAAATATCAGGACTGACTTATTTTTCAAAATATCATCTTAAGGTAGATGAACTCATTAAAATTTAAGAATACATTAGTATATCTGTTTTTTATTCAAGTTTGTAAATCCCTATCTTGAAAATCGACTGAAAATCTGTTAATACAAAATAATTAAGTCTCCGCTTTCGAAGAATTCATAAACGGATGAATTTATAAATAAATAGATATTTATAAATTATTTATATATTAGCCAAATATAATCTAATAATGTTGAAGGATTTAGTGTTCAAAGGGACTAGATGGACTCTAATAATTATTATTATGAATTGCATTGTTATTGCACGAAGAAATTTAACACAATAAAACAAAGGGTACCAACTCTATAAGCAGAAAGCAATATATCATGTTTGCCTAATAGATTAAATTAAATTTAAAAATAATCATTTATTTCAAGTTTGTTTAAAAATATTTTTTTAAGATATAAGTAACAATTTTTACCTGCTTATGACACTATGGTAGTGAATTTGTTTTAGTCAAACTTGCACAAACTCTGTTATCGTGCAATGGACCATTTTTTCTTAGGATCAAAATGTGGACTTTTTCACTTCTTCAATTTATTCCCAATTTTTCTTTGTTTGATTTATAATGAAAATGACCCTCAACGAAATTTAGACTGCCAAAATTTTCTCTTAGACTTTTAAAATTTAAATCTTTGAATTTTCTAATTAAGAGTAGTCACTTCATTTTGAGTCGGATATTATTGATGATATTTTAGTAATTTGAATCAACTAGCCTTAAGCTACCATGGCGTTTCATAGATAAGGATTAGGCCTGCTCTTTTTCGATAGGGTAATGCTGTAGGTACGAGAAAATCTTTATAGAAATTTTGCAAGATTCCACATGATACAAATTTATTGGCAAATAACCAAAAACAAAAAATTGCCTGAAAATCAAGTGCCGTTATGGCTGAACCTGTTGAAATTTTGTGAGAAAATCCCTATACTTGGGGAGTTTCCCTTTTCGATATTGTAGGTTAGTATCTTATCCATATGTCTATAATGAAGTGTGGCATCTCTTTACAATTATAATACGTTTTGTTCCAAATCAATCTTAACGATAGTAAAAATATGCAGCAATATGTTATTAAGTTTGTACACGAGTCTAGTAAAAACTCATCCGTCCAACCCCCTTTTCTTGACCACGTTGCCGAAAACGATCTTGAGTCGTATGCACAATCTATTCTTGCCGTGATTGTAACATCCTAAAGTTTTTATACAAAATACTTTTATATATTAGATTTATCCCTCTTTTATGGTCATTATTTTGGGAATAAAATGATGTTTTAAATAATAATTTTTTAAAGAATACTTGAATAAAAGTAGGGAAATATTTTGAGTTTAAGTGCAAAATATTTTATCATGTGATATATGATTGAAAATGAATATGAGAATTAAAGAGACATATTTTAAAATGAGACAAACAGGACTTATATTGAATCAAAAATTAAAGGAAAAGTCAATCAATACAACGAAAGACTAATGGATTAAATTAATTTATGTACAAGGTCATTTGAGGCGGCTCATGTATTCAAATAGACATAATTTTCAAGGGCTACCTTTAGGGACGACCTATGCCCTCGCGAGGTGATTCAATTACAATACTAAGCCCCTGTTTGGGAGCACTTTTTATCCAATTTGCAAATTTTTTACCGTTATACATTGTATGTCATTTTCATACCAATCACAATTATTAACTAGATCGAACATAATAACCTATGCGTCCCTCTAGCACTTAATTCATTTTTCTTGAGAGAAGGACATTTCTAATAATTTATTTATAAGGTAGTTAATAATTACGGTCGTTAGGACCCATGTAAGCTTGTCAACTATAAAAATTTTGCTAAAAATGGGATAAACACCGCTCCCAAACATAGGCTAGGAAGTGTTATAAATTAATTATTATATATAAATGACAATTGTATCCATGCCATACTTCTACTATATATAAGAAAATTATTGGTCAAATAACGATGTTTATTGCAAAGGACTCGCGATAAAGTATAACTGCAGACTCAAACTCTTGTAGCAAAACACTAGCACAGGAAAGACTATCGACTTGCCATAAGAATTGAAGCTATATAGGGAATAAGTAATGATAAAGAACCAGAGGTCCAATCCCAAGCCTAATACTAGCAAAACTCAATCATTTTATACTAAATAAACCAAGAGAAGAGCCATAATGCTTGTTCGATGAAAGTAGGCAATACAAACATAGCATCACAAGAATATATACACATATTACACCAGTCGTATAAAAATCACAGTAAAACAACAGAAAAATTACCTAGACCACAAACTGAAACCTTCGTTAACTCATGGATCTGAATCCTGTCTACTTGCTAACCGCAACTCATGCAATTCGTTGAGAATCCATTCTTCCCCAGTATGCCCACCGAGGACCAAAACCCTGGTTCCTCCTACAATGCATGTGCTATGACCCCAAGCAAATTTAGGTGGTTGCCCAGGGACAGTGATTGTTCTCCAGGACGGTTTCTCTTCAGCAGGATCCAACAGAAACAGCTGTGAAGGAGAGTGCAATCCAGCTATTGAGCCACCAAAGATAATGATCCTCCCACAAGGCATTGTTACAGCAACATGATCGAGTCTAGGAGGTGGAACCACAGCATTCTGACTTCCTACACCAGTTAATGCACCACATTCAAGCTGCCTCCAATTTGGCTTCTCATCCTCCAAATCAATGGTATATGCTTCACCTGACCGCAACTGCAAGTGCCCACTTTTTGCAAGCCCACCATACATTAGAATTTTTGTTCGTCCATAGACAGATAGTGAGTGTCCTAATCTGGACGGAGGAACCCATGACGTTGGAATCTCTCTCCATATAGGTTTGTTTGTGTTAAGATCCAACAAGTATGTATCACTGAGAAGCACACCTGCATCAGTGCATCCACCTGAGACAACTAACTTAGAGCCCTCTATTGTGCAAGAACTATGCCAAGATCTAGGAGGTGGGGGGGTCCCACCAGAGACTTCTATCCATGTTGGCTGCTTAGCATCCAAATCAAGAACAAACACATCATTGAGTAAGCCTTGCCTCCCACAGCCACCAAAGACCACCAACCAAGAACCATTCAAGCAGGACAGGGTATGGCCCCAGCGCCCTGGAGGAGAAGATTTAACACTCACCCGACGCCACTCCGGGTTTGCAGCATCAAGATTGAGAACGAAAGTGTCATCCATTGGCTGCATATTGACTCCTTCTCCTCCAAACAAGACCAGTCGGTTCCCAGCAGCACAAGCACTAAAGTTGCAACGGGAAGGCTCTACTGCACCTCCAACTGTCAGCTTCTTCCAACAAACGGCTTCTAGAGTAGTTAGTTCCCTAGCCAAGCGTCCCCATCCTAGCTTTTTAGTCATCAGTTCCAGTGCGCCTGTTACATCTCTTCCCCATGCATTTTGACATACCATTTTCCTCACATGCTCATTCTTTGTTAGTTGACGAATCCTTGTGCAAACAGACCCAATTGATGCAACATCCCGTGGCGTCAAGCGTGATAAAATATTATGGGCCAGTACTTCATCAGAAAGCTGCAGAATTCCACATATTTCCTGATGCTGACTCTGCAGTAAATGTCCACTCTTTTGAAAGGTTTCATCTGACTCATTACGCTGCTTTTTACAAGTTTCTTTGAAAACCGGATATGACACATTATTCAGGTCTAGTTTTGCTTCAACGAACACTTGGATTCCAATAACATGAGTGACTATACCATCGTCGCTATGAATTGGCTTAAGTCTTAGCCTGTTCATCAACGGGGTACCATCTTTGCTGAAGTTAAGGAGCTCTCCTTGAAATTCAATACCTTCCTCAAGACATCTTCTGATCTCAGAAACAACAACAGGATCCACCAAAGGGTGTCGTCTCTGGGCGCGAGGGTCTCTATATTGCAAGAACCGACTGAAAGATTCAAAAATACTCTCTTTAACTTTTTGGAGATGAAAAATATAGTAGAATATTACTAAAAATGGGGATATACTCCATAACTAAAAGGCCCATATCAAGAAATTCATGTCTAAAGGTATACATTTTGATACAACAAGGACACAAATTATGCTAAACTGAATCCCGAATTACAAGTTGTCTTATAATTGAACTTATAAGCATGAGAAAAAAAAAAAGAGTGTGCTCACTCTCATGTGTGTATGTTCACTTTTAAGACACCCCAAACATGCTCTTAAGGTCTCCACCATGTATGCATGTAACACTCATACCCACTATGCATATAACACAGCGCACAGGACTCAAACCACCTTGCATACACAAATTATGCTAAACTGAATCCCGAATTACAAGTTGTCTTATAATTGAACTTATAAGCATGAGAAAAAAAAAAAGAGTGTGCTCACTCTCACGTGTGTATGTTCACTTTTAAGACACCCCAAACATGGTCTTAAGGTCTCCACCATGTATGCATGTAACACTCATACCCACTATGCATATAACACAGCGCACAGGACTCAAACCACCTTGCAATCAATATTTTCAGGAAAACACACTCATACCCAGGGCTGGCCTGTCAAAAGTCCGGTTCAAAATGTCTAGAGAATTTACCTGGCAAATTTTTATCAATTATACAACATTAATACATGAATATAAACTGGTAACATTTTTATAATTACCTAAGAACTAAATCAGCTTAAGCAACTCAACTTGTGTCATGCATTGTGAATTCAAGAACCCTCAGCTTTGTTTTTGTTCTATATTTTCTGCTAACATTTAAAAAATATTTTACACGCAAATAAATTACTCCCCGGTTCAACAACCTTACTTTACAAGAAAAATTTCCAAGATCTTTTGGGGTTGAGTGAGTTGCACTTCCCCACGTCAAATCTACAGTTTGGCGCACCGCTACAAGAAAAATTTCCAAGATCTTTTGGGGTTGACTGAGTTGCACTTCCCCATGTCAAATCTACAGTTTGGCGCACCTCAATGGTCTAGAATTCAATTGCAATGGAAAAGGTTCATTTGCCACAACCCATGTCAATCGGTTGTGGTTCGGGTCAGCCCATATGGACACCCCACAACCCATTTTTCAACATCTCTCATCACAAATGATAAGTTTGATGCAAACTATATGTAAGAACTAATATCACGCATTAATCTATCTTACAATGTTCACACAAGCTAATACATCAAGTGCCTAGCCATTGTACTTGAAGAGAGCTCACATTACTATAGACATGTTATTGGAGTATAGTAGTTCTCCCACTTTGATAGCAACACTAAAATGAAGCTTTGAGAAACGATCAAAAGTGTGAAAGGTATAATACATGAGATGATTTAAATCTATGCATCAGACAATGAGCAAGGATCCATTCATTAGTTATACCACAGGTCAGCAAAGCACATGTCATACAAAGGTATAATATATCAGGTGATATAAATCAATGCTTCTCACACAATGAGCAAGTAGGGATTCATTCATTAGGTATACCACTGGTCAGCAAAGCACGCATGATATGAAACACATGCTCCGGTATTTTCTTAATTCTCTTTAAGGCGTATGTCATATTCTCCAAAACCGAAAAAGATCATATAAATCTTGGTTCAGATACACCTCCTTATCTGACTTGTGTTCTTATATTTATTCATATTTACAATCTCAACCAAGAACTTGATCAGACTACCAAACAAGTCTAATGGAGGAGTCCACTTTGATTACCTATAATAATTTCAGATTTCATCATGAAGATGGGATATAGTGCATCACAAGATCAAACTTTATCTCATTTCAACACATCCCAAAATATCTCATGTGAGAAAGCCTATCTTTATCTACTACAGAAGTCCATAACAAATATCAATTTAAGAAGAACGACGATTGAGATCCAGTCCTGTCAAGTGAGCAACTGAAGTGTGAAATACTATAATCAATTGACTCAGCACAATCACATTTTTAACTCCATATTTTATTTCTCAGAAATTTAAAATAAAATTTAAAGCATAACTTTCCAAAACCAAAATCTGTAGTTTACGCATTCACGCACACAACATAAATAGAACGCTAATATTATGCTTTAGTAACTATTGTAGAGCACGCTACACTCGCATGAGATGGCAAGTGTGGTGCACGCCATTTTTACGATATCTATATCCCTTTTCTACATATTTTGACTTGTAGATTCAAAAGGTGCAATAGAAATTGACAAAACCCAATCATAAACTACTGTGTGGAATAACCACCAAAGAAAACGAGAGTGGGACTGGAAATCATTGTTCATTATCTTGTACTCAAAATTTCTTAAATTTTCAGAAACCATTATTTTTTAACCAAACATTGAAAATTCAATATCGGTTCTCAACTCAAGTCCAAATGAATCATAATATACACAGTTGGAAAACTTACAAAAAATAGTTTCTAACCTCTATATCACGCTATAAAAAAAATCGGTACAATGTTTCTTCTCTCCCAAAACATAAAGCGTAAAATTATGAAATGTCAAGGCTTACCCTAATGCATGGTAGGTTTATAATTCTAAAATTTCGAGAATCTTGGAAATGTCCATCACAAGATGTCATTAAACACCACTCAAGATTGCAGAAAATGACATATACAAGTCGCTACACTTTTGAAGCATGCAAGGGCATTTTTGGACACGGAAGAATGCACACATATTACCCTTGCAGGATCTGATACCAATCTAATAATATCTCACCTCCATAAACCACATTTTGCTTCAGTCTAATGGTCTAGCACCCAATCACATAGGAAGGAGTTCATTTGTCACAATCCAAGATCCAACTCTTTTTAAGGATTTAAAAAGAAAAATGTTATTCAAGCTCTTCCATTTTTGGTGCATTTTCATGCACCACATAAAGTTTCTCTCATTATATAAAAGAAGCTTAAGGAAGTAATGAGAGGTTACGGAAGGTGGAAGGTTTCCAATATCAACATTATGCAGGTGAAGTCAACCCACATGCAACCCACGACCCATTTTTCACCAACTATACAAGTTAGTTCATGCAGACACATTCGCAAAAATTATGTATGCATATTGTTCTTTCTTTAGTTTTTAGATGTCAGTTTTTATTTCTACAAATGATTTTAGCTAGTATACTGAGTTTGTTTCAATCAATACTCCATTGCACTCACTCACATAACAACTCGTCATTGTCATACAAGATCAGAATCACCCAAAGGATAATTCTTGCTAGATAGAATCTATACAACAAAAAGTTCAACCTGAAAATTGATTATTATTTTCTCAATCTTTCTATGAGCCTTTGAACTCAATCATTCAGTTAATAAACTTCCCAATGACTGAAGAAAACGCTACGTGGTTATACTTATAATTCTTTTAAGCTTTGAATAATTTTAGATAAATACGTAAACTACAAATATATATAACATGTAGTCTTGAAAATAGGGGATCTTAATATAATGCTGCTCAAAAGAAAAAGAAAAACCATTCAAAAAATTGAAAAAATATAATTTGATATGGCAAAATAGTCATTTTCATCTCCACCGCCATGAATACGAGTATTGTTTCTCTGTAGAACTCAGAAACCAATGTTTCGAATAAATTTCCATTTTCAACTGTTTGAATTTCCATTATTTCAAGATATAAAACTTACAATAATATAAAATGGCTAAATTTAACACACACACATAGTTATTCGCATCCGCGAACAGGCGACATGTAAATTACCAGTTACGTCCGAGGACTTCGTCAGCGCGAAATCCAGTGGAGAATTCGAATACAGTGTTGACATAGATGACCGGAAAATCAGGTTCCAAGGCATCGGAGACGACGATCGATGTCGGCATCGGGACTGGATAGAAGAATTGGTCAACCGGCCCAGCCAGTAGTTCAAGCTCATTCTCCCCATAAAACTCCATGTTGTCTTCACTCTCGGCACATTTTAGCCGCTTCCCGCAGCTCTGAAACTCTTCTTCTACTCTCTTTTCCATTCCCATCTCTCTGTTCTCTCTCTGTATCTGCGTGTATGTATAGAATATTATATGTAGGTGGTGCAGAGCGTGAGAGTAGATATATTAAAAAGGGGTAATGAAATTGGGCTAAAAAGATCGCTTAATTACGGAAATGCCTTGAGCGTGGATAAAGAAATTCCTTCCACTCTCTTTTACCAATACAAAAAGTATTCAACTCCGTAGGGTAAGGGCGGTGGTGCAGACAAGATTTTTATCACCTCCTAAAATATATTATTAATATAATAAAATTTTCTAAAACTCACAATAATATTAAAAATCGTCTCTTTAATATGAAATAAATCGATAGAGATTCATAACGATGTATTTTTTTTTTAAGTGCGACAATTTTGAAAAAATCGGTAATTTTTTAGGGTTATATAAAAAGATTTTCACATTGTTCCATAAATACTTTCATAATTTGAAGCACGTATGTGATTTCGAAATATCATTGCATATTCATTTTGTTAAAGAAATTTGTCTCTTTAAATTAATAATTTTATTTTGTTTATAAATTGAGTTTGAGTCGACTTATATTATTCTATTTGAAATAAATTTAATTATTCAATGATGTTTAAACTATGCACAAGTAGTCAGTTAATCAATCGTGATTTATTGGAGTGAACGTGAAACAACCATCATCTATAACTCCAAAAGATCTAATTCGAGAGCTTAGGATAAGAGTTTGAATTTATGATGTTATAGAATCTCATCCTACGAAATGAATCCAGTCACCATTCGATTTAGGCGTAGGACCCAGCTTCGTTTCTTTATGGCGCTCGAACCATGATGTAAAATAGGTCGATAAAACAAAAAGCTCATTTCTAATATCTAAAACCTATGATGAACATGTAATATGTACGAAACAAGATATCTAGCAACATTTGATTTAGGCATAGGACTCATCTTCGTTTCTTTATAGTGCTCGAACCATTATGTAAAATATGTCGATAAAACAAAAAGCTCATTTCTAAAATTTGAAACCTAATGATGAACGTGTAAATTATATGTAAAAACGAGATATCTAGCAGCAAGATGGAAAATGATTGAATATAGGAACTATCGAACATTTGGCGATGCATTTCTTGTCGTGAAGAAATTTGTAATTCTCTCTCCTCTTGCGTAGCAGGCAAAGCGAGGTGGATAAATGTTTCAAGTAATCCACCAATGCATGCATTAGAGGGTGCCTTGTTATCTCGAATTTTAAATTTAATTTTGATTTATTCTCTTCTTTATTTTGAGTTGATTTCGAATAATACAGCAAGGGCGTGGGGGTGGGGTTGCTAGTTTGATGAGGTTGGCTAATTGTCGCTATCAGTCGGCAAATAAATAAAGGAAAAAAAAAAAAAAAAAAAAAAAAGGGGGCGGTATAAATTATAAATAAATAGAAATCAATAATTAATATGTGAGTAGTATTTGTAGATCACTCGAAATGCGTGAATAGAGAGTGAATTGAACATTTAAAAATAATTTATAAACATAAGCAAAACATAAACTAAGGCCATGTTAGATTTTAGTTTTAAAAATCACATTTTTAGTGGATTTTAATAAAAGTGGATGAAATATCTGGTTGAAAAGTTGATTAAATTAGCAAGTCTCATTAAATAAGTTGTTAAAATTAATTGCTAATTTTGATTTAAATTTTTATCAAATTTTTTTTTTTTTGTTCAACCAAATATGGAGGTGTTGTTTGTGCCCCGTTCTTTTTAAAATATACATTTTGCAATAGTATTATGATGAAAAACGTATGGTTAAAAAATAATGAAGAGTTTTAGATTTGCGTATAATATTATTTTATTAAAGAATGTGTGGTTAAAATGGAGTTAAGTTATTGTTTAAGAATGTACTTTAATATTAAAAAAAGGTGTGTAAATTATAAATAAATAGAAATCAATAATTAATATGTGAGTAGTATTTGTAGATCACTCGAAATATGTGAATAGAGGGTGAATTGAACATTTAAAAATAATTTATAAACATAAGCAAAACATAAACTAAGGCCATGTTAGATTTTAGTTTTAAAAAATCATATTTTTTGTCGATTTTGGTAAAAGTAGATGAATATCTGGTTGAAAAGTTGATTTAAATTAGTGAGTGTCATTAAATAAGTTGTTAAAATTAATTGCTAATTTTGATTTAAATTTTTATCAAATTTTTTTTTTGTTCAACCAAATATGGAGGGGTTGTTTGTGCCCCGTTCTTTTTAAAAAATGCATTTTGCAATAGTATTATAATGAAAAACGTATGGTTAAAAAATAATGAAGAGTTTTAAATTTGTGTATAATATTATTTTATTAAAGAATGTGTGGTTAAAATGGAGTTAAGTTATTGTTTAAGAATGTACTTTAATATTAAAAAAAGGGATTCAAACAAGGGCTAAGAACTCGTTTCATTTGAATCAAAAATCATATTTTTAGTAAATTTTAATAAAAAAAAATGATGTAAGTTAATATTTAAAAATTGCTATAGTTATGAATTTCATAAAATATATAATTGAAAATAAATTTGATGAAAAATAAAATTTAAAAAATTGGGAACAAATAAATGCTAAAGTATAATTCTTAAAATAAGGGATGAAAGTTTGGTTGGAATTGAGTTGGGAGATATTTTTGAAGATTTTAATGGGAGTGAAACCTCTAGAATCTATGAATGTAATTGAGCCCTTGTTGGATTCCCTTTAAAATGTTAAATTTTTTTCTTATTTTTTTAATCACATATTTTTTAATAAATTAATATTACACGTAAATAAATTTTTTTTTTTTAAACCTCACATTCATCCAAAAATATTTTTCTTAAATACATTTTGTCCAAATTTCTCATTATTAAAACAGTGGTTGGGTATATAAAATTAAAATAAACGAAAAAGAAATAAAAGGAAAAATGGGATTGGCTAACGGCATACCTTTCAATCGCGGCAAACTGTGGGGTGGCACTTTGGTAAATAACACTGAAGTTTGAGGCAAAGATGGAGGATCCGCTGGGAAGTGGAGAATACGTGTAGTGAAGATATTTTGAGAGAAAATATCTAGAACGAACCTGTCACCATGGATCGTCCACGTCAATGATTCCTTATTGTAGATATTTTGGCACTTCGAATGTGGATACACGTGGATACGTCATTGCCAATTCAACGATATTTCAGAACCCCATCTAAACAAAGCATTATTCCCCTTCTACATCATTAAGTGTGAAGGGACTGTCAAACTTGATGTATCGGCCCGTTTGGTAGGGATTTTGAAAATTAATTTTTTGACTGTTAGAAAAAAAGTGGGGCCCACATGTGAGAGTAGAAGTCAAAAATTACGGCTTGAATAGTAAAATAACGGTCAAAAAATCAATTTTTTAGAGCAAAAAATCCCTACCAAACGTGATCTATATAAGAGTGTACACCAAACATAACCCCTAAACAAAACCATCAACGAACGTAACATGCATTTTTGCTTTTGAATTATTCTAGTTGTACGACTAAATTTTATGACTTAAAAAACAGTTCTTGAAATGTGTGGTGGGAATTCATGCCAATTCAATAATTATAAACCAAATTGTAAAATAGATTGTACACTTAGCATGCTTCTTTGCTTGTTCTCTGAATTTAAGTGAGTTGCAAAAACTAAAAATAAAAAAGCTTTTAACTTTAGTGTTGTTACATTTCCACTTATAAGTAGATCAAGTGACAATCAACTAAAAAAAAAGTCATGCTAAATTTAGCACTCTACTACACATCGTCTCATCCATAAGCCTCTGTGAGGCGATTAGGCCACGCCTAGGACAATTGTTATTCTAGATTGTTCAATCGTGCCTTTAGATGTATAGCTCTAAATAGTTTGTCGTCTGAGACAATGCATCATCCCTCCGTTGCAGCGCATATCCAAGACGATGGGTATCTGCTGAAGCTCGGTCTCGACCCAGTCATACAAAATACATTGCATAGAGTGATTGATGTGATAGTTTTGCAAGTGGTGACTCCTTATCAGACCATGCCTCGCCTATGTTCAAACTAGGAAGGCCACAGGCATATTATGGCTATGAATTGACATAATGGAGTTTACATGTCAAGCATTTAATAGACCTCGACTCAACTCTCTTAGCTATAAAATCTCACACTAGTGACAGTCAAAGGTATCTTAATTTGAATCTTGAATCAGAATATTGGTAATTCTCTCTTTAGCCCGACACCCACATTTTAGTCCATTTTATCTCTTCCACACCTAAATATATTCTTTGTTGCCTAAGCATCAAAGTATATATGATCGTCACACTTCATCAAAGCTACGATATATCGAAGAGTGTAGATAACATAATATGGACGTGAGAGGAGCTATGATCTATTGACAGCCGGATCTTATCGAATTTGGAGGTCCACATAGTGACACTATTTGTCGAAAGCCATGCTTTAATCACGATTACATCCCGTAAGTAAAAAAACCAACCGAAAAGCTTACTTCACCGAGAAAGTGTTATTTATTACAAAAGAACGAGTGGAAGATTTGAAGAAATCAACCCAAGAAGATTAATGCTTATTGGTTTTTGATCCTTTAAAAAGGAAAATGCATCATCTCGAAGTATTTGTCCTTGAAAAATGAGGATCTTTGTTGGCCTTATGTTAAAGTGTTTGCTCTTAAAAAATGAACATCTTTCTTGGGCTCATCCTCGAAGAAGGCCTACCCTTTAAGGGAGAGCAAACTCTTTGGAGGAAAGAGGTATTTTCATTCAAAATGAGCAAAAGTTAAGAACGCGAAATTTATCCACGAAGAGCAACAAGAGAGGCTTTCTAAAAGTGAGATCATGGCTAGTGATGCCAAACACCGGTGATCACGTCATTGGAGAACCGCAAAGGTTATTGCATGCCTTACCATAGAGGTTGCGGACATGGCTACTAATATGAGGAACTTGACATAGCAAAATGCAACTATGCAATTATTCATCCAACATGCAAGCATAAGCGAGCATGTAATGTCCCCAAATATGCCTTACCCCGACTTCTTCCAACCCCACTACTGAGACCCAACGAAATCTCAAGAAGGAGAAGAAATGTAGAGTAATCGCTCTCAAAGCATGACGAAAGATAAGCCACTTAAAAGAGGTGAAAGCTGATGTCTCCCAACCCTACAACTAGGTCGTCTCTCTTGGGTTGGATTCAACTCGAGCAGATGGTGCCTCCATTTTGCCTGAATGAAGATGAGATGAGTTGAAGAGGAAGTTCTTCAATGCCTTTATAATTCAATCGATAAGAAGATATTGTTTTTCGAACACAAGTACAAAAAAAAACGAGCAATCACCATGTATTGGGGATAATTGTTTGAGATAGAAGTTTAGCAAGCCATAGTCATAGGGGACAGACTAGATTTAACTTCTACATTAGAAGATCAACATGAAGTGAGTTGAGATGCTCGAATGGGATATCACTAACAGTGAAGTTGATAAATACCTCTTTGGACGCACAATTGTCCAAATCAAATGACAAATAAGATGGACTAGAATGGACATTGCCCCTCTTCCTTGATGTAAATTGTGTGTGCAATGGTTGATCGGTGCCTACTACATTCTCGATCATCATAGCCCCTATGGACAACTTAAATGAAATTCGCTCCTCTTTCTCGTCACTAA
Source organism: Olea europaea var. sylvestris (assembly GCF_002742605.1). Lineage (NCBI taxonomy): Eukaryota > Viridiplantae > Streptophyta > Magnoliopsida > Lamiales > Oleaceae > Olea > Olea europaea. The sequence goes on along the minus strand of NC_036244.1, from coordinate 19,477,563 downwards.
GCTGATAATCTCAATGTTCATCAAGTAATACAAAAAAGAAAAGCGATAGAGTTACAGAAAGCACGACGTAATAAAGGATCCTATAGAAGATGCCACATGAAAGCCTAAATTCACAAAAACTCTCGGAGAAGATTCCTTCTACACCAAGTCTCCAGAGAATCAAAAGTATGAAGTAAAATAACGATTAAAAAAAAAGTATGAAGTAAAATCTCTACCTTTGTATTTATACTCAATGTTTGGGAATTTGAAAGGACATCACTACCTTCATCAAGCCTTAATGTTGAACTGACATCGGCTAAGGACCATATGGAGTTCATCCACGACAAGATCATATGGGTTACTTTTGTTTAGTTAAGGATGGCAAAAAAATTCGTCAAATCTGATACTCGCATGGCTCCATCCCATTCTTAATCAGGTATTCGGGTCGTGTATGGGACGGGAGATTTCACCCCCAGGATGGGTACGGGTAACAGGGGCCCCGCTCCGTTTATTTAAAAAGAAAAAATCAATATTTTAAATGAAAAACTCGACGAAATTTCTTTAATTCTTACAGAAGATGGCAACTAAGATTATTTAAAGAATATGATAAATAACAAAAATTTAGTTTACCAAATATATTTGAATATTTTAACTTTAAAAAATAAATAAATTCACAAAAAAATTTAATAACTATATTATTGTCTCACTTTAATGAATGAAAATAATAAAATAAATGATTAAAACTATGAAAAAGTATTTAAACGGATACGTAAACAGGCAAGGTCCCCGACCCGACCCTCTGCCTTAAACGGGTAATGGGGCGATTTTCCCCGCCTCATTGCCATCCCTATGTTTAGTAGGCAATAATTTAGTTGAACGTGCATTGCACATTATTTTGAAATGCTCTATAAACAATGTAAAAGTAATACTTGATACCAATTTGTTAAGAGGATTTGATGAGTTTCAAACAAACAAAAGAAAATAAATTTTAAGTTAGAAATTTAAAAAATAATAATAAAAAAAGAAAAGAAAAGAAAATTGTACTACCAAAACTCAACTTATATTATTCAAATTTTTTTATGATGAAATACTATAAATGAGCAATATTTTTATACTATATTTGGTACGTAAGAATTAATTCCTAATAAATGAATTTAAACACCCATTAAATTCCTATATATATGTATAAAAATAAATTCATTTATAATAACTCTAGATTCATGTAGATCAAAATTCATTGAGTCTATATTAATATGAATGTTAATTAATTAAGAATTAATAACACAAAATTCATACATAAAAAGAATTTTATAATATTTATTACATATTGAAAAACGAATAGTAAGGCATTATTGACATAATTGAATTATATTAGGGTTCAAATAATTCAAAAAAAAAAATTCTTACTTGATGTGATATTTAATATATTATAGATAAGAAGATTAAGAAAAAAATTTCAATATGTGAAAATTTTGTGACCTATTAATTAATTAATTAAATAAGTCAAAGTCAAAATAACAAACAATTTATGATCATGAACACGTATTAATCACAAGTCATACAAGGTCATATCCACAAAGACATAAATTTTAAGTCACAACTATAAAATTATTCGCAAATCGCAAGTTTTTCATGTCATAAATTATTTATTAATGATAAATTACTAAATTGACTAGTCACAATTATCTAATTAATTGATCATGATCACTTCTCACCTCATCCCATCCAACAAGAACACTATTTTCAATGAACATACTTAGCTCATGTTTGTCATTCTTTATTTTACATTTTTCACATTATTTTTTTTATAGTATTCATTTTTAACCATACATTCTTTATTAAAATAATATTAAACTTAAATAAAAAAATCCTTCTTTTTTAATCACATATTCTCCATCAATCACCATTTCATATTACATTTCTTCAAATTAATGGGCTCAAACATAGCCTTAATTTTTGAATTGTTCGAATTCCATCGACCTAAAAACAAAGCAAATAAAAAAATCGAGAAAGTGAAATATTAAAAATTGATTTACTTTCCTGCTTCCACAAAAAGAGAGAGAGAGAGAGAGAGAAGAAAAGAAATTGAAGAAAGATCCTGGAGAAGAAATGGTAGGGATGATAATTTGGCTTGTCGATTTGAACGGTTCGTGGCTCGATTCGGGAAAAATTCGAGCCGGTTTCACTCGATGGTGGGGACAAGCCGATACGCGTTGCTCGAACCCGTACAATTGGCCAAAATGATCTGTGAACATTTGTGTGCAAAACCAGGCAGCTTGTAACTCCCTGCGTGTCCTGTGTAGACAATTGTGGTTTCATATTTACATGGGCAGTTTGTATAGTTATTTTCTATTGTTAAAAAAGATTTCAAATTTCAGGACTTGAAAAAAGAAAAAGCTCGAGATATTTTTTACACGAGCCGTGATTGAGTCGTGACTTTCGATTCGACTCATTTACATCTAGTATAGAGAGAGTAGATAAAAGAAATTATAATATGAATGATTTGTAATATATTATATGTTTAATATTAAATAATTTAATTATAACATGATATATGAAATAATAAACTTAAAAGTTTGATTATTGGTACGGAAAGTTAAAATCAAATGTGAATACAATTTTCTCTTGAATTTATCGAGAAGAAATTAGGGATCGTGGTGGAATTTCGAAATTGAAATGACACGAAAAATAAAGGAACACGAGATCACGGGCTGGAAATTTGTTTGTCTTGTTTCCATCAACCTACCAAATATTCTTTCCATATAAACAGAATCCTATGTGAAAAATGTCTTTATTTGTTTCTCTAATAAAATCAATAAGCACGCAAAATAATCAGGAGACTGCAATTATGTGGTGCTTTTCAAAGGCAGCTAGTCGGAAAATCACTTTGTGACATTGATCAATTTTTTTTTGCCATTTACCAGAAGGGCCTTTTGAAGAGTAAATGTCATTTTTGCTCTTATTATGTTTTGTAATTACAAAAATATATCATTTGTTTAAAAGACAATAATACCCTCTTTTAAAAAATTAATAAATCCAAACACTCCCACTTAAATTTCAAAATGAAATCATATTCCTTATCAAATTCTCCAACACAGTTAAAAAGAAATTTCATCGTCAATTTGCTTCAACATTGAAATCTCACAAAATTATCAAAAGCTCAACAAAAAAATATTACTCATAGCTGGCACTCGAAATTATTAAGTATAAATACGTGTTTTTAATTTCATTTTAGTTAAATTAGTATATTGTTTGAATATTTAAATCTTATTTCATCGTATAATTTTAGAAAAATAAATTAATATATTCTTAAACGGATGTATAAGTTTTTTAGCAAAAACAAGGAAAAAATTCATATGTTTAATAAAATTCAGCAAAATGGAAAAGTCGAACAAACAGCCGTCCCGGACTGTCTGGGCCCTTTTTTTTGTGTGTCTCGCCTAGCATATTTTTTTCGTCCTTTTATTCTCTTAATTACAATTTTTTTAATAATGATGTTTCTTAATGCAAATATGAGATCAGATGTTGTCCTAATTTATTACTTTGGTAAATTTGAAAAGAACAAAAATGATCGATGGGTTTGGAAATGGACGAGTGAAAAATATGGTCGTACTGCAATAGCTGGAAGGGATAGGATTTCTGCCTTCCTTCCCTTGGTGATGGCTGCAGACACCAATCAATCGTTTGACCTGAAAAGAGTAATAATTCTTTCAATTCTGGTCTTGGACGACCTCGAAACTCTGGCCCGGGTTAAATATATGTCTTCCGCCGTATTTCAGTTGTTGTTGCTGCTTGGGCACTTGGTTGAACCGGTACCTCAACAGCACTTGTCATCAAGTACATCATATGCAGAAATATACAATGAGATACAGAACTTGCTGAAAGTCGATCCCTTTGAGTACGACATAGAATTGAGATTTCTAATGTGCCAGCATACATCCATTTCAATTCCACCTATAATGGTTACTTTTGAAGCTGAAATGAAGGTTTTAATTGAAATGAACAAAAAACGTGCAATTCCTATTTGTGTAATTTTGATGAAGAAGAATGTCCCCGAGAGTGAACACGAAGATTTTGATGGAGGGGATCATAATGCGAATAAGTTTTGGGACACAGTGGAGATAGTTCGTGATGATGTTGTGGCTATTCCAGTGACAGTTGCTCCTCGCCATGATCTCACTGTTACATATAGAATTTGCTCGATAGTTCAAAACTACGAAAGAGATAATAACTTTACGAATGAGAATTTGATTGCTTTATCCCGTCTGAGACATGAGTCGAGTGAGAGCTCACAGATTGGACCGAGTGCACGGTTCTCTAATTGTTCGCGTATAGCCCCTGATGATGAAGATTTGTATGTCAAACAACTATTTGACACGAAGAAAGATTTACAAAAAGCTGTTCACCGGATTCCTTTGAAACACAATTTTGAGTTTAAAGTGAAGAAATCAAACAAGTCGATTTACACAATTGTCTTCATTGACGACAGTTGTTTTTGACGTTTGCGAGCAACGAAAATGGATGCGAATGAGTTCTTTGTAGTTCGTAAGTATGCACGGGGAACATACTTGCGAAGTGGGTATTCGTCGAAATGATCACAGGCAAGCCTGATCATGGTACATTGTTCGAGAAGTAATGCAAAATTTCAGGACCCACGAACGATTTATAGACCTTCGAATATCATTAATGACGTTCGTCAAGAGTATGGGATGATCATAAACTATCAGAAGGCTTGGAAGGCCAAAGAATGCGAGTTGGAGGACTTGATGGGTTCGACCGAGGAGAGTTATACTAAATTGATCAGGTATTTCTTTGTTTAGATGTTTATTTAATATTTATTTTAAATGTTAATTATTCATTTCAATTGTTTAATTAATTATTTATACAATTGTTTACTTAATGTCTAACTAATTATTTAATTCAATCATTAATTTCGATTGTTTATTTAATTATTTATCGATTGTTTATTTAATATCTAATTAATTATTTCATTCAATTGTTAATTTTTCAATTTAATTAATTATTAAATTATGATTATTGTTTATTTAAATTGGTTAGATTTTGTTATAACATGGGAAGAATAAATGTTGAATCGACATTTTTTATTGAGAATGATGATAAGAATCGCTTCAAATATTTCTTTATGGCCCTTGGACAATGCGTTCGAGGATTTAGAAACGCAATGCGACCCCTAATCTTAGTCAACGGTACAACCTTAAGGCAAGATACAGGGACAAGTTGATTATTGCAACATGTCAAGATGTTAATATCCAAATTTACTCTCTTGCATTCAGCATAGTCAACGTGAAAAATGATCTTGCAATGCGTTGATTTTTTACGAAGTTGAGGGAAGTAATTGGGGATGTCGAGAACCTTGCATTCTAAGTAACTGAGGGCGGTCAATAATTAACGGTATCGCCAAAATATTCCCCGAGGCATATCATGGTTTTGTATGTACCATATACAAGAAAATTTGAAAACCAAGTATCGAGACAATGACATCGTTACGTTGTTTTGGAGAGCTGCAAAGGCTTATAGTTTTCAAGAGTTTGAAAAGTTTATAGTCAAAATAGAAAGTAAATCCTATAGGAGTATCTAGCAGAGATGGGGATCGAACATTGGGCACGATCACATTTTTCAGGACGTCGATACAACATGATAATGTCGAACAATGTGGAGTCGCTCAATGCCTTATTCAAGAAGGATCAAAGTTACAAATTTTTGCAATGCTTGAGAACATTCGTGACAAGCTGCAACAGTGGTTCATGATCGTCATGAGGAATCACAGAGTTACACAAGTGTGCTAGCCCCGGCTCAGGATGATAAACTCTTCAAGACTCTAGAGGTGGCGAGAAAGGTATATGTAGAACCACTTGATCAGTTTCGCTTCTTTGTGAGATGTGCACGTAATTTCGGATATATCGTCGACTTAAATAATAACACGTGCATGTGTTGACAGTTTCACTTGGAGAGTTTTTCGTGTACACATGCAGTGGCTATGTATAGAAAATTTCACCACACCTTATGCAGTGCTCATTACACGACTGGTTCTTGAAGAGCAACATATGCGGAAACCATATTTCCTGTACCGAATGAAGCCGAGTGGAAAGTTCCCGATCACATTCTCTCATTGAATAACTTGTTGTCACCAGCAGTCGGTCCACACGCTCCTGGACGTACACGTGCATTTAGAATACCATCGATCGGAGAATTTTTTCGGCTTGTAAGTACGGCAGGTGCGGTTCAACAGGACATACCAGAAGATTTTGTATAAGTCGGATCCCTTTGCATGACAACGTAACAGATGTATAATTGAAATTTATATAACATTATTTATAACATTGATGTTAATTATTTATACATATTTTTAATGTTAATTATTTATTTCATTATTAGATTTAGTTTTTTATTTCAATATTTCATTAATTAGTTTTGTAGTATTTGAAATTTTTTTAAAACACAATGCGTTATCAACAATATATCCAAACATTATAAATACGTCATGAAACATTTAAATAAACACATAAACTACAAAATAAAAATTAAATATTAGAAAAATAATATATATTTTACAATTATTTCGTAATTACAAATGAATGAATGAAATATACAATATTTAGATGTTATAATATGTACAATTATTTTAAAAAATACGGCTCCAATATCTACGGATCACTAATAAATTCAAATAAATCACATGATAATTTATTTTTCCAATTTTGTGTCCACGCCTGATTGATTGCATCAACCTTCTGTGCTACACTAAAAAATTCTATGTACTTGATGGTGAACATGCCGCAATCACCCCTAGAATTACAAAATATTGTATTAACACATCACCGTCTAACTAGACCGTAAGTTGTAAATTAAAAAAATAAAGTAACAAACACTTACGATATTTGCTGCATCGTCGTCATCATGTCCTGCACGTTGGTCAGTCTGTCATGCACAGTGATGTTTGCTTGTCTGGCCATCATAAGGACGATCACAGATACTGACTTCAGATTTTGCTCGAGCTGACCTTGTGTCAGGCATGAATGATCGGGGTTGTACATATACATAGTCGAGTCGACGAATACAATTTTCACTGCAATGTAGTGATGATTCACACACAATGGGATGTACAGATGAGTACAATCCTCTCATGACTTTCCCCCGACACTTGGCCACTTCCCTACGACCACTCCATCATGTATTTAGGCACCGTGTACTCGCTACCTATAGCTTGAAGCGTTTAGTACTCAATGTCAACGGCACGTATGAACTCGGTGTTCAATATGAGTCGGCCAGGAATGTTGAACAATTTTGGATGTCTTTCAGCTCGATCTCGTAGCAAATCCATGGTGAAATCAATGTGTTTCATCAGGAAACACAAATTAAAAAAGGAGTTATTTAATTTCATAAATTTAAAATTCAAAAATATGTATATGTAATAAATAGCAATATTACTGCTTTACTTACATCATCGGCGATCTAAGCCCTCGAAGTGGTGATGTCATGAAACCACTTGTAAGTGTTCGAGATTCTCTTATGAGCAATCTTGCGGCTAGCTCTGAAAAAGTAAGAAAAGAAATTGTTAAAAGCAGTATAGATGTGTCAGCATCTGCGCAATGTACAAATTTTTAACGAATAATACAATACTTACCCCGGCATAATTGCGCTCCATTTCATCTCTAACGCTTTCCACTTAGCGTGGTCTACCTCCCTGAATAAATTGGGTTGCATGCCGTTGATGAACTTCCTCCTCTTTGCCTTCACTGTAAACGGATAAACGACGTACTATGATGACGCATTCGGCCTCTTGTCGACCTGATAAGAGTGTAAAAATATGATATATTTCCCTCTTAATTGTTACATTGATGCAATTATATTATGTGAAAATGCACTCATTACTCATATATTTTGGTTTAGGTTGCGTTTTGGTGAAAAATATGAAATTCGGAAGAAACAGAAGAAAGTGAAAGTTCAGGGACCAAGTTGCAAATAATTCAAAAGATGAGACGAGCGATGGAGGCTGATTCAAGAATGCTAAAGGTCAATTGGATGCAATTAGAAGTAAAAGGAAGTGAAATATGATCATAACATATTCACAAATCAATTCATAATCGAAAAAGTTACGCTTCAGCCTTATATTGGGACCTATTTTTGACATGGAAAACGATCGTTCTAGAATATGGTGTCTGAATCAAAGTTGTAGCCCTTTAAGTTATCTTTCCAACGCAACTTGAATAACTTCAATCGAATATCGAGAGAAAAAGTTATAACTAAAATACTAAAAGTTATCTGGCGGAGAAAGTTGCAATAACCATGCGGCCGCATGGTTTTAAAGTCATGCGGTCGCACAAGCACATCCAGGAATTCCAGAGGCCAAAATGTTTCTACCATGCGACCGCAACACTTATAATCATGCAGTCACATGGTTATTCCTCGAGGTCGAAATTTCTGTTTCCTTAATCGACTCAACCACTTATGAAAACACGGTTTCCACATGTTTTTAAACCCTAATCTCGACCAGAATGCCTACCATTCATTCTCTAACATTTTTCTTTGATTTTTGGCTCAAAAAATCCATGGAGAACTAAACTTATTGGTGAAGCCACGAAGGAACTCGGTAAGATTTGGAAATTTTCATGTCTTTTCTTGCTTCAATATGCTCTTTCGTTGTTAAACAATTCTAGATTTAGATTTCTTATTCTTATAAACATGTTTTGAGGTTGGTTTAATTTGTATTAAATTTTCAAGGATTCAATAACATTTTTTCCATCAAATAATTGAAATACTTATTGAATTTCAATCTTAAATCTCCTATTGCTACGATTCTTTACCATTATATGCTTGATGTACCATTATATGCTTGATGTATATAATCGCTTTTGGATCTAATTTCAATGGATTATTGTGGAATTATATTATGAAAGAAATCTGGTTTTGGGGAATTATTGTGGAATTGAATAGGTATGAAGGTTAAAATTTTCAATTAAAGTATTGGGATGAAAACCTTTAATTGAATATTTTCATGCAAAAATTGACATTGATTGAACCAATCTAATCGAGGAAATTCTGGCGCTTCACTATTTCATATATTGATCTTAAACTTTTACTTCAATTTATTCCAATCGACAAATTAATTTCATACAAATCACGACAAAAACCCTAAACTTTTGATCCTTTAAATAATTTTTCATCTCCGCGTGGATACAACACCCCAAAACTGTACTATAATTATTGCGTTAATCTTTGGGTGTAATCACGACCACCAACTCTGGCATGTCAACGGCACGCGGCACCCTCCCGATCTTCGGTACCCTCTCACCTACCATCGGGACCACCTCCTTCGTCCCCTCCGACACAAAAACTATGTCTAACGAGTCTGGCGTCCGAGATGGTACCTTTTTCGCCTCGGGTACTCCCCCCTCCTCCGGCACCCCCTCCTCCGACACCCTCACGACTTCCTTCTCCGGTACTCTCTCCACCTCGAGTACCACCACCTCCTCCAATAGCCTCACGAACTCTTCCATCGTGGCCCGATCCTCCATCTCCATCTCCATCGGGCCACCGAAAAATGAAGCTAATGCATAATCTGATGCCTACGACGAGTTAACATACCCCATCTGATCCCCTCAGCCCTAATAACCATTGTCCCCTCCATCCCGATAGCAGTCTGTCCCTCCGTCATCCCCTCCGTCCCAATAGCCGTCTGTCCCTCCGCCACCCCTCCATCCCGATACTTGCCAGTCCCACACTGATACCCGTCAGTCCCACGCAGGCCTGCTCTGTTGCCCCGTATCGCTATGACCTCAGTATGAAGGTCTCCTAAACCAACTTGTACCATTTCGACATCACGTCGTAAGTCAGCTACTTCGCCTTGTAAGTCAGCTACGTCGCCTCTAATCTCCATCATAAGTCAGAACATATCATCGATGGAAGTACTCTGATTACGTGTAGCAGATCCATGTTGGAGGTGTTGGACGCAGGAGATAATAATCTCATGTAGAGGGATGACACCCTCGACGAAGGTGATAATCAATGGCGCTCCTAAAAAAATAAGCATTACAAATAAATAACTTAACTAAAAAATTATAAAGATAATCAACAAATTATATTCAATTAACATACCGTGTCCCGATCGACGAAGGACTCAGGCCTCTCTCGAGTTGCCCGATCTATCAACAAATCACAGATATAAGTCTGACCATCCTCCTCGATCGATGATGTCAGCTTAGTGAGGACTTCAAGCTGACATATTGACATTTTATCGAATTACTGATCACGTATTGAGATTTCAAAAATGACATACAACAGAAAACACAAATGTATAATACGTACCTCAGGATCGTCGAGGATAGCCGATAACTGTTTTGCAAAGGGTTAGTTGTGTGCTCGCCACCGGTGCATCCAAGGGATGCATGTATCCCATCTCCTCGCATAACGACCAGCCAGAATGGGGACAGTCTCGTAGACCCATATCTACAACAATTATGATTATTATATGTACAATTCAATAAAAAAATAGATAACTCATTATGTTAAACATTTACTTGCAAAGCTAACGGCATGCCATATACATCGTGCTTACGCTTCGGCCTATCTCCCCTAGGCATCGAATGTCCCCTCCAGAAGACTCGTAAAATATGGACAAAGCATCTGTGCTCCCATAGACAGCCATTGAACGTGTCGATGTCATCAACGACTTGCAAAACGAAAAACGTCAATCAAGGTCGTCCTGTAATGACACCTCAGTACGCTCTCGAGTATAAACACCATCCTCAACTTCAACTTGTTGGACATATGGTCGCATCCCCTGAATGCATATCCTAACTGCGCCAATGTCACTGTCATGTGTCCATTCAAATAATCACTCAGCAGCCTCTTGTTTGTCGAAATATTGACCCTCGCTGCCTCTTCGCTTGTACATCTTAATCCAATGATGATGACAAACTTGAATATGAAAACTGTGGCAACCTTGTCCCCAAGATCAAAGTGGAGGGCATCTTCGACAACTGGCTTAAGCAGTCGACATAGTAATGAATCGATCAACTGTTCAGAAAACTATACAGAGCGTAGCGAATACATGGGCCATAGGCAGAATCGACATAACATCTCTGCGTGCTCCTCGTCCAATGAATCTAATATTGCTGTGAAGCTGGCAAATTTACAGTTCGACGTAACTTTGTCAGGAACCTGTCTGAAGGCGGCGTTCAAATGATAATCCATCCTGCAAAATTTCAAATGTTAAAACATTGTTAATTGAAAATGGATAAAACATAATATCACAAAATTCAACTAACCGAACTGTAAGTAATATACGCACGAAATAAAAGATAATAAAGAAAATGAATTCAAAATTAGACAACAAATTATAAAAAGCGAAAAAATATTTTTTGTAAAATTATTTATTTCATAGTTTATTTTAATTCTTTATTATATATTTCAATTCTTTATTTAATTTGTTTCAATTGTTTATTTATTGGTTATTTAAATTATTTTTTGAACACTTAAACTTAAATATTTAATTATTTATTTCAAATTTTAGATATTTATTTCATTTGTTAATTTCACATTTATTTTAATTTTTTATTGAATGCTTAATTTTAATTATTTATTATCATTATTTACTTAATTATTTTCATTTGTTTATTTAAATTATTTATTGAAAATTTAAACGTGAATACTTAATTATTTGTTTTATTTTTCTTTAATTGTTTATTCAATATTTATTTTAATTATTAATTAAATATTTAATTATTTATTTTAGAAGTTAGATATTTATTTCAATTGTTTATCTAAATTTCAATTACTTACTTTGATTATTTTTATTTGTTTATTATTTAAAATATAATTATTGTTTGATTGAAATTGTTTATTTTATATTTAATCGCTAATTTTGATTATTTATATTTAATTACTTGTTTAAATAAATTATTTTGAATATTTATATTTCTTAGTTATTTAAATTGTTTAATTTTTGTTTAAATGTTCATTATTTATTTCAATTGTTTATTTAAATTGTTTATTTAAATTGTTTATTTAACATTTATTTTAATTGTTTATTGAATGCTTAATTTCAATTATTTATTGTAATTGTTTATTTAGTTATTTTCATTAAATTATTTATTGAACATTTAAACGTAAATATGTAATTATTTGTTTTAATTTTCTTTAGTTGTTTATTCAATATTTATTTTAATTGTTTATCTAAATTTTAATTACTTACTTTGATTATTTTTATTTTTTTATTATTTCAAATAAATTATTGTTTGATTGAAATTGTTTATTTTATATTTGATTACTAATTTTGATTATTTATATTTAATTACTTATTTAAATAAATTATTTTCAATATTTATATTTCTTAGTTATTTAATTTTTTATTTTTATTTAAATGTTCATTATTTATTTCAATTATTTACTTAAATTATTTATTTTTTATTTAACATTTATTTTAATTGTTTATTGAATGCTTAATTTTAATTATTTATTGTAATTTTTTATTTAATTATTTTCATTAAACTATTTCTTAAACATTTAAACGTAAATATGTAATTATTTGTTTTATTTCTTTAGTCGTTTATTTCATATTTATTTTAATTATTAATTGAAATTTCAATTGTTTATCTCAATTTTAATTACTTACTTTGATTATTTTTATTTATTAATTGTTTAAATTATTATTATTGTTTGATTGAAATTGTTTATTTAATATTTAATTACTAATTTTGATTATTTATTTTTATTTACTTATTAAAATCAATTATTTTGAATATTTACATTTCCTGGTTATTTACATTGTTTATGTATTATTTAAAATGTTCATTTTTTTTCAATTGTATTTTATTTATTTATTTCAATTTTTCATTTAAATTATTTGATTTAATTATTTATATTTATTAATTTGAATAAGTAAACGCAAATATTTAATTATTTATTTTAAATATTAGAAATTTATTTCAATTAAATCTTAATTACATATTTTGATTATTAATATTTATCCATTATCTACATTTTTTATTTATCATTTAAATAATTATTTATTTATTATTTAAATGTTCATTATTTGTTTTTGTGTATTTAAATTATTTATTCAAATACAACGAAAAAAATAAAAATTGAGGGGAAAAGGGCCACAGCTGGGTCGTCTGTTTTACCGACATCTCGAAAAGATGGCCCAGAACCAGCATCCTTTCTTCTTCGACTCCAGCTGGCGGAATTTGCCATTTTCGGCGATCTCCAACCCAAAAACATCTCCAAAAATGTCATTTTCAGTAATTTTACATGATCTACAAAGATTTCTACCACTATTTTCAATAAAATAAACCTTCAACATCCAAATTCAAATATTAATGAAGGAAAAATAAGCAAAGCTTACCTTCTTCGCCTCTAATCGTAGCCAGTCGATCTCCTTCCAAGAAAAAAGTTGTCGATTTCTTGCTATTTCTTCCCCTTCTTTCTCAAAACGTTGGTGTGAGAGTGATTAGTTTTAGGGGCAATATTGAGTTTTCATCGTTTTTAAGATTTTTACAGATTTTTCAAATTTTTTTTCCTCCCCCTGCAATCATCGACACCCTTCAGGGTCCCTTCTCCACTACACACACACAGTGCATATCGAAAGGACAAGGCCTCGAGTTTATCCGTCACGTGCAGAGAACCAGAATTGAAACCAAGAAATACATTCCTTCAGGCTTCAACCAGACAAATATCTAAATTTAACTCCTAATATCTTCAAAAGCAAGCTACTTTTAAGTTTTAACGGTGAACAGTTTCGAATCGGAGTCGAATTAACCACAGATAAACAAGGACTTGATTGAAAATAATCTGATTACAAAACTATCGACAAACCTCAATAATAACAATCATTGTAACTGCAGATTACAAATATAGACTGCAAACAAGAGGAGGACATGCTAACGAGCGACCTATAGTGTCACAACTTCCACTCGATAATTTTGCCAAAAGGTTAGCTCGGCTTCGATATCCACGGTTTCTTGCTGATTTACAAGGGAAGAGCCATTGGCATGCTTGTTACAATTGTACAAAAATGGGATAAATTATATAAAATGGTGAGGAAGAACGGACCCACGGGTTTACATTGCTGCAATTGGACTATTTATCATTGTGTGCTGCGTGTCAACCCACTTCTTGATGCACTCCTGCACAAAATGAAAGTGTTGAACGAGAACTGGTATTAATTATCAGATAATTGTCCTAAAAAGAAAGTATCAGACATGGTAATTTCAAGATTTACAGACTCTGCATGATATAAAGTCAACGTGAAATCTTTTTTGAACTAACACGAACACGCGGGATACACATTTCAATGTGAACCAGTTCAATAACTCTGTGCATGGACTGCCATGGAGCATCTTGTTTAGGAGAATGAAGACTGATAAGATTGATTACATATGCTTGCATTTCTAAGATTTGGTTTCATTAATTACCCATTCTCAGTAAATATTTTATATTAATTTTCAGCAGAACCTTGTACTTTATATTCAATTCAAAATTACTTGTTTACTTCCTCCCACAACCATGCTTAACAATCAGAATTCCAAGAAATGAAACAAGGACGAAAAATAAAGAGTTTCAATTAATAAGTTAATTTTCCTTACAGTAAGTGCACCATATATCCACTAAGAATGCAAGAGAACAAACAGCAAAGGCACAAGATAGCCAAAAAAACAAGGGTCCAGAGATATATTTTATAAAAGTAGAAAGTTGAACCTAAAGACTCCAAGAATATAGAAATAAGTTATTACTGCATAGTTTGAAGATATGGAGGCACAAGTTTTATGAAATTATAACTTAAGAGCAGATGACTTTGTCATACATACATATATCGCTGCTCCTACTCCAATACGACAGCAAAGGGAGAAAGA
>NC_036244.1:19390274-19460436 GCF_002742605.1 Olea europaea var. sylvestris | reverse complement strand
TAAATCATTTGATATCTTATTATAATTGTTTTATAAGCATTTTCATTCCTAAAATCCACAGCATTAGTTTCACTGGAACTTCTCCAAGATTAGTTTCACCCCCAACATCCATTTCATCACCAAGTCGTTCATCCCTTTCATCTCCAATATCATTTTTATCCCTTTTATCTCGAACATTTCTTTTATTAATAATTTGCTCATCACAATAAAACGCATATTTACGTTCAAAGAATTTGTCCATAATCGATACAAACCATTAATTAAAATAATCGAGTCAAGTCATCGGAAAGAAAAACTTTCGAACAATATTTAATACTAATAATAAATTCAAATGAACACAATACAATAATTGTAAGCCAAATTAGATAGAATCATTCCAGCCCATTCTATATACAATTCAGAAATCATCCCGTACAACATAAATCATTCCAAACCTATTCCTAATCAAATTGACACAATTCAATATATAAAATGTAAAGATCATTCCTGAACATAGTCAGACAAAATGAAAATAAACTATGTGTAACTCAAACCCATTTTATCACTTTGAATTTTGGTTTAAAAAAAATTGGACTTATAAGTTATTGTCGTCCGCCAACTGGTTACCTTTTCATTTTCAAAGACATATTAATTTAAGTTGACTATGTTTGGAGGTTCGATGAGTGAAGGTGGCCCCACAATTGCAATGGCAGATGAGGCTATCAGTGTCGTGATGGTAATCACTTTGCATAGCAAATTTGGTGGCAAAAAAAAAAATGCAAATTTAGGTTCTAATTAGTTGAAAATCTAATTGAGAAGTGAAGATTTGTAGTGGATATGGTAATTTCAGGAGAAATTATAAACAAATTTTGAAGAATTAGAGGGGTTAGGATTTTGGTAATGGAAATGAGGGAGAGAGTCACGTGAGAGTGAAAGAAAATGCTAGATTTGTTGTGGCTTTGTCCCCAAAAAATAAAAAAAGAGGAAGGCAAGTGACTCCCCCCCGCCCCTGCACGGTCAGTTTAAAATTCCAGCACTAGTGCCCCTTTAAATGGATCAACCTAACATTTGCAATTTCTGATGAAAATTATTTTAAGGCTAAAATCGACTAACAAGTTGAATTTAACTAAGAGAATCCACATGAACTGAAAGAGTTAGTAATTGACGCGCGTGAAGAACTCAACAAATTAGCATGAGGAGACGAATATTAATAGCGAATAAGACTTGCTTTTCCAAATCTTACTCTTGCAATTGGACCTTTGAAACAGAGATAAATGTCAACAGAGAGAAACTCTTTTCTAGATAATTTGCTACCACTTGGTAGTAAAAGTGAAAATTGACACTAAAGGAGGAAGATATTTTTTTTCAATTTTCTTACTATTAGAAACTATTTTCTTGCCAATGAGATCTGGCCAAAGTATCAAAAGGCTGAAGCCTTAGATAAATGAGATTCTCCCATCTTACATGTCTCTATTACAGTTACACTTCAAGTATGCTTAAATCAATTGCAAAGATTCTCTGACAATATACATCTTCCATTGCATCCCTATTTCTTCGCTCAGAAAGACAAACAAAGTAACCATTTTTCACAGTTCAGTTCTAGTTTACTTTGTAAATATCCTGAAAGGGAAAAGTGTTCTTGTCATTTCCTTTGTCTCTCTCTAACTCTATGCATCATTTATATTTATTGGGCTTCATCTACGCTCTTAAACTCGTACAGTCCACATTGCCCACAAAATAAAAGATATCTTAAAAAATTTCCAAATTTCATTTTGACATGCGCTATTTATACTTCTCTTCCTTTTGGTGTCCTGCTCCGCCACAGTTATGCCAAAAATCAATATTTTTATTTTACAATAAAAGAATTCCATACGTCTGCGCGTCCCATTAACCTTTCGATCAACACTGAATTTCCCACTTCCATACACAACATTGTACAACCATAACCTAACCATTTACAGCATAGATATCGGTTAAAAATTATGAAACGTTATTATAAAAGGAAATAGGAGACAACGGAACCTCTTCAACAGCTTTTTCACGGAGGCGCTCTGACAACTTCAATGCCTTGACCTTAGATTGCGCTTCTCCCAATTCCCTTTCCTTATCTGCAATTCACAAAATCCTAATCAAAATGCCATTGTTTCACACATTAAATCGACCTTAATACATCTTATATATCCATTTATCTGTAAGCAATTCCAAAGAAACCTTTCATACTAAAGCTGCTAAAGCACAACACAAATCTAGTGGATCCAGCAGGCGAGACTGACCTCTGACTTCATTTTCGAGGCGATTGAGCTCTAACTTCACTGGATCCGAGCCGTGGAGCAGGTTTATGAAGTCATCGGAGTCCAAACTAGGCCGGAACGATGCCCTCCGCCGCGATGAACCTTTGCTCACCTCCTTGAACGACGGCATCGGGGCCGCGCTTGGCCGCGCATTGCTACTCCTTTCATCTGAACTCAGCTCCGGCGTCGCTCTAACACTTCCGTCGCCGGATACCTCCGCCATCTCTGATCTACTATCCTTTCCACTCGTGCATCAATCTCTATAACGTCCCGAAATTATACCCATAGTTATAGCTATACACATATAGAGAGAAACAAGTCAAAAACGCAGTACCTAAACCAAAATGAGCGATTTAAGTTCAAATAATGTGCTGTGTTTAATAATATTTTGTACACCACGAGACATTTTAATGATACGTACTACTCAAATATTTCCCCAACTAGCCTGTCGCTTATTTGGTACGAATTAAAATTTGATTTTAATTTAAATCAAAGAAAAAATCAATATTAATCATATTTTTCATGCCTTTCATAATTTTTCAACCATATATTTCAAAATTTTCTATCACAATTTACAAAAAAATCTAATTTCAAAATAGTTTCTAAATTTTATACATTTGAGAAAGCCAAGACTCGAGTATCTTTCGGCTCTTTCTAATGGAATTGAATCGTTAAATTTTGAAGAGAAAAATTGGACACTGGCTAGTGGCTACGCGTTCGAGAACATCCCGACTCAAATATCGCTCGACTTTTTAATTTTGAATAGAAAAATTGGACACTATCTACACGTTTGAGAAGACTTGTTAAGTTTTGAAGAGAAAAATTAGACATCATCTACACATCTGAGAAGGTCCCAACTCAAGTATAACTCGTCTCGTTAGAAATATATATATATCGTATTTAACCGTCTAAATTTTTAGATCAAGTGATTCTAACGATTTCTATTTTTGAAAAATACGAATATGCTTGTGTGTGTGTGAGAGTGTGTGATTTTACTAGTTAGTATGTGAGAGAGATAGAGACAGCTTGGTATTAGTATGTGTGAGAGAGGGAGAGGGTGTGCGTGTTTCGAGGGGGATTAGCTGTAGTTTTGGGAACATAGTGACCGAAAATTGCATTTCAGACAGCGCCCCGCATTAACGACAAAAGAAATTTGGAAATATTGTAGTATTGGCTCTCGATCTATTTCCCTAGTAATAAGTCAGTCCTCTACCTTTAAAATGGAGCAAGTTAGTACTCGATCTCTAATTATTATGTACAACCAGTCCGTAGAATTGGATACCATCCAAATACATTTTAAACTATCATAGGAACTTCATAAGCAACTAGTTGGAAAGCAAAATGTAAATTCACAAAATTGGATGCTCGACGGGTAAATAATTGTTTAATACAAAATTTCGGTGGTTTATTGTTGATGATTGATTATGCAAGTATAAAGAAAATAGTCGAACTTGACCATTTTTGAAAATCGATATTTGAGTGTAATTTTGTTATTAAAAATTAGTGGAATTCTCACAGCACACTTTTTTAAGGCAAAGAGAAGCAGACCGTAGGTGCAAGAGTGCATTAGTCGACATTTCACTAGAAGTTCGAATTTTACTGAGAGAAAAAAAAAATGGATAACTTCTGTATTTTGGTACATTTGTTAAAAAAAAAAAAAAAAGTACTACTAAGTCACGATTTCCCAATATACTTGTGTTGATTTCCCAAAAGAGAAATTGGAAGACTTTTAGATCGTAGTGTATTTTGGCACATATGAAAAAAATTAAGAGCGCTAAATGTTGACAATTCATTATTTTCCAATAATGTTGTGTCATTCTCATGAGAAAATATGAAGAACTTTAGTGTATTTTAGCACCCGCTTCCAGGATAAATTCTCCTGTTTGTGCCTCATAAAAAGAACTAGCAGGTTGATGGATCATTACCCTAATGATATAACAATTCTCAATTGATTTGTGTATTGGATTACAAATCATTGTTCCTCAGTAGCTCAGTGGTAGAGCGGTCGGTTGTTAACCGATTGGTCGTAGGTTCGAAAGAACGGTTGAATCAAAGATAGCAATCCCGAACGAACCTCTATAGGCTCAAGACTGAAAAAATTGAATAATAATGATCAAAATGAGTAGCACACTTGTTTGCTTCAAATTAAATTCAAACGTCAATAATAAATTGAATAGTACAACGGTTAGAAAATGGTATGAAATGGGTCAATTTTGGACCCAAATTTCAGTGGGATCCAAATCTTAATTAAAACGGAACCTAGCATATTCACGCTCTACTCCGCAAGGTGATGAACGTGGTATATTTATTTATCGAAAACAATTTAGAATTGAATGAAATATTTAATGTCAAAGTAATTCACTTGAAACTATGAATTAGTGAATAATTTGATTTGCCCAAACACTTATTCCACATAGGAAAGTTATGAAACTTTGGTGTAATTTATATGGTGCAAGTTTGGGAATTGGGTTTGGGCCCCAAGGAGTACCAATAGTCTTTGGAAGGGGGAGACCTATATCCTATCGGATTCGTTCATAAGTCCCCGCGCGCGTTGCCGGCTGGCTCGACACGAGCATGTATTCGAGTTCGGTGCGGGTGTGTCCTTGCACTATATTATTTGAATTTTTGGACCAAATTGTATACAATCAAGTTCTTGGGTACTTAATTAAATTTAATTTTTTTATTGGCTTTTTCCGGGTAATTATCTGGATGGTCTGTTAAACAGACGATTGTTAACCGACCAAATAGTCGACTATTAACCATCGACCGTTAACCAACTTAACAGACGCAGTATTTAACTAACATGTCTGTTGGAGTTTTGGAGGCTGTCTGAACAATGATGACTGTTCTGAAAGGTGTTTGATCTCATTCTCCCTCTCGTTTTGATACTATTTTCGAAGTAAAAATATTTCCTTGCGTTCGTTCAAACTCCTGTAGATTATTGTGCTGCTTCCATAGGAGACGAAATTCGTTCTATCCTGGGAAACGATTGTTGGATACCTTTAGCACCATTGAAGGCAGCAAATTTGTTTTAAGGAAATATCGTGAAATCGGTGGGCTCGAATTTAAATTTCTATAATGCTGTTATGATAATTCTTTCGAATTGTTTGAAGGGGAAACTTATACTCCATGATTAACAATCTTAAAATGAATTTTGCTTTTCTGGATCATTCTATTTTTACTCTTTCTTATTGATTATCTTTTGATTGTGTTTCAGAAATGACAACTTCTGGTACTACACTCCCGAATACGATCGGAGAAAAATTAGAGAAATTTAATGGGTCGGATTTTAAGTGTTGGCAACAGAAAATGCTTTTTTATCTAACAACATTAAGTTTGGCAAAATTTCTCAAAGAAGATGCGCCTTCATACACCAAGCAAGAAAGTGACGTTAAGAAATTGGCTGCGGTTAATGCATGGAAGTATTCCGATTTCTAGTGCAGAAATTATGTACTCAACGGATTGGATAACACATTATATAATGTGTACTGCAATGTGAAGTCCGCAAAAGAACTGTGGGAATCTTTGGACACAAAGTACAAAACCGAAAATGCACGCACGAAGAAATTCATTGTCGATCCTTTTTTGGTTTATAAAATGGTTGACAGCAAGACTGTCATATCCCACGTTCAAGAATTTCAAATCATACTCAGTGACATCCATGCCGAATGAATGAAACTAAGTGAATCATTTTAAGTCGCTGGACTGATTGAGAATTACCGCCTTCTTGGAAGGACTTCAAGAATTATCTAAAGCACAAGTAGAAGAAAATGAAACTTGAAGATATCATTGTTCGATTGAGAATAGAAGAAGACAATCGCAAATATGAAAAGAAGAGTGGTCCATCTCATTTGATGGAATCAAAAGTTGACGTTGTGGAATGAGGTTTAAAGACTAACAAAAAGAGAAAGCACAATGGCGAAGAGCAAACTAGTTCTTCAAAACCCGCTAAAAAGTTTAAGGGCAATTGTTATAATTGCGGCAAGGCAGGACACCGATCCAATGACCGTCGAAAGCCAAAAAATGTCAAGGGAAAACCTCACCAGGCAAATGTAACAGAACATGACAACCTTTCTGATAAAGTACAAGAAATAAATCTTTCTGCTATCGTCTCTGAATGCAACTTCGTTGGAAACACTAAGAAATGATGGGTGGATACTGGAGCTACTCATCACATATGCTCAAACTGTGGGATGTTCTCTACCTACAAAGCAATGGACCATGATGAACAACTCTACATGAGAAACTCATCATCTTCCAAGGTTGAAGGACATGGAAAGATAGTGCTGAAAATGACAAATGGAAAAGAGCTCACTTTGAATAACGTTCTTCATGTGCCCGGTATTCAAAAGAATTCGGTATCGGGTTCCCTATTAAGCAAGAACAGGTTTAAGCTAGTATTCATTTCAAACAAATTTGTACTTACGAAGAATGAAATATTTGTAGGAAAGGGCTACCTGAATGAAGGGCCTTTAAGTTGAATGTAATGACTATTGTACCTTCGATTATGAATAAAAATATTTGTTCTTCTTACTTGCTTGAGTCATTTAATATTTGGCATGAACGATTAGGACATACAAATTATAATACTTTGCGTAGACTAATTAAATTGGATTTATTACTAAAGTGCGATTTAAATCCTAACCACAAATACGATATATGTGTAGAAGTCAAAATGGCACGTTTACCCTTTCGTTCTGTTGAAAGAAGTACCGAACCTCTAGATTTAATTCCCATTGACATATGCAATCTAAAGTTTGTTCAAACGAGAGGAGGTAATAAGTATTTTATGACTTTTATCGATGATTGCACTCGATATTGCTATATTTATTTACTCAAAAGCAAAGACGAAGCAATTGAAGTGTTTAAACATTGCAAGTTGGAAGTTGAAAATCAACTTAGTAAAAAGACTAAGGTTATAAGAAGTGATGAAGGTGGTGAATATGATTCTCCATTTGAACAATTCTATTCGGAACACGAAATAATTCATCCAATTACCGCGCCTTATTCTCCTCAATCCAATGGTATTGCTGAACGCAAGAATTGAACATTAAAAGAGATGATGAATGCTATGTTGATAAGTTCTAGATTACTGCAGAACTTGTGGGGGAAGCTTTACTTTCTGCCAATTATCTTCTTAACAAATTACAACATCGAAAAACGTATAAGATACCTTATGAAGTATGGAAGGGTCACAAACCTAATTATAAATACTTAAAGGTACGAGGATGTTTGGCCAAGGTAGTAGTTCCTAAACCTAAAAGGGTGAAGATAGGGCCTAAAACCATTGATTGTATATTCATTGGTTATGCCTACCATAGTAATGCATATAGATTTATGGTACACAAGTCTGAAATACCTGATGTGCATGTTAATACGATTATTGATTCAAGGGATGCTACATTTTTTGAAAATATTTTTCCTTATAACATGCAAAGTGAATCAAATTCACAAAAGAGATCTTGTGAAAATGAGAAGGTTATAGATCAAGAACCTATAAATGAAACAACCTAGACGCAATAAGGAAGCTAGGATGTCAACCTCTTTTGGGCCTGACTTTCTAACATATTTGTTAGAAAATGAACCTCAAAACTTTAAAGAAGCTATGTCATCAACCAAAGCTTCATATTGGAATGAAGTTGTTAATAGTGAAATTGAATCCATACTACCAAATCATACATAGGAATTAGTAGACCTTCCTCCCGGTAATAAGTCATTGGGATGTAAATGGATTTTCAAAAGGAAAATAAAAGCAGATGAATCAATTGATAAATATAAGGCTAGACTTGTCGCTAAAGGCTGCAAGCAAAAAGAAGGTCTTGATTATTTCGATATCTATTCTCCTGTGACAAGAATCACTTACATATGTATGCTTATTGCGATAGCAGCGTTGAAAGGTTTGGATATACATCAAATGGATGTTAAAACATCTTTCCTGAATAAAGAGTTAGATGAAGAAATTTATATGGAGTAACCTGAAGGATTTGTCTCCCTAAGACAAGAAAAGAAATTGTGTCGACTTGTTAAATCATTTTATGGATTAAAGCAAGCTCCTAAAAAATGGCATGAAAATTTTGATACAGTTATAATGTCAAATGATTTCAAAATTAACGAGTGTGACAAATGTATTTGTAGAACCCCAAATAATTCTAGACATCTTAGTGGTACTAAGACATGAATATTGGATGACTAAAGTATAATTCAGATTTTTAGTCTCATTTGAGACCCATTTTCGACATAGGAAACATTCAATTTGAAAGATGATATCTAAATAAAAGTTGTAACTCTTTGAGTTAGCTTTCCAACGCACTTTGAATTACCTCAATCGGATATCAGGAGAAGAAGTTATGATAGAAACACTGAAAGTTATGCAGTGTCAACCGGACTACAACTGGTCGACCGAAACTACTTGAAATGAAAATTCTCGTTTTTCTTTAAAATTTAAATATTTATTTTCATCAATTATTTTCTCAAATGGGCCACCCACGTTTTTGACAATAAAAACCCTACTAAATTGAAGCATTTAACCTCAAACTTAAATGGCACCCATGTTTTATCTCTTAAATGAAATTTGACCCTTCATTTGTTTTAAGTTATGGGATATTTACCTATAAATAGAGACCTCATTTCATTCAATTTTTCTCACACCAAAAGCAAGTGCGTTTACATACTAAAGAAAGAGTTTCCAAGAGAGAAAAAGAGAGGGAGGAAAACTATTTTTCCTAAAAGTTTAAGAAGTGTTTTCAAGCATCAATTCTCAACGGTTTTCAAACATCCAAGGAGTGCATTTCTTTCAACGTCCAAGTTTCATCAAAGTTTTCAATTCAAGTTTCAAAAGCATCAATCAAGGTAGGTAGAGGTGCAATGTGTTTAATCGTATTAAGTTATAAGTTTCGATTCATGTTAATGGTTGTATGTCAAATGGTACTCTGGTACGGCATATCCCTCTATGTTAATGGTTGTATGTCAAATGGTACTCCGGTACGACATATCCCTCTATGTTAATGGTTGTATGTCAAATGGTACTCCGGTACGGCATACCCCTCTATGTTGAAAAAATGTTCGTATTTCAAATGATGCCCTCGGGTACGGCATATCCCTTCATGTCAAATGGTGCCTCCGTGTACGACATGTATGAAAAGTTATAAAGTTAATGTTTTGAAATGTATAGCTTGATCACGAATGCACCTATGACACCTATTGAGTTTTTCAACTCACGGGTTTAATCTCATCTCTACAGATTGAAGGAATTTTACCTCGGGCATGGATGGAGGAGAAGATGGAGAGTGATGCAACGAGCCCATGGAAATCCGATGAATAAGTGATTGGATTTATTTTTATGAAATGTTTTCCAATGTAATATCTTTAAAATTTTGAATAACGCAGAATGCGAGAACAGGCTATGTTTTCTTCAAATAAATTACATTTTGTTGTTTTGGAAAATGATTCAGTGTTTTTGTTTAAAGTATTTGAAGTATTATTATTTAAATTATTATTCGAAGATGTAAGCTTCTGCTAAAACGTATACACTTGTTACTAAACCACCGGTTCAGTTAAGTAAAGTAAGTAGCGTTCCGGTCCACTAGAGGTCGGGGCGTTACAGTATTTATGTCAAGAGCACTCAAAATGGATATGTCATGGTATGTTTATATGTAGATGACATGTTGATTATGGGTAACAATAATACCATAATTCAAGCTACTAAAAGGATGCCAACAAACAAATTTGAAATGAAAGATTTAGGTGTGACCAATGTTATATTAGGAATTAAAATCTCTTGAACATCCAATGGTAATCACACTACAGTGAGAAGATTCTTAATAAATTCAAGAAATATGATATTATTCCTATGAAAACACCTATGGATGCCAGTATGCATCTCGTTTTCAATACTGGTGACTGTAAGTCTCAATTGTAATACTCTCAAATTATTGGTAGTTTAATGTATATCATGAACTGTACTCGACTTGATATTACTTATTCAATTAGTAGGCTAAGTCGATATACAAGCAATCCAAGGCTGATCACTGGAAGGAAATTATTAGGGTTTTATGGTATTTAAAATATACCAAAAACTTTGGATTAAACTATTCGAGATATTCAGCAGTACTTGAAGGATACTGTGATGCAAATTGGATATCGGATACTAAAAACTCCAAATCAACAAGCGGATATATCTTTACACTTGAAGGTGCTGCAGTACCATGGAAATCTTAAAAACAAACATGTATAGCTAGATCAACGATGGAATCTGAATTTATCGCATTAGATAAAGCTGGAGAAGAAGTCGAATGGCTACGAAACTTCCTAGAAAATATTCCATGTTGGATAAAACCTGTGCCTGATATATGTATCCATTGCGATAATCAATCAGCAATTAGTAGGGCATAGAATGCTATGTATAACGGTAAATCTCGAGATATACATCGTAAACACAATACTGTTCGACAATTGCTCTCTACTGGCATTATCACTATAGACTATGTGAAATCAAAAGAGAATATTACTGATCCGCTAACTAAAAGTTTAACAAGAAAGCAAGTTGAAAGTTCATCGAAGGGTA
Source organism: Olea europaea var. sylvestris (assembly GCF_002742605.1). Lineage (NCBI taxonomy): Eukaryota > Viridiplantae > Streptophyta > Magnoliopsida > Lamiales > Oleaceae > Olea > Olea europaea. The sequence goes on along the minus strand of NC_036244.1, from coordinate 19,449,603 downwards.
TGTGATTAAAATCGATAAAATAATAAAAAGTTTCCATGGTGGCAACCCAACCTAGTTGACTGGAGATCCCAAGATCTAGGTTCAATGGGACAACCGAACTGTGAAAGACTTAGTAAGCACTGGGGAGATTAACACTCCTACCCATTCATATGATGGGCCAGTGCATAACTGCCGCGAAATAGGTTAAGTTATAGTTTTAATGGTTTCGATATCTTGATTCGTTCAAGTTGAGTATAGCATAATACTCTTTATGGAAATCACATATGTGGGTGAGAAGGGGTCGCTTCTAAGAGAATCAGATAAAGATGAATTCTCTAAAAAACAATCATGAACTAAGAGGTGTCCAAGGCCAAAATGAATACAAACATGAGAGTCAACTGTGTTCGAAGAGAACTGTGTGACTTTTATTGTTTAGGTTTATATGGACGGCTGACTGTTCAAAGCAACTTGCTGCTAATTGGCTAAGTAAATCCGATAGATTTTACTAGGAAAAGTTTAAAGTCTTTGGCTACTTATCTTGATGCAGTTTTCTTCAATTTTCTTCAGAAAATCATATCAGATGTTATTGTTTGGAAAATGCCGACATATTTCATTCATGTGGGGGATTGTTAGAAAATGGTATGAAATTGGTCAACTTTGGACCCAAATTTCAGTGGGACCCACATCTTAATTAAAACGGGACCTAGCATATTCACGCTCTACTCCGCAAGGTGATGAACGTGGTATATTTATTTATCGAAAACCATTTAGAATTGAATGAAATATTTAATGTCAAAGTAACCCACTTGAAACTATGAATTAGTGAAGAATTTGATTTGTCCAAACACTTATTCCACATAGGAAAATTATGAAACTTTGGTGTGATTTATATGGTGCAAGTTTGAGAATTGGATTTAGGCCCCAAGGGGTACTAATAGTCTTCGGAAGGGGGGAAACTTATATCCTATCGAGTTCGGTCATAAGCCCACACACGTGCGCCGCTACCGCCGTCCGTCCGACCGGCCTGCTCCGCACGAGCACGTGTCCAAGTTTGGTGCGAGTGCGTCCTTGCACTATATTAATTTTTTGGATAAAATTTATTTTAATTTTTGGACCAAATTGTATACAAGCAAATTCTTGGGTACTTAATAAAATTTAATTTTTTTATTGGCTTTTTCCGAGTAATTTTTTGGATGGTCTGTTACACAGACGATTGTTAACTGACCAAACAGTCGACTGTGAACCGTCGACCGTTAACCAACTTAATAGACGCAGTATTGAACTAACATGTCTATTGGAGTTTTGGAGGCTGTCTGAACAATGACGATTGTTCTAAAGGGTGTTCGAATGACCACGAACGAGTCTATAAATAGCATGTCTCGTTGCCAGAAAAATTACATCATTTTCATTGCAAATTTTCTCTACTTTGAATCTCATTTTTCCTCTCGTTCTGATACTGTTTTTGAAGTAAAAACACTTCGTTGCATTTGTTGGAATTCCTGCAGATTGCTGTGCTGCTTCCGTAGGAGACGAAATTCATTCTATCCAGGAAAAACGATTGTTGGACACCTTTAGCACCGTTGAAGACAGTAAATTTGTTTTAAGGAAATATCGTGAAATCGGTGGGCTCGAATTTAAATTTCTATAATATTGTTACAATAATTATTTCGGATTGTTTGAAGGGGAAACTTATACTCCAGGATTAACAACAACTACCAAATTTATATGATTTTTCATTAATTTTGCTCAATCCTACTCCTGATTATATCTTATTTAAAATTTGTACTCGCTTTAAGCAAATGCTTTTCTCGCCCAGACAACTACTCAAACAACTTAGGCATTACTATCAAGAGTCAATAATAATAATTATTGAGTCTAAGGACTCCATTGATGACGAGAATGACGTTGATTGGATGTAGATGGTCTCAATGCATTTGAAATCGAAGAAATTTGTACAAATAAAATCATTTGCGTCTAAAATATTTGTTCATCTCCTTGTTTATGTACCTATTCTCATTTTCCTTTCTTGCTAAGCCATCTATGCTTCTAGCACCAAGTTCCCCATAACAATCATCGGTGGCATGTTGCTCTTCTCTATTGATGATTAATTCCAACTCTAAAAATTATACAACTCATTTGATTCTTTTCTATTTAGCACCAATTCAATAACACTCTCACCTTGAACCAACACATAATATGGACCACTCCCAACTAAAAACTCAAATCTATGTCTTTACCCCATTTTTCAAAGATCTCAAGCGGAAATATTAATTATTGAATTCTCCAAAGCTCTGTATATTGGGGTTCTAATCTAAGAATCTGTTTGACATAACTATTATGAATAGAGCTTTTATGGGTAGGGCTATTAGTAATAGAATTTTTTCAAGAAGAAATATTATGAAAAAAGTTGATGATTCTTTTTATTTTCACTCCAAATAAATTCGATGAACATTAAATTGACCACTTGGCAACACAACTATAAACGTACTTTTGTTTTATAAGTTTAATTATTTATCATATATCTCACATCGTTCCATAACACATATTTATTTCATATCCTATAAAATCTTATTAATATGTTTTATTAAAATAGCATCGCATAATTACTTCGGTACATATCATATTATTTGAAACGACATTTTATGTATATTTTCTATAATATATTTCAATGCATCAACACACAATATATATATTTGTCACTCTATACTGAAAATGATAAATAATAAGATAAAATCACGTCATAAACATTTCAAAAAGAATCTTTCAAACACACTGCATTTTAATGCAATAAGGTTTATCTAAAATTCTTATTTCTATAATCGGAAAAAGCTATTTACTTATTTATCAAATAAAAAATGAAATATCTAAATACAAGAAATAAATCATAGTGCGCCATGCTTAATAGATATGACATAAAGAAATTTTATTTAAAACCTAATAATTCGTAACTGCATTTTTTTTGTTTTATCGATCATGACTCTGATAAAACAAAAATTCAAATTTCATGACCTCCAAACTCTTTTCATGTCTAATCAATTATCAAAATTATTAATTTTCATGTCGAAGTCGACATTCCCTTGTCTAGTCTATTATTGTGTTAACATACTTGATAAATGACAATGCTTATGCGCCAAGAGGGTTCCCAACCAACCAACATAGTTAACTAAAAATCTGCGTTCTCAACAAAAGCAATTAATTGTTAATTAATTAATCAAGTGTTATCCTAAACTTAATTGACAATAACATGTTCAGAATCCTAAGATCAATAATATTAGGATGCCCCAACTCTCCCTATCAATACCCTACTTTTCGTGGCGTTTTTGACTTAGTATAATTAATAATTAATTGGATTCTTAAAATATGTTATTTAGGTGACAAACAAGTTCAGTATAATGATATTCGAGTCCATAACAAGAAATCAAAAGCCTTAAGGCACGGATGTTCTTGGAGTGCTTTAAAAGGAAATAGGCATGAATAATTATATCTATCTAACTTTGAGCAAGTAGGCAGAGATATCCTTCTTTTTATCATTTCCCAAAAAGTTAACAAACCGGGTGGATATGTAAAAAATATTCTTTCCTTTCCAGCACTTTGATATGTGTCAAAAAATATTCCTCCTGACTATTTCTGCAACCCTACCTACTTTATCACTGAGCGATCATTTAGGAATGAGTAAAGTTCGGCCAACTATTAGATTGTTAGTCGCTATTCACGAACTTAATAGATAGAGGAATTTGATTAAGAAATCGAGAAACGTGATTAGAGCAAAAAAAAAAAAAAAAAAAAAAAAAAAAAAAAAAAAAAAGAAATTTATAGTTATATATCAACCAAGCAATCCTAAAACTTAGCTAAAAAATGGAGTGGTAATGACGATGAAGGTGGTGGTGGACTGAGGTGGTCATCGTGCTGTGATGATTTAGTAACATGACTTGTTGCAAGTGTTACACTGTGTAGAATAATTACAATAGTTCTCTAAGTTACAATTGTTACTTTTATAACAAAAAATTATACGAATATGTAAACCAATATTTTGTGAACGCAAAAATAGTTCCATTTTTTAGGTAGATTGTGAAACTTTCCCCATGGTTTTTAACTTTTGAGAAATCGATTCATTGAAAATAAATATTTTCGAAATCATAGGTTTATGCAATCAATTTATTTAAATATTGGAAAATTATATTTATAAATTCAGTTTCTCTAAACATTTGGACAAATATCCCAATTAAAAATCAATTCACCTTTTAGCAAATTAGAGAGAGCGAAAGAACTCTTTCAAAATCTTCCAATATTCAACATAGAGAGAACCTCTCATCACAATTCATATTGCACGCGTTGGAGAAGGGTTTCGAATTGCTAAATCCTAAGTTCAACGAACATTTTATCGAATCATACAAAACAAAACAAAAAAAAGACTCACATGCTGCACAATAGATGTCATATTAACATTGTATATAGATCATCACACATTACTCATTACTCATATGTCTAGGGCGGCATCCACAAATATTGCCCCTCCTCGAAGCTAACAAACTGTTGGAATCCATCCCCCCTTGAAGCTATCAGGTGGAATACTACTCCTTTTTGTTAGTCATGTTATGCCCATGGTGAGTCATCATCTTCAATGTAATGGTCAACGTTCACCATGAATATACGAGATAAGTGATCGCAATATATTCTGAGATACTAATTCATGTCTGCAATGTAATTTTTGATGTCACAAAATTGCTTATCATTAATATAAATGATTGCATTACCTCATACTACACAAATTGAATTTTAATGTTTCAGGTACAAATTCAGACGTTTGTCTACTTTATATGTAACAGAATTGAAAAATATCAATTTTTTCATTTGATTATTATTAGCCAGTCACAATTCTTTATAATTGCTCAGGCATAGTCACAAAGGTGGTTGCAAAGAGGTTACAAAGAATACCTTGATAATTTTGATAATAAATTATGGTGTGAGAAATAATATTTTTAGTCATATCATATATTTACCTTATAAATCCATCAAACCATATCGCATTATTACCTTTTCTTTTAAGTCCCGTTCGGTAGCCATTTTTTTTTTCAAAATGCATTTTTCTCGCTTTTCTTTTCAACCACACATTCTTTATTAAAATAATATTACACGTAAATAAAAAACTTTTCCTTATTTTTCAATAACACATTTCACATCAATTTACTATTCTAAAATGCATTTTTACATAAAAATGCCTATCAAATACTCTCTTAATATCTAATTATCTTATTTTATGACCTGATTTCTACCAGGTTATTCTTATTATTATGTTTAATCAAAGTTTTGTTATTTGTCAAAATGAAACTTTAGACAGTGACATTTTCCCTTTTTTTAGGTTTTAATTTGGATTTAGTTGTGGGCTGGGTTTAGTTTTAGTTTTGATTTAGTTGTGGGTTAGGTTTAGTTTTAAGAGAAAAATTCACAAATCAGGTGTCCACTATGCACAATTCAATTTTCAAATATCAAGTTTCAAAATGCAAAACTCAAGTTTTAGCCAATTAATTAAATATATTTATTAATTAAATATAATAAGGTCAAAATTATACAAGTAATTGTCACAAGTACATAATTATAGATGACAATTTATTTATTGGTCACATATTATTAAATTAATTGGTTACATGTTATTTCAAGTAAAAAATCAAAATATATATGAGTCACAATTTATTTCATTGACCACAGATAAAAAAAATATATGTCACAATTTATCTATTAATCACATATTTTCAAATTTTTTGGTCACAAATTATTTTATGGTCGAAATTATAGAATCTTAAGGTCATAGTTAAATAGGTTGTCATAGGTAACAACCACATATCACCACCACTTCAATAGATCCAACTGACTGAAAGCAATGTGCTACTATCCAAAATTGGATCCCATCAACTGTAGTGGCAGCAGCATCACTGCGCTTGCTACGAACCACCAACTCCATCAGCGCTGCTTTGAACCTACTCCTAACATCTGTGATGTTCCCTTCAGCCGAAGAATTGTAGAGGCACACCGTCGTCCCGATTTCGCTTGTAGAGGCATTAGCTCACGTAGCTTTAGATCTGTGCTTCCGCAATGTGATGGTGGTGTTTGTGGGAAGGCGTGAATGGTTGTGGCCAAATGGGTTTGGGGTGGAGGAGGGAGAAGTGGTGGTGGAGGAAAAAGGGTTTTTATGGTACATGAAGTGATGTGGGAACAATTTAGGGTTTGTGGTGCATCCCTTGGGCTTTGAATGTGATCTAGCAAAAAAGTATACGATATTTTTAGAACATCTCCGTCCCCGAGGATAGTTGTTGTAAGCATCGATATCGTCAACAACTTCCAAAAACGAAAAAGGTTGATCACAGTCTTTTTATGTTGACACCTCACCACGTGCTCAATGATATAAATTAGTCCTAGCTTCAATCTATTCAACATATGGTCATAGTCCCTGATTACGCCAATTAACTGCAGTAGAAGCATCGTTCCCCCTATCTCTAAAAGTAGGCATCGTACAGCCTACTGCTTCTTTGAGTAATGTCGCTAGTTGCTTCATCACAAATAATCTTTAGTTTAGTCATCATGGCAAGCTCAAACATAAAAACTAGTGACCTTGCTCCTGAGGTTGAAGTAGAGGACATCGCCATCGATTGGCCTAAGTAGCCGACATAGTAATGCATCTATGATTTGCCCGGAGTGTTGCATTTCTTTCAACTGATACATGGGCCACTAGACAGTTTGACGTAGCGTATCTTCGTGTAGATCATCGAACAATTCCAATACAATATTAAAATCATAAAAGCTGTTATTCTATGTACATTTTTTCACCATCTGTCTCAACTCAACATCCAGATGGTACTTCCTCCTACAAAAATTCAAATGTTAGAAACTTCGGCAAGAGATGATGGAATAAAACATAATCTCAAGAAATTAAGTGAATCGAATTCTAACTACCATATGTAAGAAATAGATTTATTTTACATCGACGCTAATAAAAAATGATTTCATAAATTAACGGAAAAAATAGAAAAAAATTACAGACAAAAATAATTAAAGAAAATAATAAAAATAGAAAAATTAAATTATGATAAACAAAAAATAATTAAGAAATTTAAAAAATGTAAGAAAAATATTAAATCAAATACAAATTAATGATCAAAATAATAAAGGAAAATAAATTAAAGTTAAGCAAGAATATTAAAAAGTATTTTAAGTTGAAAATAATTAAATTATAATAAGTGAAAAATAATTAACAAAATTTTAAATTATTACTAAAGAAATAGTAATAAAAACAAAAAAAAAATATTGAACAAAAGAAAATTTTAAAAAATTATATAAAGAATGTAAGTATTATTTAATTAAAATTGAATAACATTAAATTTCTCATAAAATGAAAAGAATTAAAAAGAATTTTAAATTGAAAAAAACTTTATATATAATATGAAGAAAGGAATTAAGAAAATTTAAAATTATTTTAAAAAAATAATAAAAAACAAATTAAACGAAATGAAGTTGCAAAAATTAAATAAAAATAAAAATATTATTTAAAATTGAAAAAAAAATTGAATTATCATAGAGAGAAAATAAATTAATAAACACTAAATAATGAAGGAAAAAACGGCTAAAAAAAATTGTTTTGGGCCGACTATTAAACTGTTAACAATCATATGTGCCAATTGGCCCAAAACTCAATTATTTACAGTTGGGTTGAGCGACTATTTAACGGTTTGCTTCTCTTGTCGAAAATGACAATTAAAAGCTATTTTTTGACAATATAAACACTTAAATTACTACTACATTCAATAATTTACTTAAACAATGAAGAAAAAACAACATAAACATCATAAAATTCACAATTTTTGAAACAGTATAAATGAAAAATCAATCTCATAATCTACCAAAATCTAACTTGTTGAAGATAATGCCATCGATAGTCGGACGGTGAGGATGTGATTTCATCTGAATCCCGATTGTCAGAGACTGCTTGAGGTTGGATTTTTATTTTTTTTATTGAGAGATGCTACACTATCAGATTCATTTGCACAAACTTTGGACAGGTAAGTGAGTGTGGTATTATTTGTGCTATTTTTTAATTGGGTGGGGCTCACCCCATTATGAGTAATATGTACAAATTCTAGAAGAATCAATTTAGTGGAATAGCCTCTTTTTTTTTTTTATTCCTCCCCTCCTCTCGTTTACTTGCACTGTGATGAGGGTATTTTTAACTTCTGGTATTTAACCTCACAATTTTAACTTTTCAATGGTCAAAGGCCCCGTGCCATTTCCTTTTATTCCTCGATTCTAAGTCGCAACTATAAGAAGGAATAAAAACCACCGTGGTTCCAGCTTCCGCAATTCACTGTATTCAAGAACCTCCCAAAACTCCTGCAAAACCCTAACATTGAAACACAAACACTCAAAGATTGTCATGAATCCCCTCCATATGCATGATTAAAGAGGCTCTTCAATTCTTCTCCCACCATTTGAAGAGAAATACTTCTCCCCACTCTACCACTTTGAACAAGTACTTGCACTGCCTCTCTCGCTCCAGCTGCAGTGATCTCTCTCTTAAGCTTCTCCTCTACTTCATTTCCAAAGGGTACACTCCTCATCCTTTTTCTGTCAATTCAGTTATCTCATATTTGTGCAATCTGGGCCATCTTAATTCTGCCCAGAACCTGGCGAATTCACTTTTTCGCCTTGGTTTTTCCCTGGATATAGTCACCTATACTGCCCTCATTGATGGGCATTTGCGTAATTCGGACGTTGCTAATGCTTGTTTGACAATGAAGGAAATTGTTTGTAATGATAATATTGTGCCTGATGTGGTTACTTTTAATGTGCTATTTAGAAGGTTTTCCAAGGATGGAATGGTAAAAGAGTTGCTTGCTTACATGAGTTTGATGTGGAAAGTTTGCATGCCTAATGATGTTACTTACTGTAATTTGATTGATATGTATTGTAAGATGGGTGATTTGGATATGGGTCTTAGGGTGTTCAAGGACATGACAAAAGGTGGGGTTTTGCCCAAATTTCTTGTCTTTACTTCCTTGATTGATGCGTATTGTAGGGTTGGTGATTTGGAAGTGGCATTTAATTTGTACAAGGATATGCACGCGTGTTCAGTTTTGCCGAATGTGGTTACTTATGTGGCTTTGATTGACGGGTTCTGCAAGCAGGGGATGTTGCAGAGGGCTGAGCATTTATTTAGGAAAATGTTGAAAGATGGGCTGTTACCTAATTCTGTTGTTTATACTTTGATTATTGATGGGCATTTTAAGAGAGGCAATGTGGATAGGGCGCTTGAGTATTTATCTGAGATGCTTGCTAGGGGCATTAGACTTGATATAGTGACTTATGGGGCTCTTATACAAGGGCTTTGTGCTGGGAATAAACTGGAAAGCGCAGTTGAGGTTAAGGAACATATGGTGAAGAACAGATTGGCACCTGATAATATCATATTTTCTACACTTATGCGTGCATATTTCAAGGCAGGGAATTTGAAAGCAGCACTAGATGAGTACAAGGAATCGTTAGCACAAGGGTTTGAGCCTGACATTGTGACTCTAACAACATTGATAGATGGCCTCTGCAAGCATGGGCATCTGAATGAGGCAAAAGGACATTTCAGTAAAAGTAAAGCTAATGAAGTTGTATACAGTGCTCTTATTGATGGCATGTGCAAAGAAGGAGAATTTAGTCAAGTTCAGATGCTTTGCAAGGATATGGCAGAGGCAGGCATTGTTCCTGACAAGTATATTTATACCTCTTGGATTGCAGGGTTATGCAAGCAAGGGGATTTGGTTGAAGCTTTCAGGCTCAAGAACAAGATGATTAAAGAGGGCATTATTCCTGATTTGTTGACCTATAGCTCTTTGATTTTTGGGTTGACAAATAAAGGCCTCATGATTGAAGCAAAGCAAGTCTTTAATGACATGTTGGAGAAAGGAATAACTCCTGATTATGTAGTTTATGATATCCTAGTTAGAGGATACACTGTGCAGGATGACACTGTTAGGATTTCACAATTGCAGGATGAGATGACAAAGAGAGGTCTTATCAAGGAAACAACTGATGTGGACATTAGAAAGCTATAATTTTTTTTTATGGCAATTGCTAACTTGCATTTGTCAAATGAAAGCTCATCTTGGAGCTTCCTTTGGAACAATTTTAATAGATTATGTGGGAGTCTTATGCTTCTGATCAAGATATCCACATGAAAAGAGGTGAAAGGCATTTTTGTACACATGAATTCTGGAAAAGGCAATTACTTGGCCTTGCAACTTCTTGTGTACACTATTTTTGAAAGGCATTTTTTTACAAATGAATTCTGGATAGCAATTACTCGCCTGTACAACTTCATATGTACACTACTATTGCCATTTAGTTATCCATGTTGTAAGTTGTAACCAATATGCTACAGAAGTCAAAAAAGTTTCCTTTTCAATTCGGCAGTACCCAAACTTGCATATTATTCTCACGTATGTTTAGGTGACCTTTTAATTTTCTGTTCACACCAGAAAGCATAATAATGTTTCAATTCATGTCTTTGTTTTTACCTGTCATCAGGTGACTCTTTTAACACAAATACGTGGCCACTGCTACAACTATTCCAGTAACTCGTTCAATACTGAGATGAGTGGGTAAGTGTCTTTTTCTCAGCAAATTGAAATTTTGGAGTAGGAATTTTCTTTGAAATGTGTATTGTTAGGTCATATATAATCCATCAATTGTATCTGCTTTCCATAAGATAATGCAATATATTCCTCATATCCTTTTTGTCGTGGAAATCCCTCGATAAATCTTGATTTTGGGCTCAGAAAACAATCAAACAAACACCAGTTTACCTTGGCTCGACCCAAGAACTTTCCTTCGCTTTGGACTGCTCAAACTCCACAAAGAAGAAGGGATGATAGTGGTGATAGGGAGAAGAAGAAGCAGCAACAATGGTGGACTCACTCCAACAACCACCAAGCAGGCTGCCCCCTCACCTCCCTCGGCACTCTCTCCCTCTCTCAACACACACCACCATTAAAAAAAAGGATGCAAGAAGATGGCATATATAGGGTTTGTTTAGGTCACTCCAATTGGGCCAAAGGTTCACTAAGTGGGTCACTAATTAACCATAAAAAAAACGGATGCAAGAAGATGACATATATAGGGTTAGTTTAGGTCACTCCAATTGGGCCAAAGGTTCACCAAGTGGGCTACCAATTAACCTAAACTAATGGACTAATATGCAACTTCATATTAATCTTTAAATGGTCCAACTAACCAAAGAACCTTCTAACCCCAACCCAAGCCATCTAAAAGTGTAGTTCGTTTCTGAGTCGAGTCAAGTTTATGGTGTCGATAAATAATCCGACAACTGTTTTAAATCATCACCCGGATTATTTGGTATCAAAACCCAACACTTTCCATGTTTTATCTACTGCAGTATCTTATTCTTTTGTGTTGCTGTTTGAGCTATGATTAGCCATGGAACTAGAGGAAGGAACAGACAAAAGATGGAATTAAAGTTGCCAGAGAAAATTTATTTAGCCCCCATTTGTCTACCATTCTTCAAAAACTCTTTTTTACTGAAACTCATTTTTAACAACATGTTCTCACAATAAAATATTTTACACGTAAACCCAAAACCTTTCCCTGTTTCTCAACCCCACATTCTCTGGAAAATCTCTATTCCAAAACTCATCTTCCCCCTCAAAAAAAAAAACTCTCTTTAATGCGCATCAAACAGGGGCTAAACTGGAAATTTCACTGGAAAGAGCAAAGATCCATTTCAGTGGTACCTTCTACGCTGTAGTCTTGTGAACAAACAGCCATGTCTGATAATTTACGTTTCTGAAAGAGGAAAGCTTTGCATCAGTATAGCTGTTTTCTCTTGGCATTTTGCCGTCAAGACAGATATCAGCATATTTATTCACGAAAAATTTTGATCTAACTTGTATGATTTGGTAGATGCTGATAGACTTTCAATCACATTAAGCTTCTGATTTTATTTTTTATTTTGTCACATTCATCAGGAACTTCCCTAAATCATGCCGCCATCTTCAAAATTCGTTGGTAATCCACTGATCTATACACAGTGATACTCGCTACTTCTCACCACAGCTTCAAATAGTAATGCTGTTGCCCACTTAAATGAGTTCCAAATTACCCTAAATTTTGGTGTGAAATATTCTTGTCTGCGTGCATGACGAGGAACTTCATGACATCTCTAGGAACTCTCAAAGGTAAACTGTTTGTGAATATTCATCCAATAAGTTCTTTCAAATTCTGATTGGATGTATGCATCTTTGAAGAATACAAGTACAGAGTATGGTCAATCATAAGTACCAACAAATCCACTTGAGAAAATTCGTCAACAATACTTTATGTTTGTCATAATTCTAACCTCCCTCTTTGAAAAATAAAAAAGTAAGTGTCAGGTATTTAGAATCTCAAGCGTCCAGCAACAAACATAGTGACTAAGTTTTGAAGGAGCTAAAAAAGACATGCATATTTACTTTTTGTATTCAATGTTTGTAGAGGTTCAGATATATATTAAAGTTTCTGAGTTTCGTAGTGTGCATTTCTTGGTAATAGTAACTTACATGAGCTGTTGTTTCTGATACATTGATATCTATTTACACACAAATTGACAAGCACAAATTACGGAATCCCTTTTTTTTTGGAAAATAGCCCTCGTGCGTTCTTTAATATGTTCGGAACAGTTGCCCTTAAGCTAATTTGCATGTTAAATCATGAAGAATAAAAATATTTTGATAATCTATATTAAATAGTTGTGTTAGTTAACCCTAAGAGATAGTTCAGTGGTCAGGTTTTGGGTTAGTTTTTTAATAGTCACCGATTCGAGTCTTCTTAGAGCCACTAAAATGAGTATTCGGCTGTAAATTTTAGGGCCCCGTAGGATTAGTCGAGGTGAGCTTAAGTTGACCCGGACATCCATGGTCATCAAAAAAAAAAAAAAAAAAAACCATAGTTGTGCTACTTGCAATTTCTTTAGTTCAAGAGTACAAAAGTGAGATAAATCCCTATCCCCAGATCTCTTTTGCAATATTTCGTGTTTGCAACTTGATATTGTCTTAATACTTCTCCCTATTGTGTGATTGGAACAGTAAGACAGGATGTTTTTAGCTATTTGAGGGTATGGCTTTAATTGTCATTAAGAGAAGTAGCAATGATTGAAGGGAAGCTTGAAGAGCTTTCTTCGCACCAGCAGCTTATGTAGTAGTCTGCCTTACTTATACACAAATATCGACCAGGATAACCGATGCGGTATGAGGTTCTTATAGACCCGTTACATATATTTTGCTTAAGTCAAATAAGCCTTATTTTTGAACTACTGGAATGTGACTTGATCTATGAATGGTAGTGTTCAAGTTTTTTTCCCTTGAACTGATTGGCTATTAGCAGCCAGTTGATCTATTAGAAGGTAACAATGTGCCCCCCTCAAAGCAAGGTAACAATAGTCATTTGGGGGGAAAGAATGGAAAAAAAACAATCTAATAACAATAGTCATTTGGGGGGAAAGAATGGAAAAAAAACAATCTAATCGAGGTTGAAATGAGAGAGATTTTCAAAAGATTATTTGATTCTCGTCTTTCAAAATATTTCCATGGATATTTGGTATTTTCTGAATCCTAATTTAAGGAATCATAAAAGAAATCTTTCAACAAAGATGTGATGTAGATATAGTGCATAAACTTTTGGATTGTGCAGATTATGTAAGATTGATGGTTACTTATAAAAAAAAAAATGTAAGATTGATGGTCAACTGGGTTAACCGTCTATAGAGTTTTTACATGTTGCTATTTGGTTGTCAATCTTCAAGAATCAAACTTGCACAAACATCATCATGATTTGTTATTTTTGAGACTTCATTTGATCGTAAACAGTGCTTACAAGCATATGAACATCTTTTTTTTTTCCCCCTTGTGGGTACACGAAGAATTAGATCGGTTATGTTGACTATTAACGATTTTGATCAGTGTCATAAAATTAAAAATGCCAAAATTCTGGATAATAAATGGTCAATTATTGGAGGTAAGGGGATAGAGACTACAATGATTATGTCATAATATGATTGATAAAGACATTAGAAAACTTTCATTTGATTAACTAATGGAATACTTTGAGACAGTTTATTCTTTTATTTAAAGATTTCACCATTTTGAAATTAAAATGAAGCCCAACAGGGCTTAATATATTGATCTACTCATTCATGAATATATATATATATATAAACAATTTTTTAACAATATTTTAATCACACATTTTTTAACAAAATAATATTATTTGTAAATTTAAAATTTTCTTTATTTTGTAATCATATATTTTTCATTAATATATTATTCAAAAATTTATTTTTATGAAAAGAATGGGCTCAAATAAGGGCTTAATGGTAATATTTCACTTTCTTATACAAATTGATCAATATATATAATAATGTTTGGTAACAAGAGCCAACTCTAGTTTCTATAAATAAATAGAAATGAAATAAACTTAATCCCAAATTCAATGCGGACTGCATCTTCCCTTTCTCCGCCCTCAGAAGTCGCCACGCCATCTCTTCCCCTCTCCACGCCCACGCCACCTAAATCCGCTCAGCCCACTTCTCTATCCTTGCCAGACTCACTGTTCAGCTCCATTCCTGAACTCCACAACCAAAATTAGGGCAAAATGTCGTCGGAGCCGTCTACACCGACCAACTTCTCCTCCATGGCCCCACTCCTCCGCCGCCGTCAGTCGGACCCCTCCCGTCCCTCCCCTCTGTCTATCCTCCTTTCACGCATCGTCTCCTCCCAGCGCCGCGGCGGCGCTTCAGTGCTGGTACGTGAGACCGCTGCTCGTGAGCTCGATGAGCGCCGCGCCGACTGGGGATACTCCAAGCCTGTCGTTGCACTCGACATTATGTGGAACTTGTCCTTCGTGATTGCGTCGATTGTGATGTTGATTTGCACGGCTGATGAGAACCCTACTGTGCCCATTAGGGTTTGGGTCTGTGGATATGCGCTACAATGTCTTGTCCATGTGATCCTCGTTTGGATAGAGTATAAGAAGCGGAATCCGAGACCTAGGAGAAATGGGAACAGGGGGACAGTGGAGGATAATGATTTTGAGAATGAGGAGTACGAGAGCATCGGGATTTCTAATAGCTACAGGTTAGCTCTTTTTTTGTGTTATTTTTCATGTTATAGTATCATGTAGAAAGTATTTCTCGGCTTCTGGGAGTTTAATTTTATGATTTCTTGGGTTATTTAATGTTTTTTGCTATCTCCTTGTCTACTTGAGTTGGAAATGAATTTTAATCAGTGTTTAAATTACCTGATACATTGGATACTGATGTTGCTGGATATAGCTCCACTGCAACTCTGATACCTGAAAAAGATGAAGGCTGCTCCCCAGGTTAACTCCAACAATCAAGTCAGTGGGTTGTATACGAGTATTTAGGGAAACTTTGTATTTACTGTATATAAAAGTGGAAGAAGAAGAAAAATACCTGTCTCCGCTTTTCTTTTTTTAGGTATATTTACTAGCTGAACAGTTCTGTCAGGTGAGGGGCGCATGTTGTGTTTTCCGAGGTTTGGTAAATAGAATCTTGCTCTAATGTGTCATTTTTTAATGAGCTGGCATAAGTTTATGTCCCCTTAGATGGCAGATGTTGGGTGTTGCACTTGTCAGTTAGCAGCTACTTGTCATCAAGCTTTGACCTGTGGAAGTGGACAACGAGCATAGTTTTAGTGTACAGCTGTGATTATGGCGAGCATTGCCCATGGTCGAGCATTGCCCCGACAATTGACTGAATTGTTATGAACCATAGTCAAGCACTATCTAACTATGAATTGATATGCACCTCACAAGTGAAAGTCGAGCAATACTGATATCGAGACCTTAATGTTGACTTTGGAGGGCATGCTCACTCAATAGTGAGATCAGTTGGTGCTCCTAGATTGACAAATAATGCTCATACTTGATGCCTTGTATTCATCTACCATCATTGCCAATTTCTTGTTCATTTGATATGATTATGTGTATGTAGCAGGTTTAAATATATGCTTGTTTGTGCTTCGTTGTTTTGGAATTCTGGGATTATAGTTTCGGTTTGTTGTTAACTGCATAGTATTCTGAGATTAATTTTACCACTAGTGATAATATATATGTTTTAAAGTGATAATCATACTAAGACAATCTATCAACTGTCATTATAGAATCTTTGTTTTCCCTGTTATATTAGTCTTTGAATGATTTGTCTTAGAAGGCTAAAATGGTTGTGCAGTTACTTAAGCCTCCAGGAATACTGAGCCTAACTGTTAAATAAAATAAAAATAAATAAATAAAATAAAATAAAACCAATGAATTACTTCTTAAAAAATGAAAGACTTATGAGATATTTAAGACTTATGAGATATATATGTATATGTATGTGTGTGTGTGTGTGTGTGTATATATATATATATTTTATTTTTTTTTTAAAAGGAAACCTAGAGAAACGGAAGCAAGAACACAAAGAGAACAAGAAAATGTAAAATAAAGAAATGGGTTATTATACATCGTCACTTCTCGAAATAGGGAATCCTCATTTTAGTCTCTGGTCACTAGTCTTCTACTGTTGATAAGTTGCAACTTCACTTTGGGGATTAAACAATTTTTATAGGAATAATGAGCAAAGTCATGCACAAGTACCTCAGTTATTGTTTTTCTAATTGCCAATTGTTCTTTTCCTTTGATGAGATATGTTTTAAACATTTTTCTCCTCATATTTGGTTCCTAGACAGAGATAAATTTAATATTCTTCTGCCTGACTTTAGGATCAGCCTTCCCTTTTAACTGACTTATACTATTTAAATAGACCTTTGTACTCTCTACTTTAGGAAGTTTCCATAGCATTCTTTTTTGGCCTTAACCATCTGGAATTCTCTCATTTGATTCCCTACTACCTCCTTCACTAGATTTTTAATGCTACTATCCTCCTTACTTTACATCAAGTTACTATTTCTATCTCGTATGATCTTCGTCATGCAAAACTATATTAGTAAACTCACTTGTATTTTGTCTTGTACGTTTTACTGTGCGGTTTTAGACTCGAAACTGAGATATGTTTTTCCATTTCTTTATAACCATATCAGTTGCCATTAGTCTATCTTGCATAGTTGGCGGGATAAATAACCTAGGAACAACACTAAATTGTTTCCTGTTTCTGAAAGTTATACAATGATATTCTCTTTTTGAAACGGTAAGTCATCTTGAAGTCAGAAAAATGTTACCTTTCATCATTCATTCCCTGAAGTTAGTTTTTGTGTACTCTTTTTATGTTTTAAATTATCTTCACTTTGATGATCGCTTAATTTCCTTTAATGATTATCTAATCTTGATTAGTGATTGCCACAGTAAAGCCATCCGTGCATTCCCAAAGTCTTTACCTTGTTGCGTTATCTAATCCTATTTGTAAAGTGCATACACTACTGATACTAATACAATCTTCTACCTTCTCATTATTAAATCGTGTTCAATGATTTTTAAGTAAATCAGTGAATAGACTTTACTCACACCTTGAGTAAATCTGGAGTACCATGCAGCCTGACAAGACGGCTGCTATCACTCTCCAACAGTCTAAGCTAAGAGATGGGTACTTGACAGCTGAAGGTTTTGACTACTTAGTTACTCGAGTTGGTTGGCTTCTCTTTATCATGATAGTCTCTAAAAGAGAATGTGAGGTCTGCCTAAGTGGATTGAGGAAATATTGACTTTGTTCTTTGATATAGAAACGTAAAGGATCCCATTTGAGCGGGTTACCAATTTAAAAGCACAATTTGTTGGAATTGATCGAACTTTTTTCGATCCAAAGTGCTATCGTACGTTGCTATTCTTCTTACTCATAACCAAAGTTTATATCACACGTTCCCTAATTCTTTCACATGAGCTATGTTATCTCTTGTATGCAACCTATGTAGACTACACGTATGAATAGCCTTTATTGACTTGTTACCTTGGATCTGAGCATAAAAACCCTTGTTATTTGATACATCTTGACACAAAATGCCCCTTCACTAATAACATACGTCTTAGCTAACCTTTTCCTACGTTTAATGGCATTCAGGATTTGATGCCATGCATTGTTAGTAGAGGACGTAGTAATGAAACATTTTGAAGGACTCATAACAATCTTGGTGATCAAGTGCACTGTTGCTCATGTATCCTTAGGCCGTGACTCTAAACTCTGTCCTCACGAGTCACAAGTATACCCCATCTGACTAAAAGCTTATTCTGTGGCACAAACATGGAATTATATAACTTCTGCTATGAGATAACACTTGCAGTATGTGTACATAGCATGGAGGTGAAGGGAGACTAAGGAAATAATTAGTTATAAAAAGGAAAGGTTGGAGACGATGGTGTTGATAGTTACACTGTTCTTGGGAATGATATGTGAGTTGCTGACCATGTATGTGGAAACCTATATGCTTTCTAAAAAATCTTGCCGCAGTAGTTCTTGTGTTTTGTTCTATAATTGCACTTTATTTTAAGGATGTGAAGTAAATTGGATGGTCTTATTATATTTTGATGAAAATTGCAACACTGGGTTTTATGGATTAAAAAAAAAACACTGGTAAGGAATTTTAGGAAAGTTTCTTCTTACTCTAAGACAATATAGAGTTCAACAAGGACAACCTTCTTTTTCTTGGGATATTATTCTAGGCCTTTATTGGTTTATGTGATTGTCGAAATGTTCTCTGTTCTTAGATTTAGCTTCATGTCTGATTTTGTGCATTTCAATTATAGTTTAGTATTTTACTTGTAGATTTTTTTTTGTGCAAGCACTACTTGAACTAAACATTAACACGTAATATCCAGAGTTTAAGGATTCAAATCCAGAGAGCATGATTTAATCCCAGTGGATTTTCCTTGGCATTTCCGTTCAGTTTGTTGACCTTGTGATAAGCTTTGGAGGTGACGGACCAAGGCATCAGCAGTACTTATAATAATTTTCTGACGAGATATCAAAGAAACTACTGCTGAGTGCTAATTTTGAACTGGAATGATCTTGACGAAAGATTATAACATGCAAAAAAATTGTAGAATGATCTCAAACTGTGTAACATGTGTTCTGTATATATGAAGTAGAGTAATGATGAAGTAATATTTTATCAGTAAAGAGATGTTACTGGATAACTATGGAAGATAACTGCACTAACAAATTTAGGTAAATAGAAGTGATGTAAGCTAAAGAGTGTGAATGAACCAGCAATGCTTACCATTGTCATATTTTAATTATCTTTTGGCACTGATTTATGTTTATCCGTTCTTATTCTTTTTTGAGGGATACTATACCATGCAATTCTTTTCCTCTTTTTGGTAAGCAATGGGGCTGGGTTGGGAGAATGGAACACATATTAAAGGTAAAGGGTCTGCCCCTAATTACTTGTGTGTAAATCAGTTTGCGGGTGATAAAAAATGTATTTGCTATTAGCCTTGTTCCTGTAAGTTGCTGTAGAAACATCAACTATTCGCATTATTTACTTTGGTTTAATGACATTTCAGTATTTCAAAACGTTGTGAATCGGCGAACACAATGGTGTCGTTTCTCTGGTGGATAGTTGGCTTTTACTGGGTTGTCTCTGGTGGTGAAATTCTTTTAAGAAGTGCACCGCGTCTGTACTGGTAAGTCCATAACCTGTCTCATTTAATGTTTCAAGCTCAATTTACTGTCGTTGTCATGTCATACAGTAATCGTTCTGATTTTCTTAAGAAGATAGAGCATCTATTGGTCCCTTAAATGGTGAAACCATCTCTGAAAGCCACTTTTGCTTCTTTATGGCCATTAAAATATTTCGTCAATTTGGGATTTATACTGTTACTTTTGTCTCCTACCTGTTTCAAATTTAAATGCTCAGATTTGTCTCCAACAACGACAAATTATTTTTTAGCTTCATCCTGGAATGTTTTGGTGATGATGCTTCGATACTTCCTAAGTAAAAGCAGAAAACAAATGATATTCATGTCATCATCAATTGGTGTCTCTCATTTAAGAAAAACCTTTTTATTTTTTTTGGGGGCTTCCATCTTTCACTAGGAAGATTGGATTGCCTGAATCACGAGTACATGGGGCTTAGTGACTTGAAGAGACCTTAGAGTTTGAAAGTACCGAGGCAAATAAATTTAAAATTCTCTTCATTTTTTCCCCTTTTGCCATAGATAATTGTAGTCAACTTTTTATGACTGTAAAACAAACATGGAACTGACTTAAAAAAGCAAAATCCATGAATGGTATAGATTGTATCACTAGCTGCAGTTCATTATTATGCTTCCTAAGTGTCATTTGTAATATTTTCTGCTGTTTCATTTATATTTAGAAATGACAAAGTTTTTAATTGATCAAATATACTACAGTGTTTGTGGGGGTGTGGGTGATGATAATAACATTTTTTGATCCAAATTCAATATCCTAATTATTTGACCCACTTTTATGTAGGAGGAAACATGTATACTGGTTGTGCCCTTTTTGTTTTAGCTTCCACATAAACTTTCAAGTTATATATGAAGCCATTGTGTATTCTTATTCTTCATCTGAAATCTGCTTACGTAGGGTCATGATGTTCATTTTATTAGTAACACTTCAACAAGTATTAGTTCAATAAGAGTTGATTCAAGTGGAATGAAGGCCATCTCCTACCATTTGCACCAAATTGGTGAACTTTCACACCATTTTGTGAAGTCATCTCCAACCATTACACTAAATATTATACTAAATGTATTTAGCCTCTATTTGGGCTGGACGATTGCATTTTTTTCTATTATTTTCAACTACGCATTCTTTAATAAAATAATATTACACATAAATTCAAAAAAATTCCTTATTTTTAATTACACATTTTCCAAAAAATTACTATTCCAAAATATATTTTTAATGGGGCCAAAACAGGGGCTTATTAATTCTTTATAGGTTGATAAAATTTTCTAATAAATGTTAATAAAAAATAATAATCAAAGTAAAATGAAGTTAAATCATTAAATAATGAAAGGATATAATAGAAAGTAAAATTTGTTGTAATATAAAATGAAGAGCAAAATAGTGATACTGAAAATTTTCGAAAATTACACATGTCAAATTGGTGTGGTGTTTTAGTGTACCACTGGTGTGGGGAATAAGGATTTTCTACCCGGTACGAGTGAGTAATGATTGATTACAAGAACTATAATAATTGAGCATTTTATTTTGAGATGAGCACTAGGAATACAATATGTTCCACGTAAAATTAAAAATAAGAAGCATTATGCGTTGAGGATGGTGTAGGCGGTCCGCCTTGCCTAACTTTTGGTAGATTTGAAACCAAACTGTTTGAGAGACTGAAACCTAAACCTAATGGTTCGGTCCAATTGTAAGTTACAGTTTGATTGTATATTTTTTTCATGGTCATTTTATAATTACTAGTTTATAGATTATAAAAATTTTTCATACTGCAAGGTAAGTTAATAAAAAAGGCTATATATATAAATATAAATTAAAAATACCAAACAAAAAGTCACAATAGAACATGACAAAGGGTTTCGTTAACTTTTTTTAGGCCAATACGTCGTCATACATATAAAGGTTATGAAAACATTTTCACGATCCTCATAATAACTTTGAAAAGGACTTAAATAGATTAAAATAATATAAACAACTACAATGTTTGCAACCTGAAGATTAAACACTGAAGAGGATTTTGACTTTGGTGTATGGATTGATTAGTGATGTTACGAATTTAAGGTAATTATTGTTACTATTTTGTAATGAACAATTGATAAAATTACCCACTTTTGTATTAAATTCTAATAGTTTTATTTTATATTTAAGGTTAAGATTGTAATTTATCAGTCTAATTTCCGGCCGAAATTCAATTTTTTTATTATATTATTTAATTTTTAATTTTTAAACGGCCCCATTTGAAATCATACAACCATTAAAATTCCGAGACCAAAACCAAACCATTTACTATTATAGTACAGTTCGGTCCACGTGGCACCGATCCGACAGTTTCAAAAAGGCAGTTTCAGTTTGGTTTTTCAGTTTGGCAGTTTTTGCTTACACCCCTAGTTGAGGATAGCTATACTTTCATTATAACTGCATCTATGTTAAAGGCATGACTGCCACTTGTCTGTGCATGGTAACAATTTTTTCCAGTGAAAGAAGCTAGCTTAATTGAGAATAACCCTCTTTTTCTTTCTGAAAAATGCGTCCCTTTTGACATAATTAAATGGATTTGTTAGTGACAGGTCCTTTTAGTCTGTTTTGATAGCTTAATTGAAACTTATTCGACTGGTTCAGAATTTATTTATTTATTATTATTATTTTTTTTCCCTAAAAGGTTCTGCATCCATTAGCTATGAAAACAGACTCTACAGATCTCTGAATTTGGAAATGTTGCAGGTTGAGCGTGGTATTTTTGGCATTCGACGTGTTCTTTGCCGTATTTTGTTTCGTTTTAGCATGTCTGATAGGAATAGCTCTCTGTTGCTGCTTACCTTGTATTATCGCGATTCTTTATGCCATTGCAGGCCAGGTATGATGCGACAATAAAATTAGCTTTGAACTGTATCCATTTGGCTACTTGGATATTTTATCTTAATTTTTATTGAGGCCTTATACAGGAAGGTGCATCAGAGGCGGATTTGAGCATCCTCCCTAAGTATAGATTTCAGATCTCCAAGGATGAGGACAAGCAAGGCATTGGATGTGGCAGAATGGTTCCTATTGAAACAAATAATGGGTCCATGGCAGAAGAGCGAATTCTTCTCCCTGAAGATGCAGTAAGTTCCAAAGTCCTGACCGCAGTACCTTAGTTTTGATTTTCACTCTAACTTAAGTTCTATTCAGGCCTTTTACTGTTAAGTAATAGTCATAATTTTTCATGTACTTTATTGTGCTTTGATTTTTCAGTAGTATTAAGGTGATTTTCTAGTTATTATGAAACACATTGGATTAGTTATAGATTGCCATATGGAGGATGTATTCCAAATCGGAAAAAAGTATAAAGTAGAGATCCTTGTGCCCTTCTCCAACTCCTCATACATACTCTCATCATTTTGTAAGGGTTACCTCTGCCCCTGCTCAACATTCACCAGCATACGTATATTGACTGCTAGTCAATGTTCTGAGAAATGAACTGGATATTGAAACTGCCTTTCATCTGGGCACAGGTTGACCGGTTAGATCAGATTTGTTGGACCATGATCATTTATCTTCAAAATCGAGCTTTTGAAACACAAGGGAATGGAGACACCAACTCCAATTTCGATTCTTTTTAAATTCTACTATTGACACAGCAACAAATTTATTAATAAAGTGTGCAGAAAGCCTCATCATAAGCTAGTTATACAAATATTTACTAGGCTCGAAAAATGATCAGAGAACAAAATAATAAATCTGTAGTTTTCAACTGTGAACCAGAAAAATTCTTCACCTGCCATATTCCAAATTTGTGCATATCACATCCAAAGCTCTTGAACACCTAACAGTCTATATTTTTATAAAAGACATAAAATTACATGAAGATCAAGAGGGGCCTGCAATTCCCTGTAAACAACACAAACCACCCGTGTGTAAAACCTGCCTGAAGCTTTAGAAAAATGCATTGCTGCAGATTATTAATCTATTCTTTTCTTGATTGACCTCAAATATCGAAGGTGAGGATGGCGACTTGATTTAAAGGCATATGTTAAGGAAACACGGTTTCGTGAATTGTATAGGAAGTGGTAAACCATCATGGGGATGTATGCTAGAGGTGTGGTGATTGGGGTGGGGGGGATGGGGAGGTAAAGTCGGTGCAAACATCAGAGAAGAGAGAAACAGTGGCCTTTGGCTGTTGTTCAGTTGGCAACTCCAAGAATATAGTACAAATAGTGATCACTTCTATGTAATAACACTTTTTTGAATATCCAGTGACAGTGGTTACAAACTGCTCACATATGAATTATGAAGGGTAACCTTCTCTGCTTTACAGTAGTTAAAATTGCATTGTGCTTATTCAGACGAACATTTAGCAAATGAAACTAGATGCATCCTGCAGTTGTAATTTTCATGTTACCATCGGAAATTTTGGTCCGACAGTACACCTCTTTTTTCCCTTTTTCCAGGAATGCTGTATATGTCTCTCTGCATATGAGGATGCTGCCGATCTCCATGCTCTTCCTTGCAATCATCACTTTCACTCAACATGTATTGTGAAATGGCTTAAGATGAACGCAACATGTCCTCTCTGCAAATATAACATCCTCAAGGGGAACGACCGAGTTTAAATGAAGAGAAGAAAACCCGCTGGAGGCACGGTGAATCGAGGCTGGAAATGTACGTTGTACTGCATATTTGTGGAAATAAGATGGGTTAACTTATTTGTACATTTTTTCCTGTTATGAGTTGGAAGTTCTCCAGCCTTGTAAATCTTTTTGTTTCATTTGTTTATAGTTGGTTCTTGCTTGTACTTTTTGAAAAGGTTAGCCAGCTAGATGTACAATGGAGAATTTAAGAACCAGGAATTGCATAAGTTCTGCATATTGCTTTGTACCTTTTCTATGCCAAGCCTGACATAGCAGTTGAAATAAGTTTTTACTCGAAACATGTTTTTAACCTCATATTTTTCGCGAAAAAGGAAAATTAAAATAGCTTGAAAACGTGAAATGGAAGACTAACCTATCAACTTTTGTACAAATGAGGTTGAGCATGTTTGGCTGGTTTATATTTTCCTTGTTGGAGCATGGTATAAATAAATTTTTATTTTGAAGATGGACAAAATTGAGCCTTTCTAACATGCCAAATTAAGTAAACGTTGGCGACATACCTTTATTTAGGATAAGTTCGGATTACGCTACTCAACCTTGTACAAAGCGTGATTATTGGTCCTCAATCTTAAAAAATGAAGATTTGAATCTCGAACTTGTTTTGTAAATTTAGGCTCCTACACGATTAAAACTATTAATGTAGATGATGAAATTGCACTAGACTTTTACGTGACTTGAAGTTGGAGGATAAGACCGTCCAACCATTTAATATTAATCTCAAATTTAATTGAAAGTTTGTGTTTGATGGGTTTACATTGACAATTTCAACTATGATGGTTGAAATTCATAGATTTAAATGGGTTGGGATCCAAAACTTCACATTTGAAGGTCGGGTGCCTATATCTACACTACATAAAACACTGTGGAGTGCAATCCTAATTCTTCCCTTCATTATTTTACTCATAGCATTTTTGGTAAATAGTATTAAACCGTGCTAACAAGTATAATATGTAATATTTAATATTAAAATTATATATGATTGAAAATGAGTTTGAAGCTTTTAGAGAATTGGGTTTAAACGGGTGCAAAGTTTGATAGCGATATGGCAATCATTGACCTGCACGGTCCAATGCAATGCCATCGGTTGGCAACTTTCAGCCATACTTAAAGGCCAAGTATGTTCGAAAATTGGCCCAAGTTTGGATGAAAATCAATTCAATAGTAATAATATTTTTATAAAAAAAGTGCAAAAGTTTACTAAACAAAAGAGAAAAAAAAGTCGAATTACATTAGCAATATTTGTACTTTGTTAAGATCGAGAAGCTCTATCTTAGCTTGTTCAACGTGACATGTTGGGCAGCATGGTTGCCGAGCGTGACAGGCTCGTGAATGTTAATTGCTCTTTTTCTTTGACGAACTTATCTTGTTTGATATGCTCGTGAACGTTAATTGTATTTTTCACCCAATAAACGCATTTTTCATTGGAGAATTTGTCTTTTTCTCTTCACACTATTCTCAAGACATACGTCATTACATCACTTTTGTAATAAATACGAGTTTATTCAGCATGATATGTCCATGAATGCTAATTATCCTTTTCACCTAATAAATGTCTTTATTTGTACAATTCTCGAAATAAAAGTGACTTCGCTTTTATAAAAAAAAGGTTAATTAAAGGGTATTCTCCTGTGCTCTTGGTTTTTGACCAAAAAAAAAAAAAAAGAAAGAAATCAAAAGAAAGGGGGAAAAATGAAAGGAAATGGGAAAGAAAAAATGAAAGGAGAGGAGAGAGCAAGAAGAATCACAAGCTACTGCTTTTTTATCTTTGAAAACTTGCAAAACTATTCAAAATTTGCAACCTAAGTAATTCACGCGAAACTGGCAAAATTGCCCAGCTGAAAGGTAGCATGCGTGCCGTGAGACCATTTTTGTCTCAATAGATCAAAAGGTCTTTATATGCGTGCGGGCTCTCTTCCTTTCTTTTATCTAGCTTAGTCCTCCATATAATTGCATGCCAGGCCCTTCAAATTTGGTCATGTACAATCTGATCCTTCAATTTTGATTATCATATCAATTTTGCCCTCCAAAATTGCAACCCATTGTTCTCCAACTTTCTGACTTATGCACTTTGTTGTTAAATGATTTTTCTTCGATGGATAAAGAAATGCAATGCAGATACTTAATTGGATGATTTCTATTTTCTACGTCACCCCTGGTTTGCTTTAACTGATTACTGTTTGCTTACGAATTCTCTTGTTTATTAGTTTTCTTTTTGTTGATTCTGCAATTTGCCTTTTTTACTGCTTTGTGTCTATTTTATCAGCCAATTGTTCCACCAATCTTGTACTCCTTTTCTGATCAAGATAGTAGAGTTCGTTATTATGCCTGTGAAGCTTTGTACAACATAGCAAAGGCGAGGGACTAAACACGAATCTAGTAATTTATGTTTTTCTTCTTTATGCATATCAATTTTGGATTTCGTTCATTCTTGCTAATTTGCAGGTTGTGAGAGGAAATGTTTTAGTGCTCTTCAATCAGAATTTTGAAGCCCTGTATAAGCTTTCCACTGATTCAGATCCCATTGTACAAAGCGCTGCTTCCCTAGACAGGCTTGTAAAGGTTGAGACTTTTCATATTCTGTAGATTCATGTCAATTTTTCTTTTGTATATTTGTTCTTTTTCTGTTTTCAAAGATAAATTTTGATTATTAACCCGGTGCTTTGGCTGTTATCTGAATGCAGGATACTGCCACAGAGGGTGATCTGCTCAGGTACTATATCGATATCCTAATATTGATTTAATATGCAGGAAGGTGAGTTGGAGGTGAATTTGAGCATCCTTCCCAAATACAGGTTTGAGACCTTTAAGGATGAGGGCAAGCTAGGCGTTGAAGCTGGCAGAATGGTTCCAATCCGGTACACAGCAAAGGAGCGAATACTTCAACGTGGAGATTCAGTAAGTTCCCTATGTTTTGACTAGTAATATAGTTTGATTTTGCTGTAGAGTTTTTCAGACTCGGGTAAAGAGCCCAACCAGGAAAATTCCTAGGTTTGATTCCTACTGGATGCACTTGGAAGGTTCTGTTCAATCGCAGCTCGCGAAATTGTTACATATAGCTCGCCCTTATGGGGCACTTCACTCGGTAGGGAAAGAAAAATGATAGATGACTGAAAATCCCGCTTAGAAATCGCAGCTGTAGTCAGAGTAGTAGTTCTCATCCATCATCTCCGTCGTGGCCTCCTTTTACCTGCCAGTACTTTTTTTACCGGAGGTAATTCCTAGTGTTTCTTGGGAAATCGCCTCATTCTGGTTCAGATGAACAGTTAGCAAATGAAAATGGATACATCATCCATTTAAGAATTTTCATGTCGGCATTACAAATTTATTTGTGAATAGTCACACCTTATAGTTTTCCCTTCTTGCGGGAATGCTGCATATAAGGATGCAGTAGCGATCCGGGCTATTCACTGCACTCATCATTTTCATTCGTCGTCTATTGTGAAATGGCTCAAGATGGAGGCACACTGTCCGGTCTGCAAGCGTGACATCCACAAGGGGAAAGACCATGAGTAAACAAAGCGAAGAAAATCACTTCAACTTGTACTTTCGCTTGTCTAATCAAGGCAGGAAATTTTACATCCCATCCCTGTAAAATTTTATGATTCCATTGCTAGGGTAAGAATGGTGATCGAAGTACCCAGGTATTTGTGTATATTGTGGCAACTTTTTGCAATATGCCTTCGGAAGTTTTTGAAAGTCACTGCTTTCTGAATGAAATATGTGAAACGCAGTAGCCAGGAATTCTTGACGTTATTGAGTTGGAACATTCCATTCTTCGAAAATATGCTTAGTCGTAAATAAAGCATTTGAATACAGTACAAGAGGCTAGTTGCTCAATAAACATAAGGGCTTTACGCTAGGTTTCAAATGTGAAACAAATGTAACCAAAGATTAATCCTACCAGTGAATGTGATTCACAAGTTCATTATATAGCATCCTGCCTTGCATTGTCTAATATCCAGAGGCGAAATTAAAGAGAGGAGTGAAAAACATAGGGATTTATTAACAGGTCAATTAGGCAATATTATTCATGTTTTATGGGCACAGACATTAGCTCAATTGTGTATATTGGTTTTGGCGATTCCTGTAAAGAAAGCCATAAAATTACTCTAGAGAAAGCCAAGCCAATAAATAATGACACAAGGAATATTTTATTAGATACACAGCAATTATGTCATATTTTTGGCCAATGTACAAAGTTAAAAAGGATGTTATAGAATGTAGGAGGCAACAGATATCTTCCTCGACAAATTTTAAAACTAGCCACATTTCTATACTCCTCATATAAGTAGTTCTGTGACATAAAAATTCCATTTTCAAGCTTTGAGCTTCTTGATAAGCGACGGAATGAAAAACCGAAGCTTAGTTTTTTTTGCTCAGCTAAGTACCATCCTTTTTATTGATTCCTGATAGGCAACGAACAAACTCCGTGTGCAATGAATGTCCACCCTGTTAAGATATAAGTGCAGTTAACCCTTGGATCAAATACATTATACTCACAAAATAGATTCTCCGTGGTTGGACATTTTATTGACAAATTTGTTTAAGGTAATCAACTAATAGAAGGAAATGCTAGTTAACGACATGGTCAAGTATGCCTTCTTGGAACATAACTGAAATAGACATGAAATCAATCACAACATGATATCCACAGCTAGCACACATAAAGATCACAGTTTTTAGTTCGAAAGGATTGATAAATTTACATAATACAATGTTATGTTGATTTAAGACATTGATTTAAATATGTCTCAACATGATTAGATATGAATTTAAATGAGTTTTGGTTAAAGATTTACATCCGGATAGTTTTATTACATACAACATATCATTTCCAGTCATTTTGACATTTTATCTTTAATTATTAACTTACCATATGTGTAACTGCTTGTACATATAATTTACCCAAATGTACACCTTTAGAAAAAGCAATGCTACAGCTTCTCGTAAGTGATTCTAAGTGAGAAAAAGTAAATCAAATCAAACCTCGTAAGAATGATAATTTTCAGGTCTTAGGTTTGCCCCCTAATGGCCACCAGTTCTAATCCCCTCAGGACCACTGAGGTGAGTACCCAGTAGTAAACTTCAAGGCCCCGTTGGATTAGTCAAGGTGCGCGTAAGTTAACTCGAATACTCACGGTCATAAAAATAAAAAAATAAAAAAAAAGGGAAAGAGAAGGACCTTATAAGTTACAATGTGTGCCACCAGAAGCCCTTGACTGCCATCCTTTGCAAAAAGGGAAAGATCGCCAATAAGATCTAAAACTTTGTGTCTACAAGCCTCATCACCATAACGTAACGGTGGATTCAACCAGCCTCTAGTGGCACTAAATAAGACAACAATATATGCAAGCAGATCAATTGCAAGACCCAGATAAGGAAGAGAGAGAATTGGCCAAAATATCTACTTCATTTCTCATTGGAAAAAAAAATTATATTTTATAAACACCCTTGTGTATATGCTTATAAATGTTGAAAAATGTCTACAATACAGTAGTAGAGATTGGAGAAGAAAGAACAAGGGATCTTGAATATATAACATGTATTAGAGATAATAGAAGGAATTCAGGAGATAACATGCCAGCCAACCTGAAAACTTGAAAAGTTGCTTCTAAGATCAAAATTTGAAGTTTTCGACACCAGCAGTTTTAAGACCACATTTAAAGCAAGCTTTCTTATTCAGCAAATGTAACCCCCATCCCTCCAACCCTTGCCCCAGAGGTAAATTCATTGAATCTAAATTTATGATGCTTGAACTCGGGTATAAATATCAGGTATAGGTATATATTTTAGTATCGGATCTTTTATTTTCTAAAATGTAGGATACGGGGACATAACTAAAAATAATCCAAATTTTGGACACGGGTATGTGCATACGTCTTTCAAACTTCAATTTTTTTTACTAATCCAAAATGTCATTTTAAATAGACCAAAATAAAAAATTATTAAAGAAAAAAATGAGCATTGAATAAGGGTTAAGG
The DNA here is from genome assembly GCF_002742605.1 of Olea europaea var. sylvestris. NCBI lineage: Eukaryota > Viridiplantae > Streptophyta > Magnoliopsida > Lamiales > Oleaceae > Olea > Olea europaea. Next base: position 19,419,328 of record NC_036244.1, on the reverse strand, counting down.
CGAAAAAAAAAAAGAGTTTTAGGGTTTACTTTTCAATCATGGGAATTACTAAATGTTATATAGAATAAAAAATGAGAAATTTAATTACAAATTGGACTTAGTGGAGCATTAAGTAACATTATATGGAACCCATTTTCATTTTGTACAAATGAAACCCTAAACCACCATTACAAAGAGAGAAAGAAGGAAAAAAGGAAGAAATGAAAGAAAAAAGACAGAAGAAGAAAAAGAAGGGAAAACTAGCACCGTTGTCCTTCTCCACCCTCTCGGCTGCAACGCTAAGTTTCTAGAGAGCAAAAACGAGAAAGAAGAAAAGGGAAAGTAAAGGAAAAGAGAAAAAAAAAAAGAAAAGAAAGAAGAATAAGCAAAAGCAATGACGTGTCCAGTTAAAATTTGGAGAATCCGACACATATTCCATACCCATATCCATGTCGTGTCTGACATAGGTACTCCGACTATTTCGAAGAGTCTGAGCATCAGAGATCTAAATGCCATAAGGAAAAGTTCATTGCATAGTTTAAGGGTTCATTTATGCTTTTCAGAATGACGAGATTGAAACTTTTAAGAGGTTTTTCATAAACAAGATAGAATCAATTTTTTTCCCTCAAAATAATGACAAAAATGTTGGGAAAAAACAACTTCTAAATGAAAGTTTCATGACTATTCATGGTTTTGCAAAGATAATTGAAATAAATTTGATTTTACTAAAAATTCCATAATTTTAGAACCACTCTTAGTTTCCAGGCCAATATGATGTAACCCGGAAACGTTGTGGATTTGGATAAAATGCGTAAAAAACTTTAACTAGTAGTTCATAGCATCTAAATTTCTCTAGAACATTAATATAAACAAGCATATTAAGCCCCATTTTGACCTCCATTAAGATTATGCCACATTTTGTTTCCCATTATTTGCCCGTTAAAATGAAAAATATGACTGTTATCCATCATATTAAGCCACCATATTTGACTTTCTATCTCTTGTGTAGGCCCGTAACGGCTATATTTTTTATTTTCATTTTTACATTAATGTGTACCAAACGGGACCTATAATTCATTTTTTTCCCTCTTCTTATCAACAAAACATTCTCCAATAAAATAATATTACAGGTAACCCAAAAACATTTTCTTCTATTTTAGCTACACATTCTTCAAAAATTACTATTCCGAAATGCATTTTTTCCAAATGCTCATTATAATAGGGGCCAAACAAGTGCTAACTATTAAGAGCCCATTAAGTTCTTTTCTCAGTATAAATGCATTTCAAGCATGAACACTGTAATGTATATTTTATAGCAAAAGTTTAACTACCCCCAAGAATCATCCACTTCATTCATGATTTAGTTGAATTTCCATTTTTAACTGTAGCATAGGTAAATTAAGGTAACTTATATACACCTGGGGGTTCACAGTTCTGTGTGTCTCTCATCTCGGTGCGAAATGAAAATATTTTTCTGTGCTACACACTCATCATAAGCCAATAAGAGCATGAGCCCCCCGCTCTATTTGTCATGAAAGCCAATAAGATAAATGTAACTCCATCTCAATCTACATTCATAACATAACACTATTAAACAAATCTTTGACACTATTTCTTTTTTCACCCCCAAGTAAAAAATAAATAAATACCTATCTTCTACATTTTAGGCTTTTAGCAATGCAGCGAGTAAATCGACAATGCTAAAACCTTTCACCATAATGACCTAAGACTAAAATAAATGAAAAGTCCAACATAAACAATCCCTCAACAGGCATTTTAAAGTATCAAGCAGAGGATGTAAAGTGTGAATGACAGACACAAGTCTCATTCTTGTTTAACCTCAGAATCACAACAATCTTTTATTAGAGTAAAATAAAATTGGTTATGCTACAATTTAACGACAAAACCAACCATTCTTAAAGATTCAAGACTATTATTGTATGTGTGAAATTTTATTCCCTCCAATTGTTAACATATATATAAGTAGAGAAGTATCTCTCACCTACAGATTATGGCAGTTTCTGTTGAACCCCCTTTAATAAGTCCTGAGTTTCGCATATGTTCCACCTGCAAGGAATTTTTAACTGAGATTCCAGCAGAAGGTATCATAAATACACAAAAGTTGTGCAATCTGTAAAATAGGTTAGTTATGCCTAAGCTCCTACATATTTACATTGAAAATTTATATCTCATCAGTACCCTACAACAAAATGTATTCAGAGAAAAAAACTGTACGTCAAAAGGTTCGTTAGGGGAGCAGACAATAGAATTTCATTGGTTCCATAATAAAAGACAACCCACCATAATTTCACCTAATATATGATACCTTGAAATGAGATTCCCTTATCATATCAATATAATTGGAAAATTATATTTTACAGCAAGCTTAGTCAGATCAGAAAAGTGACCGTACGAAACTAAGTGCAAAGTGTAAATTGGATCGTGTATTCAATTGTAAAAATAACAAACAGAGAGAGATGGCAAACCAAAAATGAGATTCACGACTCACCTCTTCGTAAATGCAAAACGTTCTTGAAGAAGCTATTTGCTTTGAGTAGAAAGATTCATCCAACAGGGTGGAAGAGAACCACTGACGGCCAATAGCTGGTGCCTGCAAGAAATGTTTTCGATAGAACAAGAACAGTACTAGATTGCTGTATGATGCTACATAAAGCTAGCTATATGGGAGAGCACACCTAAATATTGGTGTTGTGTGACAAAAAATAGACCACTCTCAATAGTAAGCCACCAAAAATCTGATGTTTGATATAGGAGGTGTAAGAAAGTGCAAGGAGAGAATGTGCCAAACTGGTGGAATATTTCTGCAGAATTAGTTACTCAATAAAGGCACTTCATGCTCAGCTACAATAGGTGAACTGTACATCACAGAACAATGACGTAATTAATATATTGCTAATGATTCTCTATCTGACTTCACATATCTAATGACTCTCTCTCCTGTTGTAAACAAGTCGGCAGGAAGATAACAACAGCTACGTAATCACATTCTTGAACCAAAATTTACAGATTATTTCTGGTATGAACATATGAACGCAGATTCAGATTGAATTTGATGGTTAAAATTGATATTCAAATATCAAAATTACAAATAAATTTTGGTAAGAACTTATTTTTGCATATGATTGCGATTCATTCAGATAGGTTGATATAGTCTTTCCTAGGTGAAGTATTAGGTCGATAACAAGAGCACTTTATACATCATCTACAACTACGATTATTGTGAAGCAGAATCAATATATGCAAAAAATAAAAAAATAAAAAAATAATAAAAAAATGTAACAGCAACAGAGCATGTATAATTTGCAATTTTAATGTGACATCCATATACAAATATATCAGAAACTTTACCTGTGGGAAATCAATGCCATATGTGATGTTGACTTTTGAATGAGGGAATGCCACAATAAAAGAATCATTTTTTCGCACATGAACGGGTTCGTTTAGAAAAGGTGCCAATTTTTCACAGCTGTTACCACCACAATCTATGGCCACATTTAATCCAACTTGATCAACTGCCTCCACCCATTCTCTTGCTGACCCATCAAAAACAGGAACCTGTGTCAGCATGTCTAATAAAAAGTTAATGACAATACCAGTTCATGCACTTTATTCCATTGCAGGAGCTTTTTTATCAATTCATAAAAATAGATTGATTCTCTATTTAAACAAGTGGAAATTACTAACATACGAGTATTCACAGTTTTTCGAATCCTTGTGAGTGAGTATTGAACTGTTCATTATTAATGTCTTCTACAAAATGTGAAAGCTGTCTAAAATTTGGCTTATTGAGAGCTTGTTTGAGATAGATGTTTTGAAAATCATTTTCAACCATATATTCTATAATAACCTAACCTTCTCTACTTTTAACCATGCATTCTCCAAAAAATTCATTTCTCCTTACAAAAAATCTCTCTTAACCAAGCTCTTATTTAAATTTACAATTTCCATACTGCATTAGTGCATTACTGTTATGTTTGATGAATCTCAGCTCAATAAGGACATCTTTTAGAAAATATATCTTGCTTTTCTTCTGTTGGGGATGAGAAGTTCTCCATCATTCAACTAATTCATGAATGAGCTAGATTGTTTCACAGCATACTGAAACCCAAATGTCTTTTACACCCAAAGTGCAACTGCACTTGTACAAAAACTTATATTTCAGTATGCAACTGAAGAAGCAAATTATAGTAAATACCAGATGATACACTCCTATTCTAGTACTGTCAAATTCATGTTTGGGGGCTTTTATTTGATAGCAACAAATAAAACGCATAACAAAAGTGAATCAATAAAGAAAGAAAGAATCAAATCCTCAAAAATTGAAGACTCAACCCTAAATGCTACATATTCTCCCTCTCCAGGTACTTGAGGAATTGCGAAAATCTATCGAGCAAACCTAACACGGTGCCCCTACCAGATTACCACCACCGGCCAACTCCATACTAAAGCTATTCATTGGCTCAATCTTACAGTATTTGGAAAGCTAAACCTATAAGATTGGATCCACTTTTACAGCATAACAGCACCACCCATAAATTTCTCGGCCAGAATTAGATATTTCCTGTCTACATGTTCCATAATTATAGAAGCCATAGTGATTACTGCTCGCAATCTCTTGCGTAAATTGAGAATTGAACTCCAAATTTATTATCCTTTCAGTTTCATAAGTTCATAAAATATAACAACTACATTATTAAATCCAAACAAATTACCTCCACCGATCGATCACAGGGGTCACAGCTTTCAATTTCAATGCGACAATTATCAACGCCAGTGGCCTCCAGAGCCGAGAGCAAATGCTCGACTGTTCGAATTGTATACCCATCTTTAGACAGCGTAGTACATAGAGGAGTCTCTTTCACAGCGTGATCAATCGATGCGCGAACAATATTCGACCTGAAAACGAAATACCGGCCGGTACGGGCAGACTCTGGAACTATTTTGACGGTTGAGAGCTTGCCCGAGTGAAGTGCTGGTCCAGTTCTCTCTATACAGTTGGCTACTGTTTGCTGCAACTTACCTGTCTGCAATAACAGATACAGATTCACGTGTAGATTTGTTAAGAAGTGAACACTCGTGGAGAAAGAAAGGAGTGGAAAGAGAGTACAGATTTCCAGGAGATGAGGGAGGAGAACTTGAGTGAACTGAAAGCGCCTCCGCCGACTGTCATTTTCGGAGTCCCTTGGAGGAAGTCGAACCGCTAAAGAAGAATACCTACGCACTTTTCAGCAGAGGAAACATTAGCAAACTTTTCTTGAACCTTTAATTTGTTTGTTGCAATCGTCGTTCAAGCATTTTGAAACGTTGCGACGGATATCTTTTTTTACGGTTTTGATCCAAACGTCTGTTAGTTGACTAAAGAATTTGATTTTGATCATATTTTTAATATTTTTGAAAGGGTGAAATAGTAACTTTTCATTTATTACATTAAAATAAATTAAAAATTAAATTAAACAAAAAGAAATTAGAAAATAAAAACCAATCGTCTTCTTCCTCCCATCCCCAACCCAAAATCAATTCCCGACCACCGCCTCCTCCATCTCCACCTTCATTCCCAGCCATAAAGACCCAAATCATAATGTAACCCATAGAAATAAGCTTGGAAGGGAAGAATGAGGATTGTGGAGAGATTGCGATTTTATGGGTGGTTGCCTCTCTCCAAAACTGAAGATTTTTCCCCATTACTAGCAATAAAAACGAACATCCCTTGGAAAATTGCACGGGAAGCAGCATATATGATTGTGAAACATTACGTTGATTTCACCATACATCCTTAATATTGGAGGTGACCCACAGAAAATCCATTTTTTTAACCATAGATCTGTGTGTTGCATAATGGTTTCTTTATCTTTATATTTCTATGAGTTATATTTTGGTTTGAATTTTTCTGGTTGGGGATGGATATGGAGGTGGAGGTGGAGGCGGAGGCGGAGGTGGGGGGTGGTTAGGAACTGATTTTGGGTTGGGTTGGATTGGGTTGGGTTGGGGTGGCATGGGAGGAAGTGGACGATTGGTTTTTATTTTCTAATTTCTTATTTTTTTAAAATCTAATTTTTAACTTATTTTAATGTAATAGATGAAAAGTTACTATTTTAACCTTTCAAAAATATTAAAAGTATGGTCAAAATCAAATTTTTTAGTCAACTAACAGACATTTGGATGAAAATCGTAAAAAAAAGTCTTCCGTCGCAATGTTTTGAAAGGTTTGGGGTGACAGTTGCAACAAATTAAAGGTTTGGAGAAAGTCTGCTAATATTTTAAAGGTTTGGAGCCTCTACTGCAATTTTCCCATTTTTTAATTATATTTTAACCACGTGTTCTCAAATAAATCACTATTTAAAAAAAAAAAATATTTTTTTCCAAAATGGGTTAAACAAAGGTATGGTTGAGTTCGAACAGTAAGAATGCTATAGAAATTTTCTAAAATGCATGGTATATTTGGTACAATGATTTAGATTCTCGACTCATTATGAAAAATTTAAATTGCAATCCTACTATACATACAGAGAGAATTGCCAAGCGAACAAGGGATAGGCGACACATATTTATTGAACCTTGAATATATAAAAAAATATATACATATCTTAACAATGCACAAGCGACACCTGTCTCCCTAGCAATCTCCCTTGTACAAGGGACTTGACTTCTTAAATTTTGCTATGTTTTAATTGGAGTTTTGTATTATAGTAGGACTAAGAGGTGTGGGTAGCATCAATTTTCCTAAATATGCTCCACGCAAAAAATGGTTTATGGACACATTTTATTTATTTATTATTATTATTTTGGTCTTAAAAAAGTTTCAAAGTTTAGCTTAAACGAGTTTCAAAATTTTAGATCGAAATTGATGACGATCTTGTTGTGTCTATGACAGTGATGGCGATAGTAAAGTGGTGGAATGATTCAAGCGAGTAATGTAACATGTTACTTATTGTGACGATGGTGTAGAATGATTTTAAATTAGCAATGTGATGCTTTATTCGTATTCTATAATGGCGATGGTGGTGATGACATATTGCGGGATGTAGAGTGATTTCATATGGATAATAAGTAAGTTGTTTGATCCCATTTATTTAATATGTATAACTATCCAAATTAGATATAAATGAGTAATACGTGTAAGTGGTACTTGTAAATTTCACAAAATGTGTAAATAAAAAGTGATTCTATGTACACTTTAATTTGAAACATATTCAAAAAAATAATGCTACTAAGCCATAGAGTAGGTGACATAATAGGTGTTGACAAGATATGATTGGTTGAAAAAGTTAATAGTATTTTAAACAGTCCAATAACGTATTGCCACGTAACATTATGTTAATGATTATGTTAACCATTATGTTTATGTAACACGATAACGTACTAGCATGAAAAATGGATATTCTAAATCAAGAGACTCAATGACACAATAATGCAATAAACAAACACAATAATGCAAAAAATTAAAAAAATAAAAATAAAAATTTGACCAAGAAGAAGAAGAAGAAGAAAAGAAAAATTAAAGTACACGGGGATGATTACACTCTTGAATCATTTATCAAAACATATTAACAAGACATTACCAGCCAGTCATTTTAATAGGATTGAACGGAAAAATGTCATTAGCAAATTTGCTATTTCCGTTGAATGTTTGGCAAAGCTCAAATTATAATTTAATTTGGCTAAAAATTCATAGCTTACTATTCACATATTATTGACATATTCCATATGAGTCATAATTTATAAGCACCATCAAACAAGCATAAAAATTAAAATTATAGCTATGTAGAAAAATAAAGGAAAAATTGTAGCAGCGGTTCCTAAACTTTTAATTTTTGGTAGTCTTTATCCCAATATTTATTTTGTGTCAATGGAGGTTTCTAAACTTTCATAAATATGCACCTAGGGTACATATGGAAGGAAACCGTCCAAAAAAACTATCAGTTGACCAAGAAAATTAAAGAATCAATATCTAATAAAACCATCCAAAAAGGTATCAATATCCAATAAAATTATCGCGATAGCAGATAGTTCAAGGAATATTTTCGATCAACTGACGGTGTTTTGGATGGTTTCTATCTAGATAGACCTTAGGTGCATATTTATTTAATGTTAGGGATCCTCGTTGGCACAAAATGAAGGTTAGAGTAAAGTCTACAAAAAATAAAAAGGTTAGGGACCGCTATTTCAATTTTTCCAAAAATAAATGGGACACAATGAAAAAGGATTAGCGATTTTCAACAAATTTAGCCTCTATTTGGCCCTCATTCTTGTCAAATTTTAATGATTGGAATAGTTTTTTTTAAATGTGTGGTTGAAAAAGAATGAAAAGTTTTTGATTTGTGTATAATATTATATTATGGAAGATTGTGTGATTGAAAGTAAGAGAGAAAGAAATAATGAGAATAAGAATGAGGGCCAAACGGGGACCTAGCTGAAAAGTTATAGGAAGGGATCTAATAAGACAAATATTTCATGCAAGTATCGAATTGATTGTAGGAAATTGAAGGGTCGTTTTAATTGTTAACCATTTCAATAAATAAATGGTGTTATAAAGGTAATTCATACTAAAAATTAAAGTTTTAGTAAATTTTGATAAAAGTTTGTGAAATATGTAATTGAAAATTCGATAAAAATTATAACTCCCATGCAAAGTATAATAAAAGAAGGAATTAAAAAAAAAAAAGAAATTTAAGAAATAAGGGCAAAACAGGATTTTGATAATATCACTGTAGGACAAACTTGAAGCATCAAGATTTCAAATGAGTAGTTTGCCTCGTCATTGACAACATTAAACCTTGTTTCTCACTTTGTCTAATATTATTTCAAAACTTTATATTTTCCAATTTATTTTTAACCATACGTTCTCTTAATAAAATATTTTACATATAAACTCTAAAATATTTCATGCTTTCTAACTAAATATTATTCAAAAAATCTATTGTTTTAAAACTCATTTTTCTACTTTAATGATAATTAATACGGACTAAATTGTCAAAGAGAGGAATTGGACAGAATGACGCATGTGGAAAGCATACATTATATAATGACATTGGAGAAACATTTTAAAGTTTGGCGACCAATAATCCTCAATTTCTTAAGGATTTTTCTAGTTGTACATCGGTTACCAATCTCTTAACAAGAGGAGGGAAATTGACACCCCAGTATACCGATCCCCTCACAAGAGAGGGGTTGCGGTGTCAAATTCGGTGTACATGTGGAAAAACCCAAGCACGGTCGCACCGGCCTGCCACCACGGCCTCACGGTCGAACGGTCGTGGGCTATAAACGCCCAAACCGTTCGGTCTGGGGTTTCTTCATTTCTTCTCCCAATAACCACACGCCTCCAATTCATAAATTTGGTACTTCAAACACACCAAATCCGTCAAAAAGATGAGAAATTTGGCAGCAACATCTCTGTTCCCTATTCTCAAATTTTGTGTTTTACAATTTCAATCACATCGTTTCTGATTTTTTCCATTTTTAATTAGATTTGCTCTGGACTTCTTCGGTCCAAAGAATTAATATATACAATACCTTAATTTTTTTTGACACAATAATAGAACCCTCAATTTACAAGTGTGATCTAAAAGTAAAATTGTAATAGAGTTAGAAAATAGAGTGTTTCTTTGGTGGGTTTGCTATGGCTGATGCGTTGTCTGTGATTCCAATGGCGGTTCTCCGTAACCTCTCCGATAAGCTCTATGAAAAGCGCAAAAATGCGGCTCTTGAGGTCTTTATTAGACATATATGTATTTGTTTGTAAAGTTATTTTATTTTATTTTATTTTTTTTGGTTTTATGGTTTCGTGGAGTAATTTTCTGAATTTTGTGAAATTATTCCTTTTTATTTTTTTTGGGGTTGGTGGGTTCCAGGTGGAAGGGATAGTGAAGCAATTAGCGATGGCAGGGGATCATGATAAAATTACCGCGGTGATCAATTTGTTGACCACCGAGTTTACCCACTCGGCTCAGGCTAATCATCGCAAAGTAAGTTCTTTTTTTGTTCGGTTTTCTTAATTGACATTGAAAATGAGACTTTATTCATTAAACGCTTTAGTTGAAGTGCTGAATTTTAATTTGGTTTTGTTCTATGTATATACTATTTTGCACTTTAGGGAGGGTTGATAGGATTGGCTGCCGCAACGGTAGGTTTGACTTCGGAAGCAGCACAGCATCTTGAGGTAACATTACTAAAATGTCTGAAGTAATGAACAAAGTTTTTGAACTTTTTCTCCAGTTCCATCTTATTCTTTTCTCTACTATAAATGCTTTAAGCTCATTATAAAATTTAGTCAAGAAAAGAAGAATGGCCCAATGGAATATGTAATGACTGTGGACCGTAGTTCAGCTGAGTTTGGTTCCACCAAATTAGTATGAGTGCATAGGTCAACTAACATAAAGAAGAAAGAGTTCACTCAGTGATAGCCTTTGGGTTCTGAACTCCATGATGGGAAGGAGTACCATTGTGGATTTATAGTGATCTATAAATTTTCCCTAAAATGATCTGTTCGTTTCATGTTTGAGTATTACGAATCACTTTGTGCCGACTTGTTGCCATCAATTTTGTGGCCTGATACACGAATGACTAGAGTGTATTTCTGTACTGGTGGAGATCACAAACATAATTTATCACCGTGAACTTAATTTTGATTTTGCACTTGATTCCATCTTGCATCTAATTTGTGTAGCCACTTGTATGTTTTTTTTTTTTTTTGGTGTGTTGTTTGGATTATTAATTATGTTGCCTCTGATTGGGACAAGTTGAATAGACTATTTCCTATTCATAAATATTGTAATTGGTTTTTGATAAAGTAATATATGGAGTTTATATGAATAATGAATCTCTTCTGAACGTAATTTTAAGCACATGCGGGGCTTTTAAGACTTTGAAGTGGCAAAAACAATTGTGATCACGTTTGGGTGGGTTTATGAAAATGATAAGCTTCTAAGTAAAAATAAATAAATTTATGGAGTTGATTTCATGTTTGGATAAACTGTGCTAACAAGTATATTAAGCACATTTATGTTTAGGATCTAGTATATTTATGATAGTGAACTTGATTCTGATTTTGCACTTGATTCCATCTTGCATCTAATTTGTGTAGCCACTGATATGTATTTATTTATTGGTGAGTTGTTTGGATTATTAAATATGTTTCCTCTTATTGGGACAAGTTGACTAGACTATTAGCTATTCATGAATTTTATAACTGGTTCTTAATAAGGTAGTAAATGAAGTTTATACGAATTCTGAACATATTTTTAAGCACAGGCAGGGGCTTTAAAGACTTTTAATTGAAAAAAATAAAATAAAATTGAGATCATATTTGGGTGGGTTTAGAAAAAATGATAAGCTGCTTCTGTGTAAAAAGGGTGAAGTTATGGAATTGATTTCATGTTTGGATAAGTTGTACTCGTAAGTATATTAAGCCCATTTATGTTTATGAATCTAGTTACTTTTAAGCTAACTCAATATGACTATTAACCCAAATGCCCTTTATGTTTGGAAATTTAATTACTTTTAAGGGTAAAATGGTCTTTTCCTTGGTCAAAGAAAAATTAAGCACTTGCGGAAAGGTGATGGGTGACAAAGCATCGGCCAATTGTGGATTCAAAGCATGGGTTCTTGTTTGAACACGACTTGTATTGTTACGTGTCTGCAGGTTTGTATATTACTGATGCATGCAACTTTACTCTAATTAAAAAAAGGGGAAAAAAAAAATGAAAAGAAGAAAAGAAAGAGAAAAGCTGCAGGCTCTGGGACCAAATCAGACCAATAGACAACAAACATAAATGTAGGTAAAAGGAGAAGATAATAAACAGAAAAATGAAAAAAAGAGAAAAGGTAAGTGCCTGTCGTTGCTGCTGTTGCTTCATTGTCATTGCTTCTATGGTGAAGTTGTTGTTTGCTGCTGCCATCACCTAGTCTCTGGAGATAATTCTGCTATTTAGATATTTTTATTTTTATTTTTATTATTTATTTTTATTTTTTAAATTTTCTGTGGCTTTGGGTTGTTTTTTCCCATTTTTTATTCTTTTACAAATGGATGGTTTTGTTTAATTATGTTTAGCAAGTGTTTCCGTTTCTTTCAGAATTGATATATTGTATTTAAAACTCTGCCATGCCTTTCACATTGGAATAATGAATTTTAAGTTTATTGGAGCCCATCTCACAAAGATCAGCAACTCACTTATTAAATGAGGAGTGCACGCCAGTGATTCAATGGTAGTAGATTACCATATTTTAACTCCGTAGAGTTTAAATGATATAATAACACGTTTCAAGCCGAGTGATAATTTGAATTTTTTAAAACATTGGTTTCTTGATTAGGTCAAGTTTGAGAATCATTTCTATCTTCATAGTTCATGATATGCCATTCTACCGTTTTTAACTTATGACCAGAAAGATGGACATAAATGCTTGACAACTCTACAGAAAATTTGAAAAGTAGAGGATAAAGAGCAAATTTGAAAACAATATTAGAGAGATACAAATCATGACCTTCGCCTTTCAGATTGGGCAAAAAACGCAACATTTTATGGTTTGTGATTGTGATTGTGCCTATGTGGGAGTGGGAGAGCTATTAGATGCTATAATTGAGTGTAGAAAAAATTGATTCCGAATATTGGGATTTATCATATAAGTTTGAAGGACTACAGACAGGGACGTTGCCAGAAGTTCGGTATCGTGGGGTCAAAAATTGAAATGAATTTTTTTTTTTAAACAACATATCATTAATAAAGATAAGTCTATACACTATTTAAGCTTGTTCTCTCGAAAAAGATGGCACTGCTTAGCCAATCCTCCAACAACATTCACCACTTTATTCACTAGAGTAAAGAATGTTTCAATATCTGCATGTTTGTTTGCCATAGCTACAAGAGTTAGTTGCAACTGATGAGCAAAACAATGAAGATAAAATGAGCTAAAGATTTATTACAGAATAATTTACCTATACAATTAGCGGATTTATAGGAATTTAATTAGCTAGTTTCCTTAATTAGATAAATTAGATTTGTATATATACGTGTAATCTCTTTTGGAATGAAAATAAGAGAGAATATTGTTCTAATTTCTCTGTTATCTTACATGGTATCAGAGCCGGAAATTTGGTTCTGGTGATTAGCTCGGGCAGGTGTGTGAACCGGTTGCGATCCCCTTCATCTCTTGGACAGTGACGCAGCTGTTTCTTCCCTGCAATCCCTTGTATCTCTTAGACAGTGACGCGGCCATCTCTTTTTGGCGTCTTTGTGTGAGGAATCGATGCACTCCAACGTTCTGTGTGTGAGATCGACGTGTGTCTCACTCTTGTTTCCCGGCAACGGCTCGTTTCTCTATTGGTGGTTGCCGTTTGAAGTAGTTTCCCACAGTTTTGGTTGACGTCGCCAGATTTGAAGGAGGTTGCCGGCATCGCTGTGAGCTAAAGGTACGGCAATTCTGCCCCCTTTTTTCGTGTTAAATTGGTTCTCAGTGGCTATCTTCGATTCAGTCAGTGATTTGTTGGGCTGAGGATCTTCCGTTCAGTTAGTAACTTCTTGGGCTGAGGGTTGTTTGAATTGTTTAATTGGGCTGGGGCGTGTGTTTGGGCCTAATTTGTTGGGTTGTTCTAATTTATTGTTGGATTATTTCACTTAGGCCGTGAAAATTGCTTTTGGGCCTAATTTATTAGGTTGTTCTGATTATTTCATTTGAGCCGTGAGAATTGCTTTCGACCTGGATTATTTGTATTATTGTCTATCGTTTTATTGAAAAATGGCCGAGTCCAAGAGATTTGTGAGTGAGATGGTTCCAGTAATTTCCAAAATCACTGAACAAAAATTGAATGGAACTAATTATCTGGAGTGGAGTAAGACAGGGTCTATTTACGAAGCATAGACAAAGATGATCACTTAACTAAAGATCTGCCTAAAGATGATACCAAACAAAGTTGGCTGAGAGAAGATGTATAGCTCTTTTTGCAAATCAGAAATTTTATCGACAGTGAGGTAATTGGTTTAATTACTCACTGTGAATTTGTAAAAGAACTAATGGATTATCTGGAGTTTTTGTATTCTGGTAAAGGAAATGTGTCGAGAATGTATGAAGTTTGCAAGGCTTTTTATCGGGCTGAAAAGGAAGCCAAGTCTCTCACAGCTTACTTCATGGACTTCAAAAGGACGTATGAAGAACTTAATGTGCTATTGCCATTCAACACTGTTGTCAAAGTACAACAGATTCGGAGGGAACAAATGGCTGTTATGAGCTTTCTGGTTGGTCTTCCTTTCAAACTCGAGACTTCCAAATCTCAAATTCTCTCTAGTTCTGAAATCCCCTCTCTTCAAGAAGTATTCAGTAGAGTTTTGCACACTGAAAATGCCTTACATTTTCAAATTGATGTTCTTGTTAACAAAGGAGGGGGAATGGTTATGGAAGGAGAGTCAAGAAGGGAATCAAGGCTATTGATAACCGTAATAATTCAGGTAGCGTTGTGTGCTACTATTGCTATAAGCCAGGCCACACCAAGCGATACTGTAGGAAATGGCAGATTCGTAATCAGAAAACTCAGACTGCTAATGTTGTTGCTATTCCTAGTTCATTCTCTGAGAAAATAGTTATGATATCAGCTGATGAGTTTGCTAAATTTTCTCAATATCAAGAATCACTGAAGGAATCTACTTCAGTTACTGCCCTTGCTGAGTCAGGTAAAACATGTTTTATCTCCTCTTCAAACAACTGGGTGATTGATTCAGGTGCCACAGATCACATGACAGGTAATCCTAATACTTTCTCTAGCTTTCGATCACACAAAGCTTCATCTCCTGTCACCATAGCTGATGGGTCAACCTATGACATTGTAGGATCGGGAATTGTTAAACCAACCCTCTCTATTACCCTATCATCTATTCTAAGTCTCCCAAAACTTGCTTGTAATTTGATTTCTGTCAGTAGACTTACCAAAGATTTTAACTGTTGTATCTCATTCTTTCCTGATCATTGTATTTTCTAGGATCTTATGACGAAGCAGATTATTGGTAAATGACATGTATTTGGTGGTCTTTATATTCTTGATACGTGGGTGCTTCGATCTGTTGCTTCCTCTAGTGTCATCTATCTAGTTGAAGCACATTGTCGGTTGGGACATCCATCTCTACCTGTGTTGACGAAGCTATGTCCTTAGTTCCATGATGTATCTTCACTGGATTGTGAGTCATGTCATTTTGCAAAACATCACTGTAGCTGGCTAGGTTCAAGAATTAATAAACGAGCTGAGTCTGCTTTTGAGTTGGTTTATTCTGATGTTTGGATACCATGTCCCGTTGTGTCTAAAATTGGATTCAGATACTTTTTTTTTTTTTTGTGGATGATTTTTCTTGAATGACATGGATTTATTTTATGAAAAATTGATCTGAAGTGTTTTATCATTTTTATGCCTTTTATGCTGAAATTAAAACGCAATTTAATACCTTTATACATACACTACGAAGTGATAACATCAAAGTATACATGTCAGACTCATTTCGAGCTTACATGACTCAACATGGGATTCTTCACCAATCCTCCTGTATTGATACTCCTTGCCAAAACGGAGTTGCTGAGAGGAAGAATAGACATCTACTTGAGACGGCTCGAGCTTTTTTGTTTCAAACAAAGGTTCCTAAGCAGTTCTGGGCTGATGCCATCTCTACAGCTTGTTTTCTGATTAGTCGCATGCCATCCACAATACTTAATAGTGATATTCCATATAGTGTTCTATTTCCAAACAAGTCACCGTTCCCAGTGGAACCACGAATATTTGGAAGCACCTGTTTAAGGCTATCTGTTACTAAATTGGATCCAAAAGCCTTGAAATGTGTATTTCTGGGATATTCTCGCCTTCAGAAAGGATATCGATGCTAGTCTCCTGATATCCATAAATACCTAGTTTCTATTGATGTCTTTTCAGATATTACACCATTTTTCTCCTCTCCGTCCATGTCTACAAGTCAGAGGGACGAGGATAACTGGCTAATCTACCAAATCACACATCCAGGTGCTCCTACTGATCAATCAGATGATGGTGCTCCCATTGAGAGATCTTCGGCTCCAACAAAGCCATCTATTATTCACTGTTACTCCAGAAGACAGGAGAGCAATGATACATGTCCTGCACCAGCCACTTAGTCATCCGATCCTCCAAAAGACCTTGACTTTCCCATTAGCCTTCGCAAAGGTAAACGTCAACACACCCTTCTTAAATCTCTTTATCCTATAGCCAACTTTATTTCATATGATCATCTGTCTCCAGCATCTAGGTCTTTAATTACCTCTTTAGACTCAGTCTCTGTGCCGAAGATAGTAAAAGAAGCATTGGGTCATCCTAAATGGAAAAATGCGATGCTTGAGGAGATACATGCTTTAGATGAAAATCACACATGAGAATTGGTAGATTTACCTAAAGGCAAGAAAGCTGTGGGGTGCAAATGGGTCTTCGCTGTCAAAGTCAATCCTGATGGTTCTGTGGCAAGACTTAAAGCTCGACTTGTTGCAAAAGGATATGCTCAGACCTATGGAGTGGATTATTTAGATGCCTTCTCCCTAGTCGCCAAACTCACCTCTGTTCGCCTATTTATATTTATCACTGCTTCTCAAGATTGACCATTATACCAGTTGGACATCAAGAATGCGTTCCTTCATGGTGATCTCTAGGAAGAGGAATATATGGAGCAAACACCTGGGTTTGTCGCTTAGGGGGAGTATGAGAAAGTTTGTCACCTGAAGAAATCTTTGTATGGTCTAAAGTAGAGTCCCTGTGCTTGGTTTGACAAGTTTAGTGAGGTAGGTCAGGAGTTTGGACTGAAGAAGAGCAAGTGTACTCAGTCTTCTACAGACAGTCAACAGCTGGTGTTATTCTTCTTGTTGTTTACGTTGATGACATTGTCATTACAGGAGATGATTGTGCAGGTATCTCTTCTCTCAAGCTATTTCTACATACCAAGTTTCTCACAAAAGACTTGGGCCAGCTAAAATACTTTCTGGGAGTGGAAGTGACAAGAAGCAAAAAGGGAATCTTCTTGTCTCAAAGAAAGTATGTACTTGATTTGACAAAAATCGGAAAGATGGGAGCCACTGCATGACACCAATGATTCCCAATGTACATCGTACAAAAGATGAGGGTGACTTCTTTGATGATCCAGAAAAGTACAGGAGATTAGTTGGGAAATTAAATTATCTCATAGTAACTCGTCCAGATATTGCTCATACAGTGTGTAGTCAGCTAATTTATGTCTACACCTACAGTAAAACATTGGGCAGCCTTAGAACAAATATTGTACTACTTGAAAAGAGCTCCTGGTCTTGGCATAGTGTATAACAATCACGGACACGCTTGCATTGAGTGTTTTGCAGATGCTGATTGGGCTAGATCCAAAATTGATAGACGGTCCACTACGGGATATTGTGTCTTTGTTGGTGGAAACCTTGTGTCTTGGAGGAGCAAGAAACAGAATGTTGTATCTCGTTCCAGTGCAGAATGAGAATATAGAGCCATGACACAGGCCATACATGCGAAATTTTGTGGATACGACATCTTTTAACCGAGGTTGGATTGAAACTGTCAGTACCAGCGAAACTCTGGTGTGACAACCAAGCTGCCCTTCATATCACCTCAAATCCAGTATATCATGAAAGAACTAAACACATTGAGGTCGATTGTCACTTCATTCGTGAGAAAATTCAAGAAAATTTAATCTCTACTAGTTATGTGACGACTGAAGAACAACTTGGAGACATCTTCACAAAAGCATTGAATGGGAACCGGATTGAGTATCTTTGTAACAAGCTGGGCATGATTAATATCTACGCTCCAACTTGAGGGGAAGTGTTACAGAATAATATTAGCTGTATAATTAACACATTTATAGGAACCTAATTAGCTAATTAACTTAATTAGATAGACTACATTTGTATATATACGTGTGTGTGTGTGTATATCTCAATACCGCAGGACTTCCCCGCCTAATTGGGTGGCGGGCACTAGAAAAATGGTTCTCGTCTTACTATCCACTTCGTTTAAAGTCCATTTCAAGAATATATTTTATATAACACAAAGAGAAAAGAACTATCATCATTTGTAAAGGAAGCAGGAGTTGTTCTACAAATTAAAAAAAAAATGTAAAGATCTTTACAAATTAAAAGGCATTAAAAAATTAAAATAAAAAAGGGCAGTAAATGGAGCAGTGGTCCTCCCCTCCACGACTCCTTCCAACAGCCTTGACCGGATATGGATACGAGGTAAAGAGATAAAATACACGATGGGATGGAGGACGAAAATGGGTACTTGACCCCGTCCCGTTCCCATTCCTAAATACTCTTTACACTAGAGAGTGTGTTATATTGGTCAATGGCTATGGATGAAGAAACAACACTAGTTGTTAAAAACTCTTCACCAACTCTCAATTTGAATCACAAAAGAGACGTTCATTTTCTCTGCTGGTCTTTCCTTTTATTTTTCTTGGCTTATGGTGCTGTCCGAAACTTATATACCATCAATTATATAAGTTTTCATATTTTCGAGGTTTCAAATTTTTTTCATAATATTTTAATTTTATGAAAAATAAAATGAATAAAAAAAAAAAAAAAAAAAAAAAAAAAAAGAAAAGAGAAGAGAGAGAGAGAGAGAAAAAGAAGAAGAAGAATAAATTTTTTGGGGTCAAGTGACCCCACATGACCCCCATGTGGGTCCGTCCATGACTACAGAGTTAATTTGTTTTTGGGTCCAGTTTATGGAAGAGGAATGTCTCCACTGAAACACTTGTAGCTGTATGTATTATATGCTATTAGTTCATGACAGCGTGTGTTACAAGGGATGTGTTCCACATGAGAGCAGAGAACTATATTTTCCAAAGCAATATCTATGTAAGCTTTCTGGACTTGGAATAGCATTTTAAACTGCAATTGTTTTTGTTGCTGAAATTAAAATTTGTTTTTAATGTAGTTCATCAGGGTTTCTTGACAACCTCAAGCTCCAAAAATTATTAGGGGTCATTGCTGTTGGATGGGTTATTGGGAATCAAGCATCCAATAGATACCTTAGCGTATTTCTGAGGAACATTATCACTTGCGGTCCAAAGTCCCTCGGAGAATATTTGGCTTTTTTATTTCAATGTCAGTACGTTTATTAGTTTATTGAGGAGCCTCACTCACTTTCCCCTCTTTAGTTCAAATAGATCTCGGTCGGTGCATGCCCAGAAATGTTGCATGAAGGGACCAGTTGACCTTGTATTTTGATGCTTGTATGTTTATTTGTTTATCAAGCAGTCTCTTTCCCTCTCTCTTTGCTTCAAATAGATCGCAGTCTGTTCATGTCCAGAGATGCTGCATTGTTGCACTGGTGGCCCTTTAGATATCTTTATTGGCAAATGAATTCAAGCTTAAGATAGAATAATTTCCATTTGAAGCATTCAGGTTTTGTGGTTAGAAGGGTTACAGCAATATTATGCAGCTGTTTTAATGGAAAAGTGTTTCTCAATGAGAAAGAGGAAAACAGAAAGCCAATACTAAAGTTTGTTAGTTATAATAATAGAAAAAGGTCTTCATGAGTTTATCACCTGTTTCCCTTGTAGAAAAAGTTATAGCACATGATGCTGCTGCGTGCTGGAACAATTCAACCTCTTAATTGGACCGTTTTCTATTGGATGAGAGAATTTCTCCATCATGCTGTTCGATGCATGTTAAATACTTTTTTACTTGGTGGATGAAGAATGCTATGAAATGATTTCTATTTCTTTGTCATCCTTAATGTGTCTTCTGATTTTAATTTGCTTGCTTATTCTCTTGTTTATCCATTTGCTTTGTTTTGCTTCTGAAAGTCCCTCTCTTTTATTAATGCATTTCACTGCTCCTGCTGACCTGATCCCTCAGCAAATTGTACCATCAGTCTTGTATTCCTTTTCTGATCAAGATAGCAGAGTTCGTTATTATGCATGTGAAGCTCTGTATAACATAGCAAAGGTGAGAAATTGAACAGGAGTCTTGCCATTTGTGTTTTTGTCCTCTGTGTTTGGATTTCATCCTTTCTAATTTGCAGGTTGTGAGAGGAGATATTATTGTGTTCTTCAATGAGATTTTTGAAGTTCTATGTAAGCTTTCCACTGATTCAGATCCCAATGTACAAAGTGCTGCTCATCTTTTAGATAGACTTGTAAAGGTAGATGATTTTCGTTTTCTTTCTAGTCATGCCGGTTTCATTCTTGTATATTGTTTGTTTTGTTTTGAAAGATAATTCTGATTGTTAACCTGGTGCTTTGAGTTGTTTGAATGCAGGATATTGTTACAGAAAGTGATCAATTCAGGTATGCTGTCTCTTTGTTCTGGCTGTGTTTTTTGGAACTAAGTTGTTGATTTTTTTGAAGCATTTAGCAAATTATCGGTGTAAACTGTTGCCGTTTGATCCTGACACAGTATTGAAGAATTTATACCACTGTTGAGAGAACGAATGAATGTCCTAAACCCTTATGTGCGCCAATTTCTGGTAGGATGGATTACTGTTCTAGACAGCGTTCCCGATATAGATATGCTTGGTTTTCTTCCTGATTTTCTTGATGGTAAGTTGTCTTTATTGTTGCTTTAGCCTGATCTTCTTGATGGTAAGTTGTCCTTATTTGAGGTTTGTTAGGCTTTAACCGTGTTTTCTCTGATGCATGTTCTTACATGATTGGTGAAATCGCAGGCTTATTTAACATGCTAAGTGATTCCAGCCATGAAATAAGGCAACAAGCTGATTCAGCACTTTCAGAATTTCTTCAAGAAATAAAGAATTCTCCAGTAAGATTCATGCTAGCATGGAATGAATATAAACATTTTATTGTTGTATGTATATAACTGTTGCATTGTAGGTTTCTTTTCTTATTTCCATGATGATGTGTTTCTGACGCGTAGTAATATTAGTATTATTATTTATTTATTTATTTTTAAAATTTTCATTATGATTTGTTTTTGAGAACAATTGTGTTAATGTTCCACCTGATGTTCACGTATATTGCTTCAGTGGACTTTTGGGAGGGTGGATTAAGAGAACCTTTTGACCTTGCCTGTGGGTTTGGGTACATTGGAGCATTTGCACACTCTTTTATGTCAATAACTGAATATCACATACTTCTATGAATTACATTTGTAATATGTTGTGTGGGATTTTCTTTAGTTGCAAATAATTGTGGATTGTGTTTATCTTGCAATCATTTTTCAGGCATTAGCAATCATTCTCGAAATATTTCATAATTGACGTGTCCTATTTTTCTTTCGAACTAGCAGATTTTACCATTCAATTTAATATTTCTGACTTGGTCAGTGGTTCTCTTGAAGTCTGTAGATTATGGTCGCATGGCTGAAATACTGGTACAGAGAGCAGCTTCGTTGGATGAATTTACTAGGTTGACTGCTATTACTTGGGTAAGGACATTTAAGGGTATGATTGCTGAGTAAAAGTATTTATCCAATTGCTGAGTAGCTTTTTGGCTTACTATACGCAATAAAATGTTCAAAAATCAAAATTGTTGGAATAATTTTTGATTACTATTTCGTCTGCAGATCAACGAGTTTGTGAAACTTGGCGGGGATCAACTTTTTCCTTATTATGCTGATATTCTTGGAGCCATTCTGCCCTGCATATCTGATAAGGAGGAGAAAATAAGAGTTGTATGTTTTTATTTTTTGAATATTGTCAATTCTTCCTTTCCTCATTTCATTTTCAAATCTATAATATTTCAAGTTAGTTACCTTTTAGAGCTTTCCCCTTTGTTGACCTTCACTTTCCTTAAAAATAAATCAATCCTTCTCCTTCATTGATTGCACGTCTTTGCTGCTGCCTCTTCTTTGGTTGGGGTGTAAATATGCTCGTGTTAACATTTCTATTAAATATCAGGTTGCTCGTGAAACAAATGAAGAACTTCATGGAATCAAGGCTGATCCGGCTGAAGGATTTGATGTAGGAGCAATCCTCTCAGTAGCAAGGAGGTATTTTTCTTTTATCCTAGAAAAAGCTAGATCTCAGTTTACGTTTGATTGATGATTAATTGTATCTCACAGAAGGTGACGGCAGAAGCGGGCTGATATAGTTTTCCATTTCCTTTAAAGGATTATGTTTGCAGTGGTGGAAATTTCTGAGTTTTCTCTTGTTCAACAGGCATCTATCTAGTGAATGGGAGGCAACGCGTATTGAAGCATTGAACTGGATATCAACTCTCTTAAATAGATATCGATCGGAGGTAATGAGGTCGTTTCCTTTTTTCCCCCCCGCTTTTTTGACTTGTTTATATGTTTCATATGCTAGTATAGGACTTTTTTTTAATGGTCAATTGAAAAGGATAGGCATGCAATGTTAGCCTCACAAGAAAGGATTAGAAAGGACTTAATTGCTTTAGCACTGTTATTAAATGCCTGAACAAACTTGAAGATGACCTTTAAGCTGTGTTTTTTTCCACTATATAGCTGTTTGATTCATTTATTAACAATCATTTCATGGTATAACCTTGGCTTCTTCAGATTGTTGTTTATTTATGAATTTCAGAAGAATTTTAAGTTTAAAGCTGTGGTGTAGGGACACTTCAATTAGGGTGGCGTGTCCATGTCCATGTCCGACACGTGTTGGATACCGACACTTCTTGGACGCCTTACCATTGTCATTTTTCTTCCTTTATTGAAAGTGTTAAATATTTTTAATTCAAAGTTATTATTAAATAACAAATAGGCGCTCTTGTTTAAAAGATAAAAAAAAAAAAAATTAGTAACAAATATAAAACTAAATTTGTACTAGAGTGAGGTTTTCGGGTGGAAGAAAATTCACATTTTAGCTTGTGAAAGAGATTGTCATGCGACACGACTAGTTATTGTGGAGGGATCATTCATGCTTGAGTTAGAATGATAGAAACTTTAAGTGGTTATATCCCCATTTTGATGGTTCCTTTCATCAATAACCTCCAAGATGCACAGGGATGTAGACAGATTGTGCTGAAGTGGAGTCCTTTGTATATAGTTCTTTAGGAAGTTCATCTCATGTTTTGTAGATAAAATGCAATTGTGATTGTTTAGGATTTTCTTAGGCTTGCAGTTGGTTTCTATTTCACAGAGACTACTTTTAGGTGTAAAAGTATCAGGAACTCTGTGTAGTCGTGTTCGCATATTTGAACATCCAATGATACTTAGGCATTTAAATAAGGAGTGAAAATTAATCTAAAGTTCTAAGTTTTGAGAAATGTTAGATGGGATATGAAAGCACAGTGACTTGAAAAAAGAGAAAATTCTCTGTATTTTTCATATATACACTACAATCGGGTGTCCCCTTTAATAGTACACGGGAAGAGTTAAAAATAAGGAAAGGAAAGAAAAGATTACAGGAAAAAGAATTATTTCCTAAATCCTAAATTGACCTAATCACCTCCAAGAATCATTCAACAATTACAATTTTCCTAAATACAAATATTAATTATGGCAGTTAAGATACTGTCATATCCTTGAGATTTCAACTGGATATCTAGCTGTTTCACCTTTCTAGGCTACGCACAAGTCTTGAGGCCTAAGCATGAGCTTAAATCAATAAAATAGTTGAAAAGATTATGGGAATACAAATTGTAGGTGTCATAGCTAACAAGTAGCTCCAGAACATGTCCAAGCTCATAATGAAGGATGTGAAACGTTTCCTGGGAGACCGCTCTCTTTCAAGACGATGCATGATATGTCAAGCTCTGATAAGGTTCTCTGCTTGGCATCGTATTAGATCACCGAAACATAAAATAGATCAACAAATCTAAAGATTATAAATTGACAAAGTAGTAATTTCATGATCATGTATCCACAACTAGAACAAATAGTAATAACACATGAAACAATTGCTCACAATTTGCTAGAACTTTTCTTGCTTTTGAATTTTGAAGAAAAGAAAAACCCTTGGGAAAGATAGAAACTAAAGTAAAAAACAGAGATAGTAGATAACAAGAATAATACAAAAGGAGAAGAATCCTTCTCTTTTCTTATCTCCAGCTCTTTCTTTTTTCGTTTCCTTGGTTGCATTGGGTTTAGAGTAACTGAAAACCTTTAGTGTTTTTGGTCCACAAAGATAAACACCATTAAAACTGAGTTTGGTATTAAGAAATGTGCAGAAATGGCAAGATGTGGAGTGAACACATCAGCTACCCTGAGGGCCTCACCAAGTCAAGGTGTATGCCGCGACAAAGGGCACTTAAAGCTTAAGCTTTGAGACTCCTAATGTACACCTCGTGCATGAGGTGTGCTTCAAGTGTGCACCTTGCATGCCCTTGAAAACACTGGTTCTGCATGGTGTATTTCAACATAATCTATATATCATAGTCCCTTTTTGTCGTTCAGCAACATCTGGTTGATGTCTTGTTACACAAGTTTGCCAAATGCTTGGCATCTAAACTTTTGCCATTGCTCAATTTTTAAACTTTGCTAATTGGGCGAGATCTTGCTTTGATGAATTAACATGTTATCTTCCACAGGTTTTGTCTTTTCTGAATGACGTTTTCGATACTCTTCTGAAGGCGCTTTCAGATCCTTCTGATGAGGTACCATGTTCTACTGCATTTGTTTCTAACACAAATTTTTGAAGCAATGAGAGAAATATCATAATGTTACAGGTTTTGCTTTTTCTACAATTAAGTTTCTGTGTTTTGTTTTTGCATGCATTTGTGCTATATTTATATAAACTGTACACTGTGTTANTTTTGCTTTTTCTACAATTAAGTTTCTGTGTTTTGTTTTTGCATGCATTTGTGCTATATTTATATAAACTGTACACTGTGTTATGTGTATGTTAAAGGTTCGGAGAATGTAAACTCTGCTGCACTTGATTGATGTAAATTTAGAAGTTTAGATGAATCTTCTGTTTCTTCTAGAGGACTTGACTCTATATTGCTCCAAATGGTACTGCTATTTTTCTATTTATTTCACTTGGAGAATGAGTGCTAAGAGGAACCCATGTACCTGAACTTCCCAGTCCCCACTCGTTGTAAAATGACAAGGAAACGAGATGAAAGAGAAGAGAACTGACTGGTATTTTGTGACCTTGAAATCTTACTATTAATGATAAATGCGCTTTCATCAATGTAACTTGTTGCCTCCACAGTGGCATACTCAATAACTTCCCTGACAAACATTGAAAAGGGGGTTCCAAAAGATTTCTCAATTTCTGCAAGATTCCTTCTCTTCTACAAGCTATAGAGTTGTTACAACAGCCTCCCAATGCTGCTGTCTAAGCATGAAATGACAGATCATTTGTTATCTGGCTGTCCTAGAAAATTAGAATTGGTTCTTACCTCTAATCTCCCTTGAAAGGATTTTACTCTGAAGAACTCATACTCGACACCTCCAACACACTTTGTCACTTTTGTGTTCTTAATCAGTAATATTGTTTCAAGAGAGTTCCAACATTTTAACTTCAGATGCTACATTTCACTTCATTTAAGAATAAAATGGTCTACTGACATCAGGTATACTAAGACAAGGGTTTGGAAGTGCAATACAGGTTGATTATTTTAGAAGCTCGATTTTGCTGGGGCCAATATTTGCATCTAGAAAGTTGTGTGAATTCTTCTGGAAAGTATACTGATATGTAATTCTTTCCTGCTGTTTGTCTTAAACTACCACGTTCTTTGGTTGGAGGGACAGGATAGTTGATGTGAAATGGAGATGGTTTTTCCTTTCATGAATTCAAATAAAGAAATTAATCCCTTGTCTGATATGAAAGGACAAAAAGTGGGAGAATGAAAATTTAATGTTGGAGATCAGTCCTATTTTTCGTTGATCCCATCTTCAATTCCCTCTTCTCTGCCCTCATATAGAATCTTTTTGTTTAACAATATCATACATACCTATTTCAGGCCTCATATTTCCTATGTATTAATGTTTACAGTATTTTACAACTAAGTGGTGTTTCCTTTAGGGACTTAGAGTACAAAATCAATTAGTTTAAAATCTACCCTAATTCGAAAAGACTTCAATACCATGCATCTTGTGATTTATAAACAAGTTTAATAGGATATTTCAATACTTTCGGTCCTTTTAGACACCTCTCTCTGCATGCTTTTTTTCATTTACTAATGTGGTCACAGAAGAACCAAGGCATGTGTTCATCAGTACTAACCCGTCTGAAGATCAATGGGAATAATATAAAGAGTTCTTGATGCGAAATCAAAAGATCTTCACTGTTCTTGAGAAAGGGAGTCACAACAGCTTAGACATTGTAATTTTTTTCCTTCTTGCTCTTCTTTTCTTCTCAGGTAGTGCTTCTGGTAATTGAGGTGCATGCATGCATAGCCAAAGACGACAAGCACTTTGTCCAGCTCCTTGTAGATTTAGTTCAAAATTTTCGAGTAGACAATACTCTTCTGGAGAAGTAAGCTTTTTAGGGCTGACTTATCTCATCCTGATGATTTCATCTGGTATGGTTAATTAGTGGATTAAATCCTATTCTTATTTCTCTTGCAGACGTGGTGCTCTGATAATTCGCCGACTTTGCGTACTATTAGATGCTGAAACAGTTTATCGAAAGCTTTCTACAATATTTGAAAGTGAATCTGATTTGGATTTTGCGTCTATTATGGTTCAGGTTGTTATGTTGAACCTAATCCAATAAAGGAATGCTATTGTGTTCTACATCTTCTAACTGGATCAGATATAGTATTATCTTCATTAGCTTCAGTTATCAACTTATCAATCATCATCTGTGCCATTTTTCGAGGGTGAAGAAATTGTACATTCTGGTATTTAATTACTCTTTTTTTTTGTGCGTGCTCATTTCTTTTTCAGGCTTTGAACTTGATTTTGCTCACTTCATCTGAGTTGTCTGGCCTTCGAGACCTCCTCAAACAATCCCTGTTTAATGATGCTGGGAAAAATTTATTTCTTGCTTTATATTCCTCGTGGTGCCATTCAGCAATGGCTATAATAAGCCTTTGCTTATTAGCTCAGGTAAGAGCCTTGTGCTTGAAGGCTTCCCATCCCTATCTGTCCCTTGTCAATTGTCATGCGTAATAATAATACTTGGGATTTGCCACCTAATTTTTTATTTTTGTTTTTTTTCTCTCTCCAGACTTACCGGCATGCAAGTTCCGTCATTCAATCTCTGGTTGAGGAGGATATCAATGTTAAGTTTTTAGTCCAGTTGGATAAATTGATCCATCTTCTAGAGACTCCTACATTTGCTTACCTTAGGCTACAGGTAATAGTAGTTTTAAACAGCACATGTGGTTGTTGATTAATCAGCTAGCTTTATTTGTGCGCTGTGCCTTATAATATGTTTTTCTTAGTACGAATACTATATTGATTATACTTGCTACTGACATTTGTACATGTATGCTGGATTGGGATTAATGTCTTGTTTATGTCTAAATTGTTTACCATCCTGCTGAGTCTGAGTTACAAAAAACTGAAATAGTTAAACATAGGGTATGTTCTATATATTTTTAAAGTGGACAACTTTTATTCTAAGAAAATGTCTGAAGGTAGTTGTGAAATTATGCCCCTGTTTTGTTCAACTATAAAGTTAGATTAAAATTTAAGTCAAAGCCAACTATTAATTTTAACTTCACATTTCATGAGATCCATAACTTTACAACTATATGTTCCATCAATTTTTATCAAAATCTAATGAAAATCTGATTTTATATGTAAACCAAATAGGGACTATACTCTCTCACGTGCAAATCTATTGGAATATAGAATAATGTTCACGAGATGGGGTCCAGGGGGAGAGAGTTTAGAAAGTTGAATCTAATCTAAATTATTAGTCTAGCCTGATTTACGAAATTGAATTTGTTTAATATAATTGAAAGTAAAGACCAAGGAAGTTAATGCTAGCAAATTGAAATGAGAAGTAACTTAAATTACCAAGTGTTTGGAATCCACCACTGTTTAACTTCATAATTTTCACGAGATTGATCCAGATGGAGATAGCTTAGAAAGTTGGTACTAATCTAAATTATTAGTTTAGCCGATTTTAAGAAATTGAATTTGTTTGAAATAATTGAAACTGAAGACCAATGAGGAAGTTAAAGCTAGCAAATTTAAATAAGAAGTAATTCAAATTACCAAGGGTTTGGAATCCAGCACTATTTAACTTCACTATCTCTAATTATTGAGTAATTCCCAAAATTAGGGTGACAACTCGAAATCAATCTATTGTCATCTCATAGATCTAACTCTGAAGCCCAAGTTAAAAAAATCCGAGATAAGTCCTTATTTTCATTTAATTGATTGTCTAAGTTTTTCCCGTATCTAATTTAATAAAGTCAAAGAATCCTAGGTGTCATGTCTTTAGAGTTCTATATATCAATTATAATGAAAATAAGACGAAGAAATGAAATCACCTTAATCTTTAAGCTGCCAAGCACTGACTACTTAAATGAATTACTAATTATAGAAAATACATAATATTACAGATGAAAGTACATACAATTTAGTTGTCTAAAGACGCAAGAACCATAAACATTTAAACACGTTAATGGAATTGAGACAATAAAAAGACAACTCTGTAAGTTTTCATTCTGTGATCAAGAAAAATTAAAAGTTAAAACGGCATAATAGAATTGAAAGACAGAGAAGATAAAACCCGTCAGAATAAAAGAAAAGGTCTTGATTTTTCTTCTTTAATTTTCGATAGCACCGAACATAGCCTACATCCCTTTTTTCTTCACCACTGCTATCGCATTTTTCTTTTGCGAAGTCCTTTGTCTTTTCTTTTTCTTCGTGTCGTCTCCCCATTTTTAGCTGCGGTCCTGTCCTTCATAAGTGCATCAGATGAATACCTTTTAGGGTTAGTCTGCGCAATGCTTTCTTTTCTTTCACTCTAGCTGCCAGCTCTTTATTTCCATAATCTGCCATCTTTATATCTTCTATTCCAACTCGAAGGCAAAATAGCACCTTATATGGGCTGGCTGTCCGCCTTGTTTCCTTTACTTGTTTTCCCCTTTTCTGTACGCAAACCAAACTCACTACGTTCCCCCTTTTTCTTTATAGAAACGAGGTTTTATTTCCTTTTTGACTGCTTCCTTCTTTTTGCTGCCTCATTGTTAACCCACGGCTGGATGCAGAATTTTTTTTCCCCC
>NC_036244.1:19387073-19389229 GCF_002742605.1 Olea europaea var. sylvestris | reverse complement strand
TGGCCGAACGTTGCCTTCTGATTTACTGCCTCACTGTGATTAAATATCTTGGAAGATGATTAGTTGAATCTCTCTATCTCATGTGTATACATCTAAACATTAAATAAGCTGTATATAAGACTTGTGAAGTGAATATTCTGAGCAGTTGGCAGTCATGCTTCTCATAGATGTTCATTGTGTTTGTTGGAGATGGTTAATATTCTTCCTTCCACTGGTAGAGGCTCAGGACTTAATTATTTTCGCATTTGTTCTAGGTTGATGGCTGTATTGCTAGATACTGTTAAATATTAATTGGCGTCTTCTAGTTTTCTACAAAATTATTTTTGATTGTACGATGTGGAGTTTCTTAATTGTTCTCTCTCTCTCTTGTAGCTCCTCGAACCTGGAAGATATATATGGTTGTTGAAAGCCTTGTATGGTCTCTTGATGCTCCTTCCCCAGGTATATGTTCGCTTGTTTTCAAAGTTTCTGCGCATGGAAACATCAACATGCTACGTATCACCTTGAGACCAAGGCTCGCAAAAAATTTATGCAATAATGCTTTTTTAATCGTGGTATGTAAAACTGGAACTCAACAGAAGTTAGTCTTCCTTTTTGACATCACTGGCTTTTTAAAAAAATTTGTAATCCAAGTTTCTTGATTCAGTGTGCAAGTAAGCAAAAGTATTAATTTTGGGGTTTGATTCCCATTTCTTCTAAAATACATTTTTCTCTCGCTTCTTTTCAATTACATATTCTTCATTGAAATAATATTACTCGTAAATCAAAAACTTTTCATTCTTTTTTAATTGCACATTTTCCATCAATCTATTATTCCAAAATACATTCTTAAAAAAGAATGTGGTTCAAACGCACCCTTTATATGCAGTTCACTTTTCAAGTCTAAATTATAGTTAATTCATTGAATGGATTTGACAATGAGTTCTGACTTTTCTTTGCATGAATAGTTAGCCCGTGATGTCGTGTTCTTTTTTTGGACAAAAAATATTCCTTTTTTTCTTTGTCCTTTTCACTGGAAAGAATAGACTAGAAAAATGATATGGAAGTCTTGATCCAATTCAAAAATTATGTTTTTCAATTTCGTAATCCAACTTTTCAATTTTAGTTCAAGTGAATTGATCAATCAATTAAAGTTGAGATTATTTGAATCATTTCTGGTTTTGACGAAAAGGTTCGGGCCTTCACTTGCTGATTGCTCACAAGTTGAACTAGATCTTCACCACGTTTATTGGCCTGTATGTGTTGTCTCAGATGTGTTTGAAAGAATATATAGTCGAATTCTTGCAACATGTTTTTTAGTCTTCATGTGTTGTCAGATGTTCTTAAGAGATTTTTTTGTTCCTTGATAATGTAAGTACTATTCCTTCCTGCCTTCGTTTTGTGCCATTCATCGCCTAGATAATGGGAAAATATCTTTCAAGCATGGTGTACTTTTTGTCAAGACATTCTTTTGATGCTTGAGCTAATATTACTCATTCATTAAATTGGATGCCAAAAACAAAATAATCTATGAATCTTGTGATTATTTAACTTGAGGGCTTTATCATTTCTTCTCTTAGGGAGTATAGGTTCTACTTGTGTTCTTTTTTATATTTTGCAACATGATTTATATGCATGGTTTTGGTATTGTGAGTTCCTTTTGCCATTGATGCAGCAAAGTAGCCTTCTAGATTCTCCACACTCGATTAAAAAACTGTGCCTTCCTGATCGTTTTTATCTTTAAATGTTACTATATGATTTATATGCATGGTTTGCTGCTGTTTGGAACTGTTAGTTTCTTTTCCCATTGATGCAGCAAAGTGTAGCCTTCAAAATTCTACGGACTCGATTAAAAACTGTGCCTGCCTTCAGTGGCGAACAGTTCAAGCAAATATCATCTGGAAATTCATTTTTGGATGTTAATCACATTGGAGATGGTGACCTAAATGAAGGAACAAAGTGTGTTCACAATGGAATAAACTTCGCTTCTAGCCTGCAGCAGCTGGAGCGCATTCAGCAGCAGCACCGCAGTCATTCAAAGATGCAAGCACAGTATCGCAACATTTCTTCATCCACAAAGGTTTGTTTTCGTTGAAGTCTAGTTATTAGATTGTCATTTGAGACTTATTAGATTGTCATTTGAGAACTTCAGTCTCTCACTATTTTAGTTTGATAGT
>NC_036244.1:19381166-19384931 GCF_002742605.1 Olea europaea var. sylvestris | reverse complement strand
AAAAAATTTAAAAAAAAAAAAAAAAAAAAAAAACCAGCAAAAAGATTGTGTACAATTTTGTTATTTTTATTGTCCATTCATTTGAACAGAGTTATAAAAAAAAAAAAAAAAAAAAAAAAAAAAAAAAAAAACAGCAACCACTGTCACGGAATTAGTGGTACTTTGGACTGCTGCTCTATAAATTTTCTTCAGTTCTTTGGCAATACCGGAAGTCGTCTCTGGGGTGTCTTGTTTTGTATGAGTTGGGAGTGCACTTCATGCTTAATATCACTTGAGAGTTCTTTTAAGTTCCATTGCTTCATCTATTTGGCCAACAGGCCTTTCTTTTTATTTTGCCCAACTTCAAATAAGGAAATGACATGCCTCCCTGTAAAAATCATGTACAGCTTTCCTCTTTCAACCAAACACATATCATGGCAGTTTCACGTTGATTATCGATGACGAATCATGCGTATAGAATGTTTTGACATAAAAATCTTATAAATAACACATGACGCGACATCATTGAAAGATGGTAAAAAAGAAGAAAAAAATCCACTTACATTTTGTCTCGTTAATATTTGTACAAATTTTGTTAAATTTTTCCTGTAAATATGGCTTTATTGATTGATGACATTGACATCTATGGATCCGTACATCAGCAAAAGGCTAACAATCTGAAACACGGATATGGTTCATTAGAGTGCAGAAAAACACAAAAGGGAATAGGACTCTTAAGTTGTGTGAGCAAATGGAATAGTTCACTGAGATACGTTGACTTGCATGCACGTTTTATACTTCCATCAGTAAAAGTAAATGAACTTTAAATATTTGCAATTCTGAACAATGTTCTCAGGCATTTCCTTGTTTCTCTTCGGCGTGCATTTTGATCTTGTTTCGTTTAAGAAAATCTTCTAACCTCTTGCATTCACAAAAGTGAAAATAAAATGATACTCATCCCTAGATGGGAAATGATTTTTCACGGTCAACGAACCCAAATATAAGCAAGAAAACCTCAAGATTAATTGATTCACAATATTACCACATTTGTTTTTTTTGAAAATCTATATTAATCTCCATTTCCCACCTCTGTGTGAGGGTGAGGTAGAGGTACACATGTATGAACTATTAGGTGTAATAGTTTACTTCTATTATCTTCACCTATTTTCCCAGAGTTGGAACTTTTTACTAAGTAAAATGTGAGAAATTTCTGATATTGTCACATGGTTTTAATCTGGATGCAAATCTGATTTCCTGCCAAACTTGGAACTTATATCTTCCTTACGTTGAGATAAAATGTTATTTTGTATTTAATGTTACCAAAAATCGTACCTGTCGATTTCCCGAGTTTGAGGATTTTGAATGAGCACGATCATAGTCTTCCGGTACCTGAAACAAAGGCAACGATGTATGTTCTCGTCGCCCCTCCGACGCTTAAGTCAGAAAGGGAATTATGTGCGTGAGGCTATAAACTGAAAATAATGAGAACGTACCTGATCAATGACCCATGATTGTGTATTTATAGTAGTAAGCGACCTTCTTCTAGTAGGACTTAGCTAGTTGGGTATCTCTATCCAACGGAGTCCTATTAGGTGGAGGAATTGGACCAATGCCATAATTATGTCTGGGATAGAATTCTTGCGGGAGTCAAGTATTAAGTAATATGGTTGAGTTAGAATCCCAATTACATAGGAATTCTAAAGGGTCAATAATAACAATCGTAGACTAAGAGGAGAACATATACCTGAGGACTACTCATGCTCGAGGACATGGATCATAAAATGTTGAAGCAGCAAGATTGGAAGTGCTCAAGCATTATACCCCCGGGGGAGTATATGCTCGATCACTACAGGTGGGATTGCAAAGGAATCCTGAGGAAAGTCCTCGGGATAATGTGTTCGAGCATACCAAAATTCTGATGTGTCAGTATTAATAGAAAAACCTCAAATTAAATTTTGTTCGGGATTCTGTTCAAAGGACTACTCCTAAGACATTTCTTGGCAGTATGAAATCAAGAAAGAAGGAATAAGGTTTTGTTGGAAATTTAAAGTAATGAAGAGAAGAAAAATTGGTAATAAAAGAATATAAATTTAATAAGAGGCTTGAACATGAAAATGATAACGCTATCCTCAAACGTTATTTGCCCCCTTTCCAATGCTTTTGAGGAGTTCCGACAAATAGTTTGTAGAATTAAACAAGTCTTTGTGTGAAGAACACCAAAAGCAAAGTGTATCTTTCACAAAGAACAAGTGAAAATAGATATATGATTAATTATGTGATAATTTGGGAGAATAATTTTGTGGTGGATTTCTTAATTTTCTCAAGAGTGTTTTTCATTGCAATTGAAACACCTATTTATAGGCTTTGAAGGGTTCCCACGAAATGGTGCAAAATTATGTTGAAAAGGCACCAAATTCAAAAGAAAGACGATAAAAAATGAATCCCCAATGGTCACTTTGTATAACCATGCGACCGCATAACCATGCGGTCGCATGGTAATAGTGCAAGTGGCCCTCCCAGTTTCGGGAGGGCCTCATGCGGCCGCATGGTTAAGCCCAAAATTATTATTATTATTTATTATTATTATTATTTTTTGAACAACTAAAATTCTAACAATCCCCCACTTGTTTAAAATCAGTGTTTATCACATAATCAAATAATCAACACTTATGCATAAAAATTAGATATCTTTTCGATTTGAATCTATTCATAGTATAAATCTCATAAAGTATTATCAGAATTTCAAGTAGTTAAAGTGCTTTGAACCAGTTATTCTTTGTGACTATACCGATGAGATCACACACACAAGTGTTAAACTTTTCACAAGTTCTTCTAACTCGTTTAGTGCTAATATGGCCTTGCACTAATCCCATTTCGTTGAACTTTTATAGAGAAAAAACTTCAATTCTCTAATAAGGCGGCACCACCTCGAAGTTCACATAGGTGAAGTTCTTCCAGTATTTTTATTACTTTTACAGATACTTGTACTCTGTACTGAACTTCATTAAGAGTTTAATTAACTCATCCCTCCAACAGTAACAACCAACACTAGTTTCAAAGATATAATTTCAATATATCTAATAGTGTTGAAATCCATCCACTTATCGAATAACTTGTTATTACCCTTTGAACCTATATATATACTGGTTTAGTATATTTTGGTAGGGTTGTCGTTATTGGTGAATCTATTTAAGAAGTTTTAAACCCATTTTACTTGATGTTGATTTCACTAACTCTCTTGTGAGAGGTTTGGTAAATGGATCAGTTAAGTTTTCACTTGACTTAACAAATTTAAGAGAAATTACTCCATGCTTGATTAATTTCCTTACATATTCGTGTCTTAGACTCATATGTCTAGACTTTCCATTATATACTTCATTATGTGCTTGAGCTAAAGTAGCATGACTATCACACAAAATAGGTATGGAGGAAATATCCTTTATGTCTAAAGGTATTTCATATAATAAGTCCTTCAGCCATTCTGCTTCTTTCCCCGTTTCAGCTAAGGCTACAAACTCTGATTCCATAGTTAAATGTGTAATGCAAGTTTGTTTCTTAGACTTCCAAGAAACTGCACTTCCTCCAAGAATGAAAATCCATCCAGATGTGGATTTATGTTCTCCTGCACTTGATATCCAACTTGCGTTGGTATAACCTTCCAATATTTTAGGATACTTAGTATATTGTAGCCCAAGGCTTTTGGTTTTCTTTAAGTAACCAAGAACCCTACCAATGGCTTTCCAATGTTCCGAATTTGGATTACTAGTAAACCTACTTAGTTTACTT
>NC_036244.1:19379747-19380780 GCF_002742605.1 Olea europaea var. sylvestris | reverse complement strand
TTCTACCTTTCCAAAGTTCATATGGGGAAATTTTATTCTTTTTCATAGGAATTCTATTTGTTATATGACAAGCACAAAGTAATTCTTCACCCCATAAGTTAAAAGGTAATTCATAATTTAATAACATAACATTTATCATTTCCAAATAAGTTCTATTCTTTCTTTCCGCTAATCCATTTTGTTCCGATGTTCTAGGTGCAGAAGATTGATGTATTATTCCATTTTGTTCACAAAATATGTTAAATTCATTTGAAAAATACTCTCCACCTCTATCACTTCTTAAAGTCTTTAATTTTCTTCCTAATTGATTTTCAACTTCATTCTTGTAAGTTTTAAAGGCACTAAAGGCTTCATCCTTATGTTTAAGTAAGTATACGTAAGTATACCTAGAACAATCATCAATAAAAGTAATAAAATATCTATTACCGCCTCTAGTTAATATTCCATTCAATTCACAAATGTCGGAATGAACAAGTTCAAGTAATTTTGTTGTTTTTTCTATGCTATGAAATGGCTTCTTAATCATTTTTGATTTAACACATATTTCACATTTTTCTAAGTTATCAATATCACATTGTATTAATCCACATTTAATCATTCTTTTCATAGTACTAACTCCTATATGTGCTAATCTACCATGTCATAAATTAAATGAATCAATAATATACGCAAAAGATTTAATTTTATTTTAGTTGTCCTCAACAGTACAACTTGACCATTCCTTCGGTGGAATAGCCCTTTCCAACAAAATGCCCACTATGGGTTAATACAAGTTTTCCAGATTTAAAGACAGATTTAATCCCGGGTTTTCCCAAGAGTACACCACTTGCTAAGTTCCTATTCATTTTCGGTACATGCAGGACATTTCTCAAAGTGATCTTCTTTTCCGAAGTGAAAAGGAGTTCAACATTTCCTTTACCGATCACCTTTGAACTTCCTTCATTTCCCATTTGTATTTCTTGGTTGTCTTCAATGTCATGATAAGTTTTAAAGAGAGACTTATCATAACATACATGGATTGTAGCGCATGTAT
>NC_036244.1:19343188-19378450 GCF_002742605.1 Olea europaea var. sylvestris | reverse complement strand
GAACAACTAAAATTCTAACAGGTTTAGTATGCCGAAGGTCAGCTCTAAGGAATTTGTGGACAATAGGGTCCCAGGGAAATGAAGGCCTCTACTTTCAAGAACTAGAGAATTATATCATAAGTGAATTTGTAATGGAGGACTATCTAAACAAAATGAAAATAAAAATGAAAATAAAAATTAAAATAAATACTATCATTGAAATAGTAGGATAAATGAAGACCATCGAAAACCAGAAGAATTGGGTTTTATCTTGCTAAAAGCATATCAAGAAATTGATACCTAAAAGAGGCTTTTCCTTGTGGCTATATGATCAGCTGTATTACCCTTCTTGTCACGTTCATTTAATATTGTCATCGGATTCCAGTAATTCCTATACTACAGAAGTATCCTGACCTTTTACAGCCACATGCAATGCATTTTGGCCACTCTTATTTCTGATGGAGAGAATCCTGGATCTTTTACTGTGGAGACAATATGATCTAATGCAATTCATTTCTATGCTCATTTTAGGATTGACTTGGAAGTGCTATAGATCCTCTGAATATGGAACGATCAAGCCATGGCAACTCAAGAATAATCAAAATGGTTAAAACAAGATGCTAAGTTCAAATTATTCAATTAAGTTGCTAAGTTCATTTGTTTCACTAAAGTGT
The DNA here is from genome assembly GCF_002742605.1 of Olea europaea var. sylvestris. Taxonomy (NCBI): domain Eukaryota; kingdom Viridiplantae; phylum Streptophyta; class Magnoliopsida; order Lamiales; family Oleaceae; genus Olea; species Olea europaea. The sequence continues at coordinate 19,377,797 of NC_036244.1, read as the reverse complement.
TCATATATGATGTCTAATCCTTTTCACAAGCCAAGCAGGGCCCTATGAGGTCATTGAGAAATACTAGATGTGAAGTGCAACCACCATCTGATTTCCTATTCATGCCAACACCTGGAAATGGATTAACCAGTACTGCACAATTTACCAACTATGTTCATCCACTTAATGAGGCAGACAGTTCAACAATGGGAAAAAGTTCCTGTACAGATGGAAACTGCAAGTATCCACTTGAATCCTTGATGGAAGATTTGCAAGATATAGCGAATCAAGAGAAAGTAAAGAAAAGAGCAGCCATGGGAGAAAAAAAGGCTTGTCCCTGGTCAGTTCCATTTGTAATACCACAAACGGAAAAAATCAGCAACTCAATCGTATTTTTATTTTTAGTTTAACCCTGTTAGGCTTCCATTCACTAAAACTCATTTTCCTCAAACTTATTTTCAACCACACATTTCATGAACCCACAAATTTTATCAATTTTAATCACAAATTTCATTAACTTTCATCAAAATTTACTAGAACTCGGATTTTTGTCTAAACCAGATGAGGGGTATGTTTTATGGAGTTTCTGGGTTTTGAAGACAAAAGAAAATGAATTGTTGTAATCTTTTGTGGGGCTTATATAGCATTTGGTATGTTGTTGGTAGTCTGAAATTATGAAGACAAAAATCAATGAGCAGGAGTTGAAAGAAATTGCAGGGTCTGGGGTTTATATTTATAACTAGTTTAAGCGTTTAGTTTCTAGATTTTATTCATCTTGTGGTTTCAATTTCCTTGTTCTTAGATGTCCAACAAATAGGCCTTACTTAGTGCTGCTGTTCATCTGAAGCATTAAGAGAACTTACTGTTTGGATATTCCGTTGAACAATGTATTCTAAGCCAGATTCTTGTTAGGTGATTTGATTTACTTTTGTCGAATTTTGTGTTTTCTACAGTCAATTGCTTGATTATGTGTTGGTGAAATTCTTATATTTGATTCTTGCCAGTAAATAGATAATTGTACTGATTGAGACATGTATGATTGGTGAAATTCTTATATTTAATTCTTGTAGTATATGAAGATACTCCATCAAGTGATAAATAGACCACGGTTTCATATATTTCGTTGGAGAAAAGAAGGAACAGAGAGTAATATTTTACTTCTTAGGGATTGCAAATGAACTGAATCACTAAATTACGAAGGAAAATTTACATGATACACTCCGTATGTAGGTGTAATCAAAGTAGATGTGTTAAATGAGTTGAGACGCTTCCACCTTTGAGCTCGGCTCAGCCCGCCTAGTGAACTAGCTCATGCTCACAAATGGGATGACATGAGCCCGAGTTGGTCCGATTCACAACTTCTTGACTCGTCCTACAAACTCCCCTTGGTAGGACGAGCCAAGTCGGTTCATAAACCAATTTGCGGTTCTTTTTCTTTAAACTAAAAATTGCATTTTCATTGGCCAAGATGGTGAGTGGGCGCTTCGAGCCGATGAGCTAAGACTGCGAGCGGCTCGCCCCCTCTTAACACCCCTAAATTACACTTTACACATCGTACTTTTAAAATATACATTTTAAGATAAGTAGAATGAAAAATGTCTATATATTAAAGACTTTTGATTTCATGAAATACATAAAGAAAAATAAAATGCTACTTTCATTAAATTAACTGTATTATTTTCTTTAAGTTAACTCTACTAAATTAATCATTCTTAGTTACAATAGTGTAGTTTACCAATGGGCTTAAGTGGAAGAATGGAATTACAAGGAAATAAATAATTTGATTGATATGATCCTGAAGTGTAAGGAAATTAAGATATTTTTTTCCTTATTACTTCCCCACAATTTTCAAGAAAACTGAAGATTTTAAGTGATTATAAGCTGTAGATTGTAGATAATCAGTAGTAACCGCGAATTCCATGTATGGACAAGAAGTATGCTTAATAAACTTAAATTATAATTTAAGAATTACTAAACGTATAATAAGTTTGTATACAAGCTTGACATACATCTAAAATGCATTTGACATTTTTGCTAGGGGTGCATACATAGACGACATATACAACTTGTTTTTGCAAAGGAATAGGCTGAAAGCAATGGTTTAAATTATAATGTTTTTTTATTTCCTTGCTCTTTCAAATGAGTAATGCTGGAGAAACAGGACCTACGTGGCCCTGTTTGAGAAGAATTATTGTTTTCAAATACATATGATTATTAATCTATTTGAAAAATATATTAATAGGGGGACTAACAACTTTCATGGAACACATAGGATAACTAAATTTTTTCCTACAAGTCATGATTGAGTTCCCCTTTAGACTTCTCACACTGGCAGCAATCTTTAACTGTGGAGCTATGCTGTCACTCTTTAGCTGTTCTCGTCGTTTCTTTTCTTTCGATAATTTTTCTGCAAACCTGTAAAACATTCATAATTTTGCGTGATCAGTTTATATGGTGTACTTCTTATTAATTAAGCACCGCATTAGATTGAAATATGAACAAGATTCTAACTTTTACCTTTTGAGAGCATTCTCATTTGTGCCTCCATTAGGGACCGGCTCGGTAAGTCCTGAATCTAAATTAACCCTTGAAAACGGTTTCTTTAATAGCCTCTCACCAATTTTGACAAGTTGATCTAAATTTTCCTTTGTTGCAACATCAACTGAAGATTCTATTCCAGATAGTGTATCATCCTAAGTTGAAAAGGGATCAATTAATTAATACCAGAGATGAAATCTAAGCATGGCAGATTCAAAGATTAAAGTGAAATCCAACATACTTGAATTCTAAGGTAATTTTCCTCAGAACAAAGGGCTTGGAAAATCAAAGAATTGTGAAAATCAACCATATCTGCACTTGCTTGAGTGAATATTTCAACCAAAGGTGTAGAGCCTCCGTAAAGCAGCCAATTCAAAATACCCCATTTGGCTGCAAGTTTGCTGTTGTATTTTTTATCTACCCTTGCAACACCTGTGCCTACTGATAGTGTAAGAAGACGAGGATAATCCGCTGGCTTTGTTTGGAATACGTCTGAATTATGGTCAAACATCTGTTTGGTTACTTGAGTTATAGCTACCAAAGCCTGAAAACAATGTGTAACTAATTAGAGAATAATGGGATAACATTTTGGTTTCTTTGAAGATATACAACATTAAAATGCTACATAGTATGTCAGCTACTAAATTGCTACCTAACTGCACATGAATGTGCTGGGCCTAAGAACGAGAAGCTGGTCGCTACCTCGAGGATATGGAAATCTAGTTGAGTTTCTCTATTAGAGTAATTAATAAATTGAGAATATTACCGGATTATTTGCAGCAACACCACCGTCAATGAGATTATACTCTCGAATGAGTCCATTTTCATCTTTGGTCGTGAAGTGGTGGCCAGGAAGGAAAGTTGGAGCTGCTGAAGTACTAATGCAAATATCAGACAATTTAGCATCTAATAATGGGGATCTCTTTGCCTGCATCACAAAATAAACTGTTATTTTTTGTTTGTTAAGGTGAAAATTCATTTAAGGTCACATAAAACATTTGTTTAAAATCTGGAAAGCCATAAGGGGGTCAAGACAGGTATATCGTGGAATAATTAAGAATAATTCGGAAATGCTACCATATAGTATTGTTCAGCATATATATATAAATATATGAAGAAAACTTCAGTGTCAATAAATTATTTGTACCATTTTTGGAGGCTTGATACTTGCATTTATAGGGGAAGATCCTACTTAAAATTATGCAGTTCTACCCTTTGACAAAACTTCTGAAATGTCAAAAGCTACTTCTGAAACCAAGAAGACACTTCTAAATTCGATTTGGATAATTTTTTGAAAATGTTTTGGCTGATTTGAAGAGCTTTTAAAGGAAGCAATCTGAGAAAGCTTTTCGACAAGAGTAGAAACAAAATAGAATCCCTGCCAAATGCCCCCTTAGAACTTTGAATCGGGGCTAAACCTATATATATAATATCACATATAAGATCACGAAGATATTAACATAAAGAATTAAAGATGGGGAAGACCTCATAGGAAGAGAAAATCACTGGCTGTAAAATCCCGATGTCGAAAGCTGGAATAACAACATTTGCAAGAGTGTCGGACAACCTAATATTTTTCAGTTTTTCTTTCAACACATTATGCAGGTGCTTTCCATCGTACAAGGGACCTATCAATGCTTTGAAAAGCCTTCCAATTTCCCCAAAAGCACTGCAGTGATCAAACAAAATCTCATCGTCAAATATAAACCTAAACATCAGTCATACTATCAGGTAGTGTAAATTTGAAAAATATACTGTTTCTTGAATTTGATATGCCTGCCTCTTTGTAGTGTTTTCATTTACTCTATATATTAAGAAGAAAGAAAATAAGATTACTTCGTCTGTGGAAAGATTTTAGGGCAGTTCTCTAAATAGAAAGGCTTGATATCTTTAGCAGCATAAAGGGGACGATTGTTTTCATCGGGAGCAGTCAACATGGCTGATACAAGGCCACCGGTGCTCGTTCCAGCAATCACATCGAAGTAATCTGCAAGTCTTGCTTCCTCCCCATCCAGCTCCTGAACAATTATACGGTTATATTTAAGTCAAAATTCATTGATAATTCCAAAATACGTAGCGCTCCCAAAGGTATCCCATAAAAAAATTTTGGACATCCCCCCTGGGCGAACCTGTAGGGCCAAGAATTGGTATGGAAATAGTTTTCAACCAGCAATAGACGCGCCTAGTTTAGAACCTTACTAGCTGCGTCATCGCTCCGAGCACAAAGATATATAAATGTACCTGAAGTTGAGATTCAAGAAAATCAAGGATAGCGGCTGGAATAAGTCCTCTGATACCACCACCATCAATGCTCAAAACTGTTATATAATTTTCATAGTTTGGTGGCTCGATGTTACAATTTCTCTCCATTTAAGAAGGCTTGCAACCTGTAAATTGAGGAACGGACAGACTTATGTGGAGGGAATATGGGAAACACCTTTTGCTAGCACCTTTCGGAATTGGAAATTAAAATAACTTTGTAGTCATGACCCCATATACTTGGAACGATTCTTAAGTCAATAATAGAATTTGCAGACCAAGAAATTTCTATGTTCAAACTATAGACATTCCAACTTTAAATGCTAAGAACTTGCTAGGCGGCTCAACAACCAATGTATTCAATGTTTTCAATATTTAGCCCCTATTTGGTACTTATCTAAATTAAATTTTAATTTAAGTCAAAATCAAAGAATCAATTTTAATCACATATTTCACAGGTCTCACAATTTTTTAATCACACATTTCAAAATTTTTTTATCAAAATTTACTAAAAATCTAATTCTAATTTCCACTAAACATGGGCTTAATATCTGTATATGAAATTTCTAATTCATAACCCACAAATCATAATTTAGCAAGTATTTGCTTGCTCCTAACTATAATGCGTTAATCACATTCTTTGAAGGTGAATCCTATATCGATTAAATCCTATCGTGGTCACCACATGATGAACCCGATGACTGCTGTCCCATCTGGGTCACTAGTTGCTGGTTGAGTCAAGTCAAGTGCCATATCGAAGAGATCACATAATTAAACGAACTTGGGAGAAAAGAATGACTTCATTGACTTCAAAAGTATATACAAACAATTACATAGGTAGTGGTACACTTTATTACTTTAATTTAATGAGCCTATGGTTGCTTTAACAACTTTAAAAAGATTTAAACGTGACATTAGATTATATTATATTATATAGTAAGTGATAATTAATAGGAAAAACCTATTTGGCCAGCAACAGCCCCTCCAATGTGTGCCACATGGGCATCTTGTTGTTTGGCCGGGATTTAACCCTGACCAAACAGCACGACTATAATTAATAATAACAATTAACAATCATGCAATAGGCCTTAATCTATATGGCAATTTGACCAATTCGGTACAACTTGTCATTTTTTTAAGCAGTTTTATTCATTCAAGAAATGTACGTATATAATAAGCGAATGCATGTGACTTCAACTTTAGCAGAAAATATTCTTAGGCAACACCCTTAGATAATATATTAAACTTTCCACTTTTGTGGGTTTTAGATATATTCCCCAAATCATGAACCCACATGGTATTGATTCTTCTTCAAGGTCTGGTTTTAAGTATGCAAGTTCCATTTAACTTCTCGGTCATCAATTCCCGTAAAGTTCACTGGCGAGCAAGACTATTTTGGAGAATGCTCTAATTATTATAATAACCAAATCAAAATAAGATGCATTACTTCTGAAAATTTCCATAGATTCCTCAGTGTTTGGACAAAGCACACATTTTAAGGCACCATAGAGTAAGGTCATTTTTCGAAACCGCACATTCTTCGAATAAATTATTTTAATTTTGTGTTCAAAGGGAGACAGGTTAACCATTTCTATAAAATAAAGAAATACAAAATGCCATTATGATAAAATAATAATAATAATATAAATAAATAAATAAATAAATAAATATAGATATATTCTCTGAAATTGATTCAATATATCGGCAATAGGTTCGTACAGATTCAAAAAAGGTTAAAACACATGCGTGGAACTATTTCGAAGTCTAATGTCTAAAATATTCTAAGATATCATGTGAGGATCTGGTTTTGTGTAAGGTATTGTACGTTGTGCCTTCTTTATCGTCTAGAACTCTTTCATTATATTATTTTTTTTCCTATTTTTTAAGATATTTTCTCAAAATGATGATCATGTGGATAAATAACGAAATAATGAAATAAAGTAGAACAAAACAAGTTTTTAATTTGTTGTGAATTGACCAGAAGATCATGACAATAATGAAATAAATTAGAACAAAACAAGAACCCAAACGATATTTTCAACGGAATTATGGACGAATGATGAGTCAACAACAGGGAGTGCCACATCTTAAGGCGCCTAAACTACTCGAGGTAGCCAATCAAAATGTTCTTGAAGACAGTGAAGAGACTGGTACAGGTGAATCGATGGAAGAATTGCCAGAAAGTTCTTCTGGGAGATCGAAGTTTGAGCGAGACAGAAGGGATGAAGAAGATTCAGATTAGCCCCTTACTATTCAGTTCGGTACGTTACCTCCTGTCATGACTAATAACTATTTACTAGCCAATGAGTCCAATAACAAAGAGAAAGAAGAAGAAGAAAATGAGGATAATGAAGAAAAAGTATGTGTGCTGGAATGTGAAGAAGGCAAAACTTCTAGAGGGGCCTACAATGATGAAGATGATGATGGTATGACGGACATCGAAGAGGAAATTAATCTGGAAGCAAAAAGAAGAAAGAGAGGAGTATCGCGCAATATCCTATTGAAGCAACTACATAGAGAAAGTGTTCGTGAAGTGGATTTGTTGGGAGAACCATTTAGGCGTTCTTTCGATTATTATGTGTTGTATGGGACACCCAAGAGAAAAAGGAGAGTACCTCGCTCTGAAAAGTATGGGTCACTTCCAAGAATATTACCTCCTCCCACAGGTTGGGTAACCGAAGAAGAAGTATTAGAAAACAATAAAAAGAAAATTCAGGAAGCGAGAGCTCAGTGTGACATACTGCACGTTGACTTATCACAAAAGGATAATTCAGTAGAGAACAAGCAGGAAGTGGAAATAGATGCTATCGAAAATGTTATTTTTAAGAGACAGTTATGAAGTTAACTAAACACTTGAGGCCATTGTACGTTAAGGCTTTAGTTAATTGTATACTTGTGACGAAAGAAATTATTGATAATGAAGCAGCTATAAACACCATTCTATCTAGGATGATGAGAAAATTTGCAAAGACAGAAAGTGATATGATTCCAACAGAAGTCATCCTTACAAGTTTCAATGGAGGAGCAACTTCAGCTAAAGGGGTTATGCCATTGGACATAACTGTAGGGACAACTACTAGGACCACAGTCTTCTTCGTAATAGATGATCCTACTAGTTACAATGTGTTATTAGGAAGGGATTGGATACACGAAAGTCCTTGCATACCTTTATCGCTCCATCAATGCCTGATTTTCTGGAATGATAAGGGTGAAGTAGAAGTGGTGCAGGTAGATTATAGACCTTTTGTCACAGAAGCAAATTTAGTGAAAATGTTCATGAACAAAGAAAATTACGGACCTGTCAGAGTAGTCCAAGATGGAGAAGAAACTCAAATTGTTGCACAAAGCGAAGAGCCATTTTCAGTATATGTACTCACTGAAATGTTCAGTCAAATGAGGCCAAACATAGTGGCCCTAGAAGAGCCAGTAATTGACAAAAAAGTAATCAAGGAGTTTTAAATGAGTTGTAAGTAACAAAGGCAAATGGCCGATGTTTAGGCCTTCAAAGCCAAATTAATGGCTTTCAATAAAGAATGTAAAGACAAGACGAAAGAAGAAGCAACCTTGAAAGCATTGGGAGACAAATTGACAGTGTTGGAGTTGGAACAAAGTATTGGCTGAGAAGTCAACAAGGTGGATTGTTTAGAAGAAGAAGTGCCTATAAGGAAAATGGACGATGAAGTAATGAGGATCACCAAACCTGGATACGCTCAAGCACAAGACCCTCTGATTAAAGTGAATATTGGCAATGAAGGGGAAGAGCGCCCAACATTCGTCAGTCAAATGCTCGATGATGAGGTTAGTGATAAATTAATCGCTTTGTTAAAGGAATATAAGGATTGTTTTGTTTGGGAATATGAACATATGCCTGGCTTAGATAGAGATTTGGTGGAATATAGATTACTAACCAAGCCAAATTTTAAACCTCATAAGCAACCTCCTAGGCACTTTGCTCCTAATGTACTTCTTGAGATTAAGAAAGAAATAGAGCGATTATTAAAAACAGACTTTATTGGAATAGCCAGATATGTCGAGTGGTTTTCCAATGTTGTGCCAGTACTAAAAAAGAATGGTAAATTAAGGGTGTACATAGACTTTAGGAACCTAAACATAGCCACACCCAAAGATTAATATCCAATGCTTACGCTAGATTCTTTAGTAGACTCGACTGTCGGACACGTAATATATTCCTTCATGGATGGGTATTCAGGATACAATCAAATTTATATAGTTGAGGAAGATATACACAAAACGGCCTTTAGATGCTCTAGATCTCTAGGATGTTTTGAATGGGTAGTTATGCCTTTCGGCCTGAAAAATGCAGGAGCGACTTATCAAAGGGCAATGAACTTAATTTTTCATGATATGATAGGCAAGTTTGTTGAGGCGTATATAGATGATACAGTGGTCAAATCCATTAAAAAAGAGGACCATTTTGAACAATTGAGATGTTCATTTGAGTGAATGAAACAATATAAACTAAAATTGAATCCCTTGAAATGTGTATTTGGTGTTAACGCAGGAAACTTTCTTGGTTTCTTAGTACACAAAAGGGAGATTGAACTTGATAAAAATAAAGCGAAGGCCATTTTAGAGGCCAAACCACCTAGCAATAAAAAAGAATTGCGAAGGTTTCTAGGCCAAGTAAGTTTTTTAAGACGCTTTATTTCTAACTGTAAAGGGCGAACTAAAGCTTTTTCGCCGCTTTTAAAGCTGAAAAATCAGGATGAATTCGTCTGGAAAAAAGAGTATCAAAAGGTTTTTGAAAGCCTAAAGACATATTTATCAAGTCCACCAGTGTTGGTGTCACCAATCCAAAGACGACTAATGAAAGTGTATATATCGGCTGAACAAGAATCAATAACTGGAATGGTCACGCAAGAAGACCAATTTGGTGAAGAAAGGGCGATTTACTACTTGAGTAGACAGTTAACAAAATGTGAATGTAATTATTCTGCCATTGAAAAATTATGTCTTGCACTGTATTTCACATGTACGAAATTAAGGGCTTATTTATGGCTCGTAACCGTTTATTTGATTTTTAGAGTAAATTTAGTTAAGTATATGTTCTTTCGCCTTATTTTACACCAAAGGGTAGGCCTTTGGACTTTAGCGTTATCAGAATTCGAAATACAATACATACCCTAAAAGGCAATAAAAAATCAGGCTTTGGCTAACTTTCTGACCGATCATCCATGCCTTGACATGCCTGAAGAAATTGAATTAGAAATCGATTCATTCGAATTAAAACCTTGGGTTTTATATTTCGATGGGTCAAAAACCTCTAAAGGTGTAGGAGTAGGAGTAGCATTGATAAATTCTTTAGGAATTTGTTGCAAGTTCGCATTCACTTTGGATAGGATGTGCACCAACAATCAAGCCGAATATGAAGCCTTAATCGTGAACTTAGAATTAATGATAGATATGGAGATAAAAAATGTGATTGTTAGAGGCGATTCTCACTTGGTAATTCATCAATTGATCGGTGATTTTAAGTGTGAAAGTGATTCCATTATAAGTCAATATGAAATCGCCCAAGAATTATTAGAAGAATTCGACCAAGTAGAGTTTCAATGTGTTAATAGGATATATAATGACATAGCAAATGAGTTGGCCCAGATGGCCTCAGGGTATTCAAAGGTTTTAAATTGAAAATCTACTTGTGAATATGGAGTAATATTGCTCGTAGTCCAAAGAAGGGCGAGAAGGATTGAAATTCATTGCATACAAGATGGAGATACAATAGATTGGAGGGCAGAGATTAAAAGGTTCCTTAAAGAACCTAATAAAGGAGTTGGTAGAAAAATGAAGTTGCGTTTGCTAAACTATACATTGATAGATGAAGAGTTGTTTAAGAAATGCTCTGATGGTATATTACTAAAATATATAAGTTTGCAAGAAGCCAGAACAATCATGGTTGAAGTGCATGAAGGGATATGTGGAGCTCATCAAGCTGGCCAAAAGATGAGATGGTTAATTATTAGGAATGGATATTTTTGGCCCAAGATGGGAGAATCATTTGTTCAATATGCGAAGAGTTGTCTAGCGTGCCAAAAGTATGATCCAATACAAAGGGCGTCAGCAAGAGAGATGACACCCATTATCAAACCGTAGCCATTCAAGAGTTGGGCGATAGACCTGATAGGGAAGATTTATCCCCCATTGTCCAAGCAACATACCTTTGTTATAGTTGCAACTGATTTTTTCACTAAATGGGTAGAAGCGATACCTTTAAAGGAGATCACTCAAAAGAGTGTCATAGAATTTATCCGTGATCATATTATTTATAGATTTGGAATTCCACAAACTTTGATGGTAGATCACGGAACTCCTTTGAATGGAGAGCAAGTGAAGAAATTTTTGAGCGAGTTTGGAGTTAAGTTAGTGAACTCCACACCATATTACGCTCAATCCAACGGGCAGGGAGAATCTTCTAATAAGATTCTAAAAAATATTATAAGGAAAATGATAGATGAAAATGCCAGAAATTGGCACGAATGTCTAAACAATGCCTTATGGGCTTATAGGATTCGCCTTGGTTAAGTACCAAAGTTACTCCTTTCCAACTTACTTATGGACAGGAGGCTGTTTTACCTATGGAAATCTATGCCCAATCAATCAGAGTGTGTTTGCAACATAATTTAAGTGATGGTGAGTATACCAAATCACTAGTTCAAAACTTATTGGAGTTGGACAAATTAAAATTGGACGTCCTAGATAGATTGCAAGTTCAAAACAAAGGATGGCTAAGTTTTATAATAAAAAAGTTATAGCCAAGTCATTTAGCTTGGGCGAATTGGTTTGGAAAATAATACTCCCTTTGGATAGCAAGGATCCAAAGTATGGCAAGTGGTCACCCAATTGGGAAGGGCCATATAAAATAAATAGTGTGTTGCCTAATGGAGCCTATCATTTAGACGATTTAGATGGCACCAAGCACATGAGGTTCATTAATGGCAAATATTTAAAAAAGTATGTTCCTTCTTTATGGGAAAGTGAACAAATAAAAGTATAATCAATATAATTGCGTTGAACGATCATAGATAAATAAGGCAAGATCGAAATACGTTCAAATAAATTCCTTTTTTATCAAATATTATTACAAGTTGTGAGATATAAAATACTAAATGCTCTATTAGCTACAATTGAGAGCAAACTAATTTCTCGGTCGATCGCCAAGTAAGAGGGTGAACCGACCTTGATCACCGTCCTGATCGTACTGCTGCAAGGGCAGGCAGAGAGGCCAAGAAGCACTCTCAACAAGCAAAAAAGAAGAAAAGCACCCTCAAATTGCCTGCCTAATTGCATTGCTGCAATAACGGGCAAGGAGACTGAGAAGCACTCTCAGCAAGCGAAGTGGCTTGAAAGGCATCCTCAAAAATCGCCTTCCATCATTGAACTCCTTATAAAGAATATGGAGATGATGGGAAGACCTTTGCTGGCCAAAGAATATTTTCTATATCTTCCATACCAAAGGTGACATCAAGACAGATAGCAAAATGAGCGGATCAAATGATCCATTTCTATGGAAGACGAAAATTTTGGATCAATTGTTGAGATGCCAAACGATGGCAGCAAATTAGTTTTTGAAGAAAAGAATGAAAATGAAAATGATACGTGCGAAATACACACACATTTATAGAGGCGTGAAGGTGAAAAGACAGAATATAAACGGCCACATTTGTGCCCAATAACTGAAATTAAATGGCCCAAAGTCTTGGAAAAAGAGATGGGAATACCAAGAAAGAATGTACATGAATCTTAGCATAAAGCAATTAAATGGTTGGGGGGTTGACGATTAAGGACAACGTCAATTAATACGCAAGTAGACAAAATAGTCGTTCATTAATGACGATAATTGCTGTTACATTCAAAATTAGCAATTGCAATTAGTGCGAAATTACAAAAGGAAAGTTAAGGCATTGGATGTCTTAATTACAATTCATCCCAAGCCGAACGTATTCTTTCCCTAAGCCTTCCCCAATCTTCGCTATGTTGAGAAGAAGCGACATTTAATTCAGTTACAAAATCATCATCAACCTCCAGCTTTTTACACTGCTCAACCAAAGACTTGGTTCGTTCAATTCCTTGGGAAGCATTACCCTTTTTAGCAGCCATTCTCGCCCTACAGTCGTTCATCTTTGCTTGAAACTCCTTCATCTCTGCAGCTAAGCTTATCATCAAAGAGTCTTCGATCATAACGTCGGAAGAGATTTCTTTCAATTTATCCTCGGCTTTGTTAATCTCTAGAAGCAAAGACTCTCTTTCAGATGCAACACGAAGATATTGAGTACTCCTGGCCTTCAGTTCAACATTTTTAGCTCGTAAGGAAATGATGTCAGAGTGGACAACCTTCAATGTAGCTTTAAAGTCAGCAGAAACATTGAGCGACGGAAGTGTAAGTGCTTGCGCCAATTTCGCACTCAATAGCTCAAACTTATCCTTATGTTTAGTAGCACTGGCCTGATCGATATCCATGTCCATAAAAGACACATACTCAAGTACCGACTGCTTGAGAGACTTCATATTTTCCTCCGAAAAAGCAGAAGATGAAGCAGAAGGATAACTGGTTGAAGTAGGGAGAGACGTCTTGACTTGTCCCCAGGAAGTGAACAAGTCCTGGATGGAACGCACAATGTCATCAGCACCCTGCAAAGAAAAATGCCAATATTGAGGACTTTCACTACAATAAATGAAGCGAAAATAAAAGTGAAGCAAAAAGTTACCTCATCAGCAATCTTGGGAAGTTCAGGCATATCACCAGTTGGCTCCACCACCTGTGGGGACTTTCCCTTATCTGGGTGAGAAGACTCTGCCACAACGGGCAGGCCCATGGGAGCCTATGCATAATTCAAGAAGCAACGAATCAGAAACCAGTAGCACAAGCAAATGTTAAACATCAAAATATGTATTACCTTCTAGTTTGACATTTGGGAGGTCGACGCCCTAGGAAGCAGGTGGCCCTTCTACTGGTTGTGATGAAGATTTCGGGACTAAGGGTTTCTTTTTAAGCATAGTCCATTCATCAGCTGATTTGGACAAAGCAACTTCAGCAGAAGATGATGAAGCAGGAGTTGCCAAAACCAAAGCCTTCGAAGGAGAGGCTGAACTTTTCTGAGAAATTCAAGTAAACCATTAGTACATAAAAAAGTATGTTTGTGAATAAACAAATTCAATTACCTTTCTCCTAAGGATGAGAGGAGCGTCATCATCATCATCCTGCAAAATGGGAGATGCTGAAACTGGCCGTTTGCGGCTTAAGGCACCTTTAGCTGCAGTAGCCTTGGCAGTTGGTGAAGCAGATGGACGGATAGGATGTTTAGGGCGAGCAGGAGAGGAAGGATTCCTAATGGACACAGGGGTGACCAAAATAGGAGAAGTAGAGGAAGTGTCTGGCTGATCCAGTAAATGGAAGGCACGATTAGTATCAGTTGCAAATAATATGCGTTTTACTGATGACCAGAGCTGTTCAAAAAGAGGATGGACGACACAATTAGAATTGAAAGGGGCTAATGAAAATTTGCTCATCAAAAGAATGTTGCGAGCATCTACAGCTTGTACTTCTACCTTATTAATAGTGTTGAAAATGATTTGTTAAATTTTTGAAGTAACAAGGAGGAACATGCTAAGTTTAGCCAAAATCAAGTTGGCGAGGAAAAAATTGGGGAGCATATATTTCAACCCCAGCCTTGGCATTGGTTTCAGTTAAAATATCGTGGAACAATTCTGTTCCAATCAAAAACTGAACCCAAACAAGCAGAGAGGCGCTTGCACTGTCCAGGGTGGATGGATGTTGCACATAATCTGGAGTCAAGTGAGAAGGAAAAGGAAAGAAGGAAGGAATCAAATTTAAGGCATAAAAGAATGAAAAAATATTCCTACTGGACACATTTACATGGTTCAATGGGTCAATGGCTAACCCATAGCAGCTAGCAGAACGAAGGGAAATGGATGGAGGACCAAGTGGTGGAAAGTATGCTCTCAACCACAGTTGAGTGAACCAAAGGGGCCCACTGCCAGTGGAAGATGTACCATTCTTCAGTTGAGATTGAAGGAAAGTCATGCCTCTATAAAGGGCAGCTAAAAAGAAGGAACATAAGTTCAAAGGCCTACCACGCGCTATAGGTAAGGAGCTCATAGAAGGTTTCATACTTGGCACGCAGAGAATATATTTATAGAGCCAAATTTGAAGAAAGGCCACACACTCAGTATGGGAAGGTTCAGTGCTTGAATGATTATAAAAGTCTTGCATGGTTGAATAGGACTCAATAAGTTTCTTGTCAAATTTCGAGCCAACATTGGAAATCAAGATACCAAGAAAGATGGTATCGCCCAAAGGCGGAAGATTTACTAGGGCTCCAACGTCCCTTAAAGTAATAGATATGGGACCAAGAGGGAAAACGAAGGTATTATATTCAGAAGACCAAAAACTCAAAACAATTGAAAAAAGCACGAGTCGAAAATTGGGGGTTGAAGAGCGATTTCTAATAAGTCTGAAATCCTAGCACGATCAAAAATCGTTTTGGTAGGGCCATGATTCATAAGACGTACAAGCCATCTACGAAAAATAACATCAGCTTTGAGCCAAGTGCGAATACTTTTTTCGCGAATCGGCCTTAATGACAGAGAGTTCAGGAACAGAGGGTCTTGAGTGTAAAGGAACAGCTGGTCCACCGCCACTTGTCCAACGGTTTCGACATTATTGAATGATGGACCTAGATAGAATTCATTGAGGCCAGCATTGGCCTATGTAAGGAAGTTTGGATTTACATACGACCTAATAAGGATTTTTTGGAAGTTTTCGAAACTAAAAGAATCATCAGATTGAGTTTGTGAAGTCGCCATTGGGTGCAAAATACAGTTTTGTTAAGATTTGCCTGAGAAATGTAGCAGAGAAGCAAGAAGATGAACAGTAAAATAGTGAGGAGGAAGCACGAAATATAGAGACGTAGTTTAGTGGTGCGATAAAATGACGTGTTTTTTTGGGTTTATAAGGGTTTGTAACGCTGCACCTTTTAAGGTTATAGAAGGAACTAATGATTGAAATTCTTGGGAATTTCAAATATTGTTGGAAAATACAAAGTGAACATGACAAAGATTAATAATTGGTATTAATTCTGCCATATTGGGGGGGTAATTGTTGACACACTAAAAGTGCAGCTCAAATCAAATAGCCCAAAGAGTGAAATCCAATTGGGGAGTCTAGGATAAAGGTCCAAACATGATTATTGATGAATGCAGTGGAAGCCCATGAACACAGTAACATCATTGCCCAAACTTGCAAGACGCCCAGAATCTGAGCGAATGGAGTGCCTTACGGTCGCCCAGAGCGATGACCCCGTTCTCGCCCAAACCTTCGAATCGTCCAGAATCTTAGCAAACATAAAATATTATGGTTATCCATAATAGCAGTTATTGAAATAGTTATTGAATAATCTTATCACATTTCACGATTCAAGGAGCCCAGTTGAAGGTGGTTGAATGACAAAGAGTAATGACAGCAGTTAGAGACGGTAGTTCCACGACAAGTTAGCCACCATAAAGAAAGTGGGTAGTTATAAAGCAATCAAGCAATTTCCAAGCGATTTGTCACGAGGAAATCATAAAGGGAATATAAAAAGAAAGAGAAGACATAGAGAAAATGCGGAATCAAACACTCTCAAGCAGAGAATATGTATTTTAATTTCTTAGCTTAAATTTAAACACTTCTTTTAGTACTCGAGTGCTTGCGCCCTTGGAGTCATTTTGTTTATTTCCAATTGTAAATCATCGCCAATAAAACACTCATTTTTGGGACTTTGTTTCAAGAGATCTGTTCTTTACACAATCGTCTGATCCCTTTTTTAATTGTTAGCGACTACCCGCGCGAAATACAATCCCTTCCAATGACTGTCTCAAACTTGATCCCTATAATAAACTCCCGATTATCCTCCTTGAATTCTCGAACCGGACGGAGGAGGAGCTTAAGCAAGTTTTCAAGAAATTTGACGTTAATGGCGATGGAAAGATCTTGGTTTCTGGGTTGGGTTTGATTATGGGCAGCCTCGGCCACCGGACGACACATGAAGAACTTGAGATCATGATCAAGGAGGTGGATTCTGATGGGGATGGATTCATCAACCTGCGAGAATTAATCGAACTAAACCAAGGACATTGATCCGGACGAGGTGCTCCAGAATCTTAAGGAAGCGTTCTCGGTTTTCGACATTGACAAGAAAGGCTCGATATTGGCCGAGGAACTGCAGAATGTATTCAAGAGCCTTGGAGAGGAATGTACATTGTCTGAGTGCAAGAAGATGATAAGTGCGGTCGGTGCAGATGGCAATGGCACGATCAGTTTCGATGAGTTTAAGGTATGATGATGGGATCGGAACCCGAGATTGGTTGATGCTGCAGGGTTTTAGAACGAAAAGATTCAATAAACTACTTTTTGGTTCCATGCCATGTCTACTTTTTTCTGTTTATATTATATATCCCTATGAATTTTATTATTATTATTATTATTATTATTATTATTTTTTTTTTCTCATCCGAAGATGGTTTACTTAAGAAGCTTTGCTGCAACAGGTCAAAGCAAAACAATATAAATAATTTAGATTGAGTTACTTTAATTAATAGTAAAGAAGATAAAGATTTAGACATTTGGAGATGGTAAAAAATACAACAATATGCATATCCGATACTTTCAACTATGCTCGTTTATCAAACCTCAAGGGTTTACTAATATATTCGGTTTCAAGGTGACATTGAAGTTTATGTTTGGTGTAGCAAACATGATGCTAGAGCTACAAATGAGAATACTAAAACAGAGATATTGGATGGTTTCGTAAATTCAAATGATTCGAAAATTGCAACTTTTTCAATTGCAAGTAAGGATGTTGACATCAATAACAATGACTTTTGAAATCTCGAAGTAGAAGATCAAGAATGATCAATAAACTCTTTTAAATTGCTGGCGTAGAAGAAAGTTAAAAAGAATCACAAACATGGCCATTAAGGATATTCAAAAGCAAGAATTGAAGAAATATTTTCTAAGCTGCATAAGTTTTAATCAAAATTCTCAACTCTACAAGGGCTTACAAAAGAGTTTAATTACTAAACGAATCGCCTTTTGTCAGCTCATAAAGTCATCAAGACGTTGATGTAACTCTTGTGCTATATCCATTGCAAACACAAACCACATACGTTGTTGAAAGTTATTCTTCTGAAAAAAGTTCTTTCCATTTCACTTTCTCGAGAGAATGATATATTAAAAAAAGATAAAAGTAAAGGCGAGATAGTAATCATTCAATAGAAAGTCAAAGACGATTGAAAGTAGACCGTAAGTATAAGCTTATTAGGACCTGTGTATTTCTAGCATGCCTACCACGGTGCACACGACGTACACAAAAACATCCCCCTTTGGTGCATATACACCTAACCTCTTTAACACTTAACATAGAAATATCTGTTTAGATGTTAAATGTCCACATAACATACACGTGATATATGACTAAAAAAGTAAAATTGTCCAAAATTTATTTCCTTTATTTAAAAGTCAAATAGTGACTATTCAACTTACATTGAGCCCTTATTTGGTTCAATTAAAAAAGTAAATTAAAATCTATGTCAAAGTCAAAGAATTTAACAACACATTTTATGATTTCACAACTTTTTGACCACACATTTTATCAAAATTAAAATATACTAAAAATATAATTTTTACTTAAACCAAAAAAGGGTCTAAATGGTGTTCTATTTTAAAATAAATTTACCCTTTCATTAACACATCATATGCTTGTTGCGCGACCATTTAACATCAAAATAAATCTTTTTTTGTCATACGGATATTGTGTCTAGTATAAAAAAATTAAATATGAATTCACAAATAGAGGATTGAGGATATTACTACTACTTATAGAAGATTAGAGGCCCAAGAGGAATTTACGTGATAAAATTGGATAGAATCCATTAAACTTATAGATAATTGAGACATTATTGAAAATTCAAGGATCAATTTAACATTAAGCAAAACGTTGAGGACAAAATGGTTTCATTCCAAATTTCATCAAAGCAAACTTTCACAAGACGCAGTGCCACTCAGCAGCGTCAAGAGAGCAGGCTCAGCAGCTGCAGGAGCGATGTACTGCAAGACGATGCTTATGGCGACCTCACTAACCCACGCCCGGCCTCTAACCACCGCCGCCGCTGCATCAGCTTCCTTCTACTGTTCGCGGCTGGTGCCGCAGCCACCGGACCTGATAAAATGGGTTCGGAGAGAAGGCGGGTTCGTTCACCAGTCCATCAAGATTGCCCAATTGGAGGAGGGATCCAATGGGCTCGGGCTCGGGCTTGTAGCGGCTGAGAATATACCAAAAGAGTCCGACCTCATTTCGCTTCCGCGTCATATTCCACTCAAATTTGAAGCAGCGGATGCCGAAGATGGAGCTCACTCTACTTTGGTTAATCTAGCTCGAAATGTTCCTGGTACGTTATTTTTAACAAATATTTGGTGGGATATTTTTCTTTGGTGAATTTTATTATAAATTGATGTGTTTATGTAAAATTTTTTGTCTTTTTATATAGCTTTTCTGTGAGAAACATGAAAGAGTTGGTTTTGAATTTTATTTTCTTGTGTATGTTTTAGAATAATTGATTTTATTGGTTTCTAGTAAAGCTAAAAGAAAAATAATGCTGGGTAGGCTTCTCTGTTTCGGAATTCGTTTAAGTGGTAATTTTGTATGTATGAAGAGAATTGTTTGAGTGATGTTTTGTGTTTGATAATAGTGCGATTTCATCTTACAAGAAGCTTGTTTAGCTGTTGTTTGATTATCACATTTGGAACATGATTGGTCATAAGCAGTTCAAGTTGCAGTGGCAGTCATCTTACTTGAGAAAAGACCAACGCTTTAGAACTGGCTTAAGAATTAAGTTATTCAGATGGATGGCAAATTAACAGTAGACTGAATACCGGCTTCATGTATATCTGATACTGTTGATGCAAATCTTAATCCACACCCTTGATAATGGAGATGAATATGATGAACTTTGAAGTTGAAGGAAAACCTTACAAAATCTTGAATAACTTAATCGAGTTCCAGGGCACGTCACAACGTTGTTTTCCTTAAGACTATATTTGCCTCCACTACAATGTGACACACTATGTGTTAAGCAAATACTCCTCAAGTATACAATTGAACAAAACACATTATCTGTGTTATACACAAACAAAGATAGCCTTGAACACAAATGATTAATAACTTAGATAAGAGAGGGGTTGTATTCTGTCTTTGTAGATTGACCGAATAAAACTGATATTTGAGAAAGACAAATGAACTCAAGAAAAAATTGGGAGGAAGAATGTGAGACAAATACAATAGGTACTTTTCTCATGTTCTTCAATGAAGAAAACCTAACCTTATTTATAGATTTCAATTGCAACTCTTTAAAAATTTGCAACCTTTTAATGGTGACTTCTCAATTTGAATTTAGAAATTCCAATATATCTAAATATACTAAAAAATAGGGGAAAAAATTGAAAAAACCCAGATAAAATACTAAACAGGTCTGTTTATTCTAAACATGCTCACACCAGCGAGCTCTAAGACTTGCTTGCACGGGCTTCTGACTGAGAGGGGCTGAAATTCAGGCCCTCAGCGGCTGGTGTCGGCTCCTTTGTTTGCTGGTGCCGGCTCTAAACCAGCAAAAGAAAAAGAAGTGCCTTAATTTGGCATTTTGCACCACAACTTTTCTTCAATTTGATTCTTCACTTAGTCCATCCCTAAGCTTTAGTTTTTAATGTCATATTTTTCGACCCAAAGTAACATCCCAAATGATCCAAAATCATTCTTAGATACATTATCAAAAGTCATTTCTTCTTTAAATTATTAACCGGTCCAGTTAAGGTCACTTTAATATTTTGCTTGCTAGTTTATGCTTTTTCTTGTTCAAGTGTATATGAAGTTTTTTGTTATAATAGACAATCAATTGGTTGTATCGAAAAATAGTGTCTTTACATCAAGTAAGCTTAACTGTGGACAATTGTTACTTTTTTTATGTTCAGTTGAGAGATTAGTGTGGAGCACATTCCTTTCTTTAGTTTTAATTAACTGAGAGGTCTTCACTATTTATCATGATAGCATATTATCTTTTTGCAGTAATGCGTCAGAAGTGACGATCAAAAGTCCTTGATTTTAATGATTTATTAATATAGGACATTCTGGTGTAGCTGTCATTTATTGGATTAATAAGTCGCTTGAGTCATTATATAACAGTGAGACCCGGTACAATTCTATGAGCTGTTTAATGTGAATTGTTTAAATTCAGGTCTGGTTTGACATGTAATCTCATAAATCTTAAGGTCTGTAGCAATCTTATTTTTGGTTCTGTTCAACTCTTAACTGGAAAAGCTTATTTTCTTTATTGATTTTGCTTTGCTACAAAATCATTTTCTGTCTCAAAATATAAATTCACTCATGAAATGGGATTAATGATTTTTAATTAAGTTTACATTGAATTAAAATGGGCTCTCAATAATCAACTTTCAGATGTAGCCAGATTGCATCCTTTTTCTTACTTGGTTTCAAGTGAAGCTTGATTTAGCTTAAAAATGGACATGATTTCAAGCTCACAGTAATAAACTTTTCAAATAAGACTCCCAATTTACATTATGCTAAAATTGGCCTTAGCATTTGCCAAATATTATCTTAGTTTGAATAAATGGACCTAAAATCAAGTCATAATGATTAGACTGATGATTGATATTTGATAAGGAATATATAATCATCATTTGCTGATTACAGAAGTCATCCACTCCGTTTTACATCATCAATTTTTAGTATACTATTAGTTCGTCTCTAATGGTCACTTGTCATGTATTGTTACATCAATACAAGAATGTTGTATTTGTAGTGAGAGCCTCTCAGCACAAGGATTGTAGAGAAAAAAATTGGTCATGTCTAAAGAAATTAATTTGAAAGCATATATCTGAGTATGGTCTCAATGGAACAGGGAAAAGGTAAAAGATCCCACTCGTCACTAACTCAGCTGGAAATGAAAAATGCTGCATTTCTTATGATCCATATGAATTGAATACCTAACTAGCATGAAGAATTATTTTATTTTATTTTAATAAAATGGAACAAACTTAAGTTCACAAACTGCCGACTTCTTGTCTATTTATAAATATAGATTGAAAGATACGTGAAAGTAAACCTCTAAATATCTAGTGAGCTTTGTCCATGGAGAGAAGATTTGGAGTTTAAACTAATGACTTTTGAATCTCTTATGTGGTCAACATATACTAGCAAGACGGATATATGATATTACAATAAGCACGTGGTATGTGTTACATTATTTGAATTTTAGCAATGTCCAGATAAATGTTTCCTTTGCTCATGGATGTCACCTTGGAATTTTCTCTTTGCCAATTGGATCACTGTTTGCAGTAAAATAACATGACACATAATTTATAGTTTTGACAAACAAAATAATTTACAAAATGTACCAATCTCGATGATCGTGAAGTTAATAAAAAGGTTGATGAAGTCGCTAAGGTAGGATGTAGGGATTAGGATAACTAAAAATGTGAATGCTTAAATGGCATGTGCTAAATTTAGAAAGTTCACAATGTAAATGATCATTCTAGTTAATGATAAAGCTAACATGTGCTAAAATTAGAAAAGATGAATGTAATATGACCATGTGGTTAAAACTAACATCTATTGACTGTATCCAAGGATGGCAGGTGTTAGCATATGAGAGAGGGATTTTGGAATTTCATATTTGTACTGAAGTGGTGGATATAATCACTTAAAATGAGCTCATCAAAGCTATATAGAGGTTGTTTTCATAGCCTGTAAAGAATAAGGTTACAAATAATATAATAACAAAAGAATCATCTTACAGGCTGTTCTAGTATATGCTGTTACCCTTGGTACTTTCTCAAGTTTAATGTGATTGATGGATCTATGTTTAGCTTGCTTCTAAGTCTATTGAAGTGAAGGGTTGAGTGTGCTGCGGTGAGAACATCTTTGGTTTGATCGTGGGATGGAACGTGTTGAAACTGAAGCCTTTAAAGCTACTAGCTTTCTGCAGTTGCGCATGCTAAGCTTCGATATTTTGAATCACCTGTTGATCTTAACGCTGTAGGTTGTTTCTTTGATCTCCACAAGACTAAATTTTCTTCTAGATAAATACAATAGCCCAAAGTGGACCTCCTATCATCTGAATATGATGCCCAATCAACGTATGAGAATTCTTTGTTGTATAGATTTTCTAGTTTAGTTTTCTTAACAGCAAACCATACCCTTTTGTTTCTTTTGAATGTCTATGTATCCTCTTAACAACCCTCTAATGTGTGTCGAGAGGAGCAGTATCACTGCTTCTAAATACTGAATCATTTTCGATGTATTTTTACAGATAAATGCTAACGTGTACATTTTAGTTAAAAGAGTAAAAACAACATCTTCCTCTCATATTTGAGTTTTATTCCAAATGGTAACTATAACAAGTCTATATTCAAACATTGCATCATTTGATTCCCAATCCCTGTATTAGTAAGAAGATCAACAGCTAAATAATAGATGCTCTTCCCCCCTTTTAAAACTTATTAATTTTTGAGATTTTGATATAGCTTAGTAACTCTGTTCCTTATAAAATTAGGCTATTGAATTTTGTATGAGTAAATTGGACATTTGAAGCATTTGACAGAGGAGCTGTGGGCTATGAAACTGGGTCTAAAGCTTCTGCAAGAAAGAGCAAAAACTGGTTCCTTCTGGTGGCCATATATCAGCAACCTTCCTGAAACATATAGTGTACCCATTTTCTTTCCTGGCGAGGATATCAAGAATTTGCAGTATGCTCCTCTTCTTTATCAGGTAGATAATTACTTCCATGGACCTCCTCACAACTTTCTACTGAATGGACTTACCTACAAAAGTGTCAGATCTTATGAACTCGGCATTTGCAGTATTGACCGAAAGTGATTACTTATTCTTCGTTCATTTTTTCCTTTTCTCACTAGGTTAATAAGAGATGTCGGTTTCTTCTTGATTTTGAGAAATTAGTGAAATATGAACTTCAAAGTCTCAAAGCAAATGACCACCCATTTGGAGGCCAAGGTGCAGATGCCTCTTCACTTGGCTGGGCAATGTCAGCGGTTTCATCTCGAGCATTCCGTTTGTATGGAAATAAACGTCCAGATGGGACCCATATTGATGCTCCCATGATGCTTCCACTGATTGATATGTGCAACCACAGTTTCAAGCCCAATGCTGAAATTGTACAAGAACAAGAGGCAAACAATGAGAAGATGCTTGTGAAGGCATGTATTAATTATTACTTTTTGAAAATATGCAATATATGAAGAATTTATAAATGTTCTGTTGAATTGATCCTATTCCTCTTTTCTCCATCAATATTGTTTGCTTTGGTCTATGCCTAGCAGGTTATAGCTCGTACGCAGATTATGCAAGATGATCCATTAGTACTTAATTATGGCTTTTTAAATAATGATTTTTTCCTTCTGGATTACGGATTTGTTATGGACCCAAATCCATATGACTGCGTTGAACTCAAATATGATCCAGCTCTGCTGGATGCTGCAAGCATGGCAGCCGGAATCTCATCCCCCAACTTCTCATCACCATCTTCTTGGCAGCAAGAGATTTTGTTCCAGCTTAATCTGTGTGGAGAACATTCTGATCACAAGGTATGTGTCTTTCTCTGTCTTCAGTTTTCATTCTTTAACCTTACGAGTTCTAAGGTAATCGCATTTTGTGTATGTACCTCCATTTTTTTAGTGACATTTCCTTCACGATTCATTATCAGCATATCTCGTTGCTTTTGCTATTACATTTTTGAAATCCTTGAAGAAATTCATTATGGGAGTTAATGATTATAGTTAATAAATGAAAAATGGTCTCCTTTCGCATATAATCCTTGAGACAGTAATTAATATTATTATTATTTTTTTACCTCAGTTCTTGCATGAAGCTACTTAAGTGAAAAAAATAAATAAATAAAATCAACTAAATTTCCTAATCCTAAGAGACTTGAACACCGATATTTCTGCCTCCAACTCTTTCCATGAATAATTTTTTATCTGAAGAATTGAAAAGAAGAAAGAATATTGACAAATTAAGTGGGGATAATAGGTTTCCTGAAACATTGATTTGTTGTGATGCTACCTAAATATGCTTTTATGCCACCGTCGGAACCTGGCTATTAATTTGTTTGTTTTTCAGATCATTAAATATCTTCTTGATTTACCTCCTCCTAAAGTTTGGAATCACCTCACACAATCATGTTCGGTTTAAACTTATTTATGTCATTTAACCCTGAAAGGTGAGTTTAGGAGGCTCTGAGTTAGTAGAGGGCCGTCTGTTGGCTGCCTTGAGAGTTCTTCTGTCCACTGACAAAGAAGCAGTTGAAAGGAACGATTTGAATACACTCAAATCATTATCAGCTGAAGCCCCTCTCGGAATATCAAACGAGATAGCCGCTCTTCGCACCATCATTGCCCTCTGTGTGATTGCTCTAGGACACTTCCCCACCAAAATCATGGAAGACGAGTCCCTATTAAAACAGGGAGTTGCCACTACAACTAATTTAGCTATCCAATTTAGAATCCAGAAGAAGTCTGTCATTGTAGATGCGATGCGGGATCTTACGAGGAGAGTGAAGGCACTCATGTCAAAAGAATTGGTAACTGCCCAGTAGTTAGTTAACAGTTGTGTTAGAAAAGATCCTCAAACTCTGCAAAATGATTCTCGTGCTTGTTTTCTGCTCCAAAATTTTGAAAATTTGTGTGTTTTGTCTGTGGTTATGAATATTTCACTTTCTTTTTTTTCATGTATCTGAAAAGTTCATAGGATTCTTTGACAAAGTACTAATACTGCATATTCTTGTCTTCAATTTTATTCTTGCCATCATACCTCTCCATTTTCATTCTCTGTGTGTGTGTGTCTAGAGAGAACTTTCTGCATAAACAAGATTAAATATAGATGTCTTCTTCAGATTATAAACCAAAGTATGTACAACTGAAAGGCTAAAGCAAAGAGAAAACAAGAAAAGAAAAAGTAACTAAATTCAATTATTGAAGCACACACTCCTTGTACTCGTAGTTTATCAGTCCCCAACAGAGATGGGCCTCTTGGCTACACCTAACGGTGATCTAGACCGGTTTTGGCGCATAATCTCCGGTCTCATCTCCAGCTGCTGCAGGCCCGGGTGATTGATCTTCTCTATTTCCTGCTTAATTTTCCGAACTTGGCTGTGAATTGCGATGCCATCTTCCTTTTTATTATTGTTGTTGAAGTTCTTTATCTGCTCCATCATAGGCATAGAGAGAATCCCACCTCACACAAATCTCTCCAAATTATATGCGCTTGTTTATCTAAATGTATATTGATGTTTTCATATTTATACATGGTGAGAATGAGTGGGAAAAGTACACATGATTTGTTCATGAATAGTGATGTAAATATGGTAAGTAGGCAGGTAGCCCATAACTTTCTTTTTCCATGATTTGTTGAATTTAAAGTAATTATATTGAGATATTTTCTAACCTTTTGTGTCATTTGTATTTTATGGAAATCAAATCTTTCTGATTATCCTTTGACCATGGAAAATTTTGTGGGTTATGTGTAGTAATCCCATTGGCTTGAGGATTCATCTAGAAAATTTAATCTTAAATTAGATATTTAATAATTAAAATTTGTTTTGATTTCTGAAAACTGTTAAGATTCTTTGTTCTCCATAGGTTTTGATTTGTCAAAAGAGCGCCGCCCTCTTTTATTATAACTAATTATAGGTGGGCAAGTAGTTGTTTGGATTAAGTTTTTTGAGAACTACACGTTACCTGTCTTCTTTAAAAATTATGAAAATCAAATTATTGATTTTATGACAAAATGGGAAGCAGACCAAATTTGAGACAGTCGATTTTAGTTCGGTCCAATCTGATTTTTTATGATTCGAGGATGATTTATAAAGTGTAAACTAATGTGTACGAGCGACAAAATTATTGATTATGGTAAACTAATACTTTTGAATAAAAACGTTAACTTCGAATAATTAATAATTTCTATATGTTTTTTAAAGTGATACAATGTCACATTGAAACCAGGAAGGGCTGGTCAACAAGGGACAAATATGTGTTCAAAATTAGACAAAAATGAAATATCCCACATACGAGAAGAGGTCAAAATCATAGACCATTAAGTTAAATGATTATCCATTGACCAAATAGTTGACTGCCATTTGACATAGCCGCCAGTAGTCTATAAATTTTGTAGAAATGTTTTCATAAGTATCTGAATTTCCACGTTTAATTTGATTTTGACATTAGTGCATCAGAAATGAAATAATATTTCGGCTTCTAAATTTGAAAAGAAATTGAGAAAAAAAATTGCTTCAAATGCAATAACCTCGTAATAATGGATTATGATTGCAATTTAAATTAAAGAGGAAAGAATAGAGACGGTTTCATAAAATATTCGTTCGTGGGCTCATAAACTCTCGTAAATATAAATATGTAAATGAATATATTTAGACATAAATAATTAATCTGTGAGGTAATGAATCTTTCATGTTTAGATAATATTAACTAATAAATTCTAATAAATATAAATGATGATCCATCAACATTATAGCAAATTTCCCTTGTTTAATTCCCATTATTTTTAAAATACATTTTTTTATCTTATTTTCAATCATACATTTTTGAATAAAACTAAAAAATTATTCCTTATTTTTTTAACTACATATTCTCTTCTTAACCCTACATTCTTTATTAAAATAATATTACACGCAAATTTAAAATTTTTCTCATTTTTTTACCACATTTTCCATCAATTTATTATTTCAAAACGTATTCTTAGCAAAAAAATGGGGCTAAAAAAAGGCATAATATTATTCATAATAAAAAGAAAAGAAGCATAAAAAACTGTTAAAAGACTAGTGGTGGTTTCAACTTAATTATATTGATGATCTCACTGTATAGTTTGATGATTTTGTTTGGTTTATTGTAACTGGCAAGTCTTTAGACAAAATTAAAGTTATGAAAGTTAAAAAGAGTCAATTGGAAGGTTGTATAGGTCAATTAGGAGTCTTTGGATTAGATTACGGAATAATGAAATAAAGATGTCGTGTTAATGCTCATTCAATGCCAAGATAATGCTCGAGCCCTGAAAATACAGAAGCTGATGCCCGCTCAATGCCAACCTTTCACTCGAGTGAAAAGCTAGTGTTAGGTAAGCATCAACAAAACCTTAGTTTTTAAGGAAAATCTTAGATCACATTTTAAACAGTTTTTTTGAGTCGTAAACAACCCCAAACACCTTCTACTATATGTAGCCGAGTTATATTTCATCCATAGGAGTGATCGATCATTTATATCCTTCCCATAATTCATATTCTACACCAATTCCCCACATTAAGATCAATCAACGACACATTGAAAACATCAAATTCAATTCTCAAAACACCAAATCACTCACCTCCTAAATATATGTCAGAAAGTTCTGAAGATTCAGGATGGTGATCGGAGTTCTGATAGTCCATAGGTGATAGGCGATTTCAAAAGTCAGGAGCTGGTACAGGAGCACGCAGTCCAAGAGTACCTTGGTGTTTACAGTCAGGAGGCCATAGATTATTAGAAGTTAGTCAAGTTTGGACCGTAGTGTAAATCAATTTGTCTATAATGAATTTTACTAGTTGTGTGCTCAGAGTTTTTTGGATTCTGCAAGGATTATTTCTTCGTGATCAATTCCTTGGTGTCATTTATTTTTTGCAGATTACAAACTTCGATAGTACAACATCTAGGTTAGATTTGCATTTGAATTCATCTGGATTAAATATATATTGTGACTTGTTCAAACTTTCTTTCCGTTCTCTAATTTGTCTTTTATAGACGTGAAGTGTTAGTGTCGCTCACGCATTGTTGGTCTTTCTTCTTCATGTCCAGAAGTCATATATTGGAATGGAAAACTCTCAATTTTTTACTTTGAAGTTCGTAGTCTATTATTTCGACGAATAAACGAGAAGTTTCCTTAAAAAAGATGATTATAAATATCTATTAAGTTTAGCCAAACATGCTCTAAGCGTCATTATGTCTTTTTATTTATTTTTATTTTTTTTCCTTCTTGTTATTTTATCTTTGAAGCCAAATGGAACTTTCCATTCAACTGTCTTACCCTTAACTCATTTTTATTCTTTAAGTTATGACTCAATCTACTGTCCAATTTTGCTGTCTAAATGACTGTCAATCCAATAAATTACTGACATGTAATCAATTTGATTAGTTAGTGATGAAGTTAATGAGAGTAAATTTGAGATGAAATATTAATTATTGATAATATGTCAATAATTCATTGAACGGACAGCTGTTTAGAGAGCAAATTTGGACAACAAATCTCAACTCACATGTCAGGTTTTCTTTTTTAAAAAATCAGATATTTTTTTGATTAATGAATATATTTAAAAATTAATTAATTTACCCATACACAGTTTCAAAGCCTAAATTATTTCTCCCTCACTATATATATATATATATAACACACATTTGACTCTCTCTTTGCTGGAAAGCGACTCGCCTGAGTGAAGCCGTGCGAAGTAGCTTGACACCACCAACACCATCACAGGTCGCTTCAAGGCCAAGTGTTTTGCGCGGGTTCATCGCTAACAATTAAAAGGGATCAGACGATTGTGTAAGGGACAAACCTCTTGAAACAAAGTCCCAAAAAGGGGTGTTTTTTTATTGGCGATGACTTTACAATTGAAAATTAAAAATAGAATGCCTCCAAGGGGCGCAAGCACACGAGTTACTGAAAAAAGTGTTTTAAATCTAAGCTAAGGAATTTAAAATTACATGTTCTCTGTTCGAGAGTTTTTGATTCGGTCTTTTGCTCTATGTCTTTTCTTCCTTTTATACTCCCTGGATGATCTCTCTGTGATCAACTGCCTAAAAACTGCTAGATCGTTCTATAACTGCCAACTTTCCTCGTAATGGCCAACTTGTCATGGAACTGCCTTTTTTAACTGCTGCCATTACTCTTCGTCGTTCAACCGCTTTCGATTGAATTCCTTGAATCGTGGAACGTGATAGGGCTGCTTTAATAACTGTTTTGATAACTGCACTTCTTGATAACCACAACACTTTATGTTTACTAAGACCTTGGGCGACTCGAAGGTTTGTGCGAGAATAGAGTAACAGCTCTGGGCGACTGCATGGCACTCTATTCGCTCAAATTCTGGGCGACTTGCAAACTTGGGCGATGGTGTTACTGCGTTCTTGGGCCTCCCTATTTGGGCCTTCATCTTGAATTGTTTGATTGTGCTTCGTTTTTTGGGCTATCTGATTTGGGGATCCTCCAATTGGGCTTCATTCTTTGGGCCGTTCGATTTGGGCTGAATTTTTATGTGTCAACAGTTACCCCCCAATATGGCAAAATTAATACTAATTATTAAATTTTTCCATATTCACTTTATGTTTCCAGCAACATTCGAAATTTCCAAGAATTTCAATCATTGTTTTCTTCCATAGCTTGAAAAGGTGCGATGTTTTGCAAACCCTTGTAACCCCCAAACACGCAATTTCACTGCATCATTAAATCACGCCTCACTTTTTTGCGTTTCTCTCCCACGATTTACTGTTAATCTTTTTGCTTTTCTGCTACGTAACTCTGAAAAAATTCTGTTTCATTCCTAATGGCTACTTCACAATCTCAATCTGGCTACTCCTTTAGTTTTGATGACTTTCAGAAACTTCTGAGTCGTCCATACATAACTCCAAGCTTTCTCGCGCCCGCCAATGTCGAACTCAATGAGTTCTACCTAGGTCCTTTCTTCAACAATGCAGAGGCAGTCGAACAGGCAGCGGTGGGCTAGCTGTTTCCTTGTACTCAAGGCCCTCCATTTCTAAACTCTCTGCTGCTGAGGCCACTTCGCGAAAGAGGTATTTGCACTTGGCCCAAATCTGACGTAGTTTTTCATAGGTGGCATGCTCGCCTTGTGGACCATGGTCCTACTAAGACACTTTTTGATAATGCTAGAATTTCTGATTTGTTAGAAATCTCTATTCAACCCCCTACTTTTGATTCAGCACTTTTTTTGATCGCTCTAAGTTTTTGGTCTTCTGAATATAATACCTTTGTTTTCCCTCTTGGCCCCATGTCTATTACTTTAAGGGATGTTGGGGCCCTAGTGAATCTACCACCTTTGGGCGATACCATTTTTCCTGGTATCTTGGTTTCTGGTGGCACCCCAAAGTTTGGTAAAAACTACACCGAGTCTTATTCAAGCCTGCAAGCCCTTCATAACCATTCGAGCACCGAGCCTTCCCATACTGAGCGAGTGGCCTTTCTTCTGGTTTGGCTTTGTAAATATGTTTTGTGTGTGCCAAGCATAAAGCCCTCCTTGAGTTATTTACCCATAGCGCACGAATTGGCGCGTGGCAGGCCTTTGAATTTATGTTCTTTCTTTTTGACTGCCCTTTATAGAGGCATGCCTTTTCTTCAAACTCAATTGAAGAATTGTGTATTTCCCACTGGCAGTGGACCTCTTTGGTTCACTCAACTGTGGTTGAGATCCTATTTTCCATTGCTTGGTGCTCCATCAATTTCTCGTTCTTCTGCTAGCTGCTATGGGCTAGCCATTGAGCCCTTGGCTCCTGTAAATATGTTTAGAAGGGACATTTTTTCATTCTTTTATTCTTTGGATTCAATCCCTTCCTTCTTTCCTTTTCCTCCTTTTTTGATTCCAAACTATGTGGATCCCCCCTCCACTATAGACAGCGCGAGCACCTCTTTGCTCATTTGGATCCAGTTTTTAACTGGGAGGGAGTTATTTCATGATATTTTAACTGGGACCAATGCTAAGGCAGGGGTAGAAATTTATGCTCCCCAATTTTTTGCTCGCCAACTTGGTTTCGGCCAAACTTGGCCTGTTCCTCCTTGCTATTCAAGGAACTTGATTGACCGCTTCCATATTATTAATAAGGCGGAGGCAGAGGCTATAAATGCTCGCAATCTTCTTTTAACAAGCTATTTTTCGTTAGCCCCCTTCAATTATAGCCACGCCATCCATCC
Organism: Olea europaea var. sylvestris; assembly: GCF_002742605.1. Classification (NCBI taxonomy): domain Eukaryota; kingdom Viridiplantae; phylum Streptophyta; class Magnoliopsida; order Lamiales; family Oleaceae; genus Olea; species Olea europaea. The sequence goes on along the minus strand of NC_036244.1, from coordinate 19,345,956 downwards.
CCCTTTTGAACAGCTCTGGCCGTCAGTGAAGCGCAGATTGTTTGCGACTGATACCAATTGTGCCTTTCATTCACTGGACCAGCCGAGCATTTCTTCCCCTCCTCCTGTTTTTATCACTCCTTTGTCTATCCGGAGTCCTTTTGTCTATCCGGAGTCCTTCTCCTCCTTGTCGCGCTAAACATTCTGCTCGTCCATTTTCTTCTCTCCCTGCCAAACCTAATGCAGTCAAGAGTGCCCCAAGCCGCAAACGGCGAGCCTCAGCATCTCCCATCCTGGAGGATGATGTTGATGATGATACCCCTCTTATCATCAGGAGGAAGGTAATTAAATTGGTTTACTCACAAGCATACTTTTTCATACTTGAAATTTTTCTGTGTGCTGATGATTTATTTTGAATTCTCAGAAAAGTTCAACCTCTCCTTTAAAGGCTTTGGCATCGGCAGCTCCTGCTCCATCATCCTCCGCTGAGGCTGCTTCATCCAAACCGGTTGATGAAGGGACTACGCTTAAAGAGACATCTTCAGTCCCAAAATCCTCATCACAACCAATGGATGAGCCACCTTCTTCCTAGGGCGTCAATCCCCCAAACATCGAAGCAGAAGGTAATTCAGTTTTTTGATGCTTTACCTTTGCTTGTGCTATTTGGTTTCTGATTTGTTGCTTTTGAGTTTTGCAGATGCTCCTATGAGTCTGCCCGTTGTGGCAACATCTTCTCGCTCAGACAAGGGGAAGTCCTTACGAATGGTGGAGCCACAGGTGGCAGACTTGGCTGAGGATATGCCATCTTCCATGATTATTGATGAGGTAATCTTTGCTTCACTTTTATTTCCATCTTGTTCGTTGTAGTGAGAATCTTCAATATTGGCAATTTTCTTTGCAGGATGCTGACAAGATTGTGTGTTCCATCCAAGACTTGTTCGCTTCCTAGGGGCAAGTCAAGACATCTCGCCCTGCTCCATCTGGTCGTCCTGCTACTTCTTCAGAGGAAGATTTGAAGTTCCTCAAGTAGTCAATTTTTGAGTACGTGTCTTTCATGGATATGGACGTTAGTAAGGCTAGTGCTGCCGGACACAAGGATAAGCTTGAGCATTTGAATGCAAAATTGGAGCAAGCACTGACACTTTCGTCGCTCAATCTTTCTGCCGATTTTAAAGTGATGTTGAAAGTTATCCATTCCGAGGTCCTCTCCTTGCTGGCCAACAATGCTGAACTAAAGGCCAAAAGTACTTAATATCTTCGCGCCGTATCTGAAAAAGAGTCTTTGCGTCTGGAGATCAACAAGGTTGAGGACGAGTTGAAAGAAATCTCTTTCGAAGTCATGATTGAAGACTCTTTGATGGTTAGTTTGGCTGCTAGATGAATGAACTTCAGGCCAAAATGGACGACTGCAAGGCGAGAATGGCTGCTAAAAAGCGCAACGCCTCCCAAGAAATTGAGCGAACTAAGTCTTTGGTCGAGCAGTACAAGAAGTTGGAAGTTGATGATGATGTCGTGGCTGAATTGAACATCACTTCCTCTCGGCAGAACGATGATTGGGAAAAACTTAGGGAACGAATTCGTTCAGTATGGAGTGGATTGTAATTAAGACATATGATGCCTTAACTTTTCTTTTTGTAATTTCGCATTTGACTTTTCTTTTGTAATTTTGTTCATCATTAATGAACATATATGTTAACTTCTTGTGCATTTATTTGACGTTTGTCTTTTAATCGCCAATTCTTCAGCATTTAACTGCTTTGTGCTAAAAATCTTGCACATTTTCTCTTGATATTTCCACCTCTTTTTCCAAAACTTTGGGCTACATAATTCCATTTACTAGGCAGAGTGTGGCTACTCATATTCTGTCTCTTCATCTCTACCCCCTATAAATGTATGTATGCTTCGCACTTTCCATCTTCCATCTTCCATCTTCATCTTCATTTTCTACTTCGAAACCAATTTGCTGCCATTATTTGGCATTCTGACAATCAATCCAAAACCTTCGTCTTTCTATAAAAATGGATTGTTTGGTCCGCCCATTTTACTATTTGCCTTGATGTCACCTTTGGTGTGGGAGGTATAGGAAATATTCTTTGGCCAGCAGCAAAGTTTTTACCATCAAAGTTCTTCCCATCATCTCTTTGTCCTTTACAAGGAGTTCGATGATAGAAGGTAATTTTAGGGATGCTTGCGGGCCACCTTGTTTACTGAGAGTGCTTCTCAGCCTCTTTGCCCGCCATTGCAGCGATGCATTTAGGAAGGTGGTGTGAGGCCAGTCCACCATCTTACTCGGCGATCCCACCATTGCAGGGATACATTTAGGAAGGCGGTGCGAGGCTAGTCCACCCTCTTACTCGGCGATCGACCGGGAGATTAGCTTACTCTTAATTGTAGTTTGTAGAACATCCATCATTTGTATTTTTGCATCTTTGTAATGAACGTTTGATAATAAAGGACTTTATTTGAACGTATTTCGTTCTGACCTTGTTATCCTTAATCGTTCAACATATTTTGATTATACTTTTATCTGTTCACATTCCCATAAAGAAGGAACATATTTTTTCAAATATTTGACGTTAATGAATCTCACGTGCTTGGTGCCATCTAAATCTTCCAAATGATACGCTCCATTGGGCAACACACTGTTTATTTTGTATGGTCCTTCCCAATTGGACGACCACTTCCCGTACTTTGGATCCTTGCTATCCAAAGGGAGTATCGTCTTCCAAACTAGTTCACCCAGGCTGAACGACTTGGCTATGACTTTTTTATTATAAAACTTAGCCATT
>NC_036244.1:19294400-19342747 GCF_002742605.1 Olea europaea var. sylvestris | reverse complement strand
GTGCTATCGCCCTTTGTATTGGACCATGCTTTTGGCATGCTAAATAACTCTTTGCATACTGAACACATAATTCTCCCATCTTTGGCCAAAAATATCCACTCCTAATAATTAACCATCTCATCCTTTGACAGCGTTTCTTAAACAACTCTTCATCTATTAGTGTATAGTTCAGCAAACACAGCTTCATTTTCCTACTAATCACTCCATTAGGTTCTTTAAGGAACCTTTTAATCTCTATTCTCCAATCCATTGCATCTCCATCTTGTATGCAGTGAATTTCAATCTTCCTCGCCCTTCTTTGAGTCACGGGCAATATGGTTCCATACTTACAAGTAGACTTCCAATTCAAAACCTTTGAGTACCCTGAGGCCATTTGGGCTAACTCATTTGCCACGTCGTTATATATCCTATTAACGCATTGAAGTTCTACTTGGTCGAATTCTTCTAATAATTCTTGGGCGATCTCATATTGACTTATAATGGAATCACTTTGGCATTTAAAATCACCAATCAATTGGTGGATTACCAATTGAGAATCGCCCCTAACGATCACATTTCTTACTCCCGTACCTATCATTAGTTCTAGGCCTACAATTAAGGCTTCATATTCGGTCTGATTGTTGGTGCACATTCTGTCTAAAGTGAATGCGAACTTGTAGTAAATCCCTAAAGGATTAATCAATGCTACTCCTACTCTTGCACCTTTAGAGATTTTTGACCCATCGAAATACAACACCCAAGGTTTTAGCTCGAACGAATTGATTTCTAATTCAATTTCTTCAGGCATGTTAAGGCATAGATGATCGGTTAGAAAGTTAGCCAAAGTCTGATTTTTGACTGCCTTTTGAGGTATATATTGTATCTTGAATTCTGATAAAGCTAAAGTCCAAAGACCTACCCTTTGGTGTAAAATAGGGCGCGAGAACATATACTTAACTAAATTTACTTTAGAAATTAAATAAACGGCTACGGACCGTAAATAAGCCCTTAATTTTGTACATGTGACATACAATGCAAGACATAATTTTTCGATAGCAGAGTAATTACATTCACATTTTGTTAACCGTCTATTTAAGTAGTAAATTGCCATTTCTTCACCAAATTGGTCTTCCTGTGCGACCATTCCAGCTATTGATTCTTTTTCAGCCGATACGTACACTTTCATTGGCCGTCCTTGAATTGGTGACACCAACACTGGTGGACTTGATAAATATGTCTTCAGGCTTTCAAAAGCCTTTCGATGCTCTTCTTTCCAGACGAATTCGTCCTGATTTTTCAGCTTTAAGAGCGACGAAAAGACTTTAGTTCGCCCTACACAGTTAGAAATAAAGCGTCTTAAAAAGTTTACTTGGCATCGAAACCTTTGCAATTCTTTTTTGTTGTTAGGTGGTTTGGCCCCTAAAATGGCCTTCGCTTTATTTTTATAGAGTTCAATCCCTCTCTTGTGTACTAAGAAACCAAGAAAATTCCCTGCATTAACACCAAATGTACATTTCGAGAGATTCAACTTTAACTTATATTACTTCATTTGCTCAAACGAACATCTTAACTGTTCGAAATGGTCCTCTTCTTTAATGGACTTGACTACTATATCATCTACATACACTTCAACAAACTTGCCTATTATATCATGAAAGATTAAATTCATTGTCCTTTGATAAGTTGCCCCTGCATTTTTAGGCCAAAAGGCATAATCACCCATTCAAAACATCCTAGAGACCCAGGGCATCTAAAGGCAGTTTTGTGTATGTCTTCTTCAGCTGTATAAATTTGATTGTATCCTGAATACTCATCCATGAAAGAATACATGACATGTTTGGCAGTCAAGTCTACTAAAGAATCCACCGTGGGCATTGGATACTCATCTTTGGGTGTAGCTATGTTTAAATTTCTAAAGTCTATACACACCTTTAGTTTACCATTCTTTTTTAGTACTGGCACGATATTGGACAACCATTCGACATATCTGGCTGTTCTAATAAAATCTGCTTTCAATAATCGCTCTATCTCTTTCTTAATCTTAGGGAGTACATTAGGAGCAAAACATCTAGGAGGCTGCCTATGAGGTTTAAAATTAGGCTTAGTTGGTAACCTATGTTCCACCAAGTCTCTATCTAAATCAGACATTTGTTCATATTCCCAAGCAAAACAATCTTTATACTCCTTTAACAAGGCGATTAATTTATCACTAACCTCTTGATCGAGCATCTGGCTGATGAATGTTGGACGATCTTCTTCTTCATTGCCAATATTTACTTTGATCAGAGGGTCTTGTGCTTGAGCGTATCCAGGTTTGATGATCCGCATCACTTCGTCGTCCAGTTCCCTTGTAACTACTTTTTCTTCTAAACAGTCCACCTTGTTGACTTCTCGGCCAATGCTTTGTTCTAACTCGAATACTGCTAATTTGTCCTTCAGCGCTTTCAGGGCTGTCTCTTCTTTCGCCTTGTCATTGCATTCCTTATTGAAAGCCATTAGTCTGGCTTTGAAGGCCTGAATATCGGTCATTTGCTTTTGTAACTTAGAATCCATTCAAGACTCCTTAATTATTCTTTTGCCAATTACTGGCTCCTCTAGGGCCACTATATTTGGCCTCATCTGTCTGAACATTTCAGTGAGTGCGTCCACTAAAAATGGCGCTTCGCTTTGTGTGACAACTTGAGTTTCTTCCCCGTCTTGTACTACCCTAACAGGTCCATAGTTTCCTTCGTACATGAACTTTTCCATCGAGTTTGCTTCTGCGATAAAAGGCCTATGATCGGCCTGTACCACCTCTACTTCGCCTTTGTTATTCCAAAAGATCAGGCATTGATGGAGCGATGAGGATATACAGTGACTTCCGTGTATCCAAGCTCTTCCTAGTAACACATTGTAACTAGTAGGACCATCTATTACAAAGAAGACTGTGGTCCTAGTAGTCGTCCCTATAGTTATGTCCAATGGCATAACTCCCTTAGCTGAAGTTGCTCCTCCGTTGAAACTCGTAAGGATAACTTCTGTTGGAATCATGTTACCTTCTGTCTTTGCAAACATCCTCATCATCCTAGATGGAATGGTGTTTGTAGCTGCTCCATTGTCGACAAGCACTTTTGCCACAGGGATGTCATTAACTAGAGCTTTAACGTACAATGACCTCAAGTGTTTAGTCAATTTCATGGCTGGCCGTTTAAAAATAACTTTTTCGGCAGCCTCTATTTCTACTTCCTGCTTGTTTTCTGTTGAATTATCCCCCTGTGATAAGTCGACGTGCAGCATATCGCTGATCCTCTGTCTCCTGAATTTCCTTCTTTCTTTTTTCTAATGCTTCCTCATCAGTTACCCAACCTGTAGGAGGGGGCATTATTCTTGGAGGTGATCCATACTTTTCAGAGCGAGGCACCCTCTTCTTCCTTTTGGGTGTCCCGTACAGTACGTAGAAATCGAAAGGATGCCCAGATGGTTCTCTCAACAAGTCTACTCCGCGAACTCCCTCTCGATGTAGTTGCTTCAACAGTGTATTGCGCGATACTCCTCTCCTTCTTCCTTTTGCTTCTAGGTTGATTTCTTCTTCAATGTCTGTCATCCCATCGTCTTCTTCATCGTTGTAGGCCTCTCTAGAAGTCTGACCTTCTTCATATTTCAGCACGCAAGCTTCTCCTTCGTTGTCCTCCCTTTCTTCTTCTTTTTCTTTATTCTTGAATTCATTGGCCAGTAAGTAATTATTGGCCACGACAGGAGGTAACGTACCGAACTGGATAGTAAGGGGCTGATCTGGATCTTTTCCATCCCTTCTGTCTCGCTCAAACTTTGATCTCCCAGAAGAAGTTTCTGGCAGCTCTTTCATTGATTCATCTGTACTGGTTGCTTCACTATCCTTGAGAACATTTTGATTGGCTATCTTGAGTAGTTTAGGCGCTTTAGGATGTGGCACTCCCTGTTGTTGCCTCATCATTCGTCCATAGTTTCGTTGGAAACGCCTTTGTTGGGTTCTAGTCATCTCATCGAAGGGTACTGCTCTTCCTGCATTATACTGGAACGAATGTCATACATTTAGCCGGCGAGGTTGCGGCCTGAATGTTCTCCCATTATCTGCTGGCCTGAACTGCCTCTCAAAAGGCGGTCCTCTATAGAATGATGTACCTCGCCCTCTACCAGGCTGAGTGTTTGGGAAGAAAGTAGGGCGATGGGGATGCTGCCATATCCCTAGTTTCTCCGTATTTCCATTCACTTCTCTTTTACATCTTGCACACATGACGTCTTCGTCCTTTTTTGGTTCTTTTCCCTTGATTCGTTCAAAGACACTGGGATGTGGTCTACGATCCTCTTTTCCATCATCTACGACCAACTTGAATTTTGGCAACTTGTTTTTGAAACCAGACGTCACCATGTTCACTCCAATTGGCTGTGGAAAAGGATTTTCATCCATTGCCATCTTCTTCTTATCGTCGAACGTAATTCGTCCTGATTCAATGGCATCCTGCAATACATGGCGAAAAACTAAGCAATTGTTAGTCAAATGTGACCATACATTATGCCAATTACAATATTTTTTACCCTTAATTTGTTCAGGGTTTGGCAATTTATGCTTATCACTCAACTTTATCTGCTTGTCCCTATATAATTTATCAAATATAAGGTCAGCTTTGGTTACATCAAACGAGAACGTTCTAGCCTTTATGTTTCCATCTTTTATGGGCTTATCTTTGCCCGATGGTCTAGGCTTGGCCATTACGGGACAAGTATACGTATTTCCTTTGACCAATTCGGTCAAACACATTTCGACCTGATCGTATGACTCGTCGCTGATGGTGTGAACGTCAAAATTTGGGTCTTTGTAATAAGTCCATTTACTAGAATTTTTCATCTGTTCTTCCTCTCTTATCAATTGTTTATATCTAATCACATTCGCACTCAACTGGAAAAGGTCAGGAAATTCCTTGTCCTGGAATTTCTTTTTTAAATCAAAGCTCAAGCAGCCCTGAGCGATTTTGACAAATTCTTTTTTGGGCAGAGGTACAAAACACTTGCTTCTTGCTGTCTTGAACCTTTGGAGAAAACTTTTCGCCCATTCGTTTGGAATTTGACGTAGATTCGCCAAATCAGCCAAAGTGACTTCAGACTCAGTTTTATAAAACTGAGCATGGAATAACTGTTCCAATTGTTGCCATGTTCAAACAGAGTTCACTGGCAAGTTGATGAACCAGGAGAAAGCTACTCCTGTTAATGAACTAGGAAAAAGCCTCATTTTATGGTAATCGGTTACATCACCACTTTGTAATGTGAATCGCCCTATGTGTTCTAGAGTAGATACCTCTCCTAAACCGGTAAACAGTGAGAATTCTGGCACTTTATACCCTCTAGGCCATGGATATGCTTGGTCTACCCAATCAGGATATGGCTTTGTGTAAGTCGGCCTAATGACGGGACGTACCCCAAAAGCCATCTGATCCTGTACGATTTCCATAATTTGATTCCTCAACATGACGTTGGGGTCATATGAAATTCCTACAGGTTGGTTAACTGGTTGATTTGCATGAGGTATGATGTTTGGTCCTTGATTGGCAACAAAGTTACCATGATTAGGGCCATTACCATTAGTCTGAACATCTATTCCCTCATTAACTCGTGGGGTATTATGTCCATTGTTTAGGACATTATCTCTTATATTTGGATTACCCCCCAAGTTAGGCGTACCACTACTATTGTTCTGATTTGGCACTGCACCACCCCGTTGGCTTGAAGTAGAGGGACTAGAAAGTCGTTCTACCCCTTGATTCGGATTTAGGACTGAGGGATTATGTCCCACAATTATTCTAGTTTGAAAGTGGTTTACAAGAGGTATAACCGGTTGACATATTTGGCCAACTAACTTATTCATTGTTTCGTTCAAAGTGTTTAGTTGTTTGGCCATGTTGTCATAATGTGCATTCTCATTTTGGGTAAATCTTTCCATATTATGAATACTTCGAAGATTTATCTGTTCAACGACATCTTGTGTGAGTTCTCCAAGTAATGCACGCATGGTTCGAGGACTCAACTCTGTCATTAGTTCGTAACGAATGTTACTGCTATGATTCTATCCATCTGTTCATGGAGAGGCATGCTGCTCCTCATATCGCTCGATCACAGACTGAACTCCTCCCTGACTTGCTGCTTCCTTATCGGATCTCTGAGGCATATTGTTTCACCTTTTGTATTTTCAACACCAAACACCACTGTCCCACTGGGCGTGCCAAATTGTTTCGCGCGGGTTCGTCGCTAACAATTAAAAGGGATCAGACGATTGTGTAAGGGACAAACCTCTTGAGACAAAGTCCCAAAAAGGGGTGTTCTTTTATTGGTGATGACTTTACAATTGGAAATTAAAAACAGAATGCCTCCAAGGGGCGTAAGCACACGAGTTATTGAAAAAAGTGTTTTTAAATCTAAGCTAAGAATTTAAAATTACATGTTCTCTGTTCGAGAGTTTTTGATTCGGTCTTTTGTTCTATGTCTTTTCTTCGTTTTATACTCCCTGGATGATCTCTTTGTGATCAATCGCCTAAAAACTGTTGGATCGTTCTATAACTGCCCACTTTCCTCGTAATGGCCAACTTGTCATGGAATTGCCTTTTTTAACTGCTGCCATTACTCTTCGTCGTTCAACCGTTTTCGATTGAATTCCTTGAATCGTGGAACGTGATAGGGCTGATTTAATAACTGTTTTGATAACTGCACTTCTTGATAACCATAACACTTTATGTTTGCTAAGACCTTGGGCGACTCGAAGGTTTGGGCGAGAATAGAGTAACAGCTCTGAGCGACTGCATGGCACTCCATTCGCTCAAGTTCTGGGCGACTTGCAAACTTGAGCGATGGTGTTACCGCATTCTTGGGCCTCCCTATTTGGGCCTTCATCTTGAATTGTTTGATTGGGTTTCATTCTTTGGGCTATCTGATTTGGGGATCCTCCAATTGGGCTTCATTCCTTGGGCCGTTCGATTTGGACTGACTTTTTATGTGTTAACACCAAGCTCTCTGCCTTCATGGCGATGCTACGTTGAATAGACAAGAGTCGCCATGCACAGCGACGATGACCCTGATCAACCCCTTCCGCACACAGCGTTGTTACGGCCAACCGCTGTGAGCACTTGCTGCGAGTTGTGCCACATTGTTGCGTACTTTGTCAGGGCGATCTATTTTTTTCATCTACATTTGTAGTATAGATAAATGAGATGGTGGGCTTGAGGAAGTGGTTATGGTGATTGTTGATTCATGTGGCTGTATTGGTTCAGTAATGGTAGCGATGGCGACGAGTGGACGTGCTCAGTGGCTTGCAGCAACGGTGATGGTGAGTGAGATGGTGGTAGAGATAGGTCTGTTGAGATGGTGGTGGTATTTTCTTGTGATGTGTTTATTTGTTTGGGACGACGCGGTGGTGGGGGGTGGTTCTCATGGGGGCGACAATGGTTGTGCTATTGGAGGCAATGGTGATGTGGTGGTCACAAGCGTTGTTAGTGGTCACAAGTTATTTGGTTGATCGAACCATTAAATTGGTTAATATATGACCAATGCAAATGATAAATTGTTGTCTAAAAATAATGTGTGACTAAAAAAATTATTAATTTGCGATCGCCTGATAAGTTGTGACTGCTATCATTTGTAATTTGTGATCGATAAATAAATTGTGAAGTATAAATGTTTTAATTTGTGATCAATTAACAAACTGTGACCTATAGAATTTTTGATTTGTGACCTTGAAATAATTTACAATATATAAAAAAAATTGTTTTGTGAAAAAAAATATTTGACTAACTAAATCATTAATTTTGTGATCAAATTATATAGATTTGTGACTTTAATATATTTAATCGATAAAATATATAATTAATTAAATCATAAATAAATTTAGGGCCTATTTGGGAGCGACTTTTTCATCCAAAAAATTGATTTTTTTGACCGTTATTTTATTATTCCAGGCGTCATATTTGACTTCTTCTCTCACAGGTGGACCCCACTTTTCTCTTGACGGTCAAAAAATCAATTCTCAAAACCACTCTCAAACAGGCACTTAGCCCCCGTTTGGCCCCCATTAATTTTCATTCCATTACATTTCATTTTTCTTTCTCCTATTTTTAACCACATAATACTCTATAAAATAATATTACAGGTAAAACGAAAATTTTCCCTTCTTTTTCAACAACTCATTTTTCAAAAATACACTATTCCAACCATTTTCATCTCCAAAAAAGGGGGCCAAACAGGAGTTTAATAAGTATTTGACTTTTGAAATTTGAAACCTTTACTCTTAATTTTGAAATTGATGATACTTAATCTTTTAATTATGAATTTTTTACGCTAAAAAATAATAATCACAAATTAGATTTATACCTAAAAGGATAGGAAATGGTGGCAAATAGTCACCAAAAACACACAATTTTCCAAAATGGCCGTTGAATACTGTTTAAAAAAAATTCAAAAATTTGTAAAAACCTTAAAAACATTGAAAACCCAAAATTGCCCATGGCATTTCACTCTCAAACCGACGTCTGGAGAAAGAAGGGGAAGAAAAAACAAGGAAGCCGACGAGTTTTTCTTAGGAGGAGACCGACCGGCCACCATTAGAAGCGAAGAAAGTAAGTTTTGCTTATTTTTCCCCCATTAATCTTTGAACCTGAATATTAAAGATTTATTTTGTTGGAAATAGTGGTAGAAATTTTTGTAGTTACTAAAAAGTAAGCTATTTTATAGTTTGGTTGCCGGAGATCGCCGAAAATGGCGATCTCCGGCAGACGGCCTCTGCAAGAAGATGGGATGTGCTGAACAGTCTGTTAACAGATTGCCTGGGCCGTCTGTAGTATTAATTTTTTATTTTAATTTTTTTCCATGAGAATTAAAATAATTGAAATGTTGTTAAATTATTATTTAAATAATTATTTAAATGATAAAAGAAAAATATAAATAATGAATAAATGTTAATAATCAAAATGCACAATTAAAATTTAATTACAGATTAATTGAAAGAAATTTCTAATATTTGAAATAAATAATTAAATATTTGCGTTTATTTGTTCAATAAATATTTAAATAATCGATCTGTATAAGTAATTAAATCAAATAATTTAGATGAACAATTGAAATGAAAAACTATTGGAATAAATAATTAATTGAAACTCACAAAAATAAATAATGAACATTTAAATAATAATTAAATGATTATTTAAATGATAAATAAATAAATGTTATTAATCAAAATGCGCAGTTAAAATTTAATTGATACAAATTTCTAACATTTGAAATAAATAATTGAATATTTACGTTTGCTTGTTCAATAAATAATTTAAATAATCTTTCCATATAAGTAATTAAATCAAATAATTTAAATGAACAATTGAAACAAATAATGAAAAACAATTGGAATGAATAATTAATTGAAATGCATAAAAATAAATAATGAACATTTAAATAATAATTACATGATTATTTAAATGATAAATGAATAAATGTTAATATTGAAAATATTACTTATAGTTTAATTGAAATAAATTTCTAACATTTGAAATGAATAATTAAATATTTACCTTTACTTGTTCAATAAATAATTTAAATAATCGATTCATATGAGTAATTAAATCAAATAATTTAAATGAACAATTGAAACAAATAAATAAAAAATAATTCGAATAAATAATTAATTGAAATGCACAAAAATAAATAATGAACATTTAAATAATAATAAAATGATAAATGAATAAACGTTAATAATCAAAATATTAATTAATGTTTAATTGAAATAAGTTTCTAATATTTGAAATAAATAATGAAATATTTAAATGAACAATTGAAACAATTAAATGAAAAAAATTGGATAAAAATAATCAAAGTAAGTAATTAAAATGTAGATAAACAATTGAAATAAATATCTAACATTTAAAATAAATAATTAAATATTCGCTTAATAATTAAAATAAATATTGAATAAAAATCTAAAGAAAAATATAACAAATAATTACATATTTAGGTTTAAAGGTTCAATAAATAATTTAAAGAAAATAATTAAATATACAGTTCTAATAAATAATTAAAATTAAGCATTCAATAAACAATTAAAATAAATGTTAAATAAATAAATAAACAATCGAAATAAATAATTTAGATAAACAATTGAAATAAATAAGGAACATTTAAATAAAAATAAACAATTTAAATAAGTAAGAAATATAAATTTTCAAAATATTTTATTTAAATATGTAATTAAATATAAATAATCAAATTTAATTAAATAAAGAATTGAAATAAATTTCTAACATGGATTAAAATAAACTATGAAATAAATAATTTTATAAAACTAGTTTTTTCCTTTTTTATAAGTTGTTGTGTAATTTTTTATTCATTTTCTTTATTATCTGTTATTTCGTGCGTATATTACTCACAGTTCGGTTAGTTGAATTTTGTGACATTATGTTTCGAATATTCTAGCATTTGAAATTTTGTAGGATGGATTACCATTTGGACGCAGTTTTGAGACATGTTCCTGGCAAATTTACGTCTAACTATAACTTTGCCAGCTTCACTGCAGTGTTGGATTCACTAGACGAGGAGCACGCAGAGATATTATGTCGATCCTGCCTATGACCCCTGTATTTACTGCGATCTGGATAGTTCTTTGTACAATTGATCGATTCATTACTGTGTCAGCTACTTAAGCCAGTTGATGGAGATGCCCTCTACTTTGATCTTGGGGGCAATGTTGCTATATTTTCTATATTCGAGTTTGCCCGCATCACTGGATTGAGATGTACGGATAAAGAGGCTGTGAGGGCTAGTATTTCGATAGACGAGAGGTTGCTAAATAATTATTTTAATGGGCACACCTGGCGCAGTTGGGAGATGCAACCAGATGTCCGACAAGTTGAAGTTGGGGATAGTGTTTATACTAGAGAGTGTACCAAGGTGTCATCACAGGAAGACGTCGATTAACGTTTTTCATTTGCAAGTTGTTGATGACATCGATACGTTCAACAACTATCTGTGGGGAGAGAGATGCTTTTTCGATACTTTACACGTCTTCAGGAGGGGACATTCGATGCCTAGGGGAGATAGGTCGGAGCGTAAGTACGATGTATATGGCCTGTCGTTAGCTTTGCAGGTAAATGTTTAACATAATGCGTTATCCATTTTTTTATTAAATTGTACATATAATAATCGTAATTGTTGCAGATATGGGTCTACGAGACTGTTCCCATCCTGATTGGTCGGTATGCTAGGAGAGGGGATACATGCATCTCTCGGATGCACCGCTGGTGAGCACAAGACAAGCCCCTTGCAAAACAGCTATCAGTTATCCTAGACGATCTTGAGGTACGTATTATATATTTGCGCTTTCTGTTGTATATCATTTTCGAAGCTAGATACGCGGTCAGTAATTCGATGAAATGTTAATATGTCAGTTTGAAGTCCTCACTGAGCTGACACCATCGATCGAGGATGAGGATCAGACTTATATCCGTGAGTTGTTGACAGATCGTGCTGCTCAAGAGAGGCCTGAGTCCATCGTCGATCGGAACACGGTATGTTAATTGAATATAATATGTTGATTATCGTTATAATTTTTTAATTAAGTTATTGATTTATAATGTTTCTTTTTTTAGGAGCGCCATCGACTATCACTTCCGCCAAGCGTGTCACATTCCTCGAGGATGTCGCCTCCGCCGAGGGTAGCGGGTATCTGGATGTCAAGTCAAGGCAGGGAATGGAATGTTTTGAGGCTAATAGGGCCTTGTCACCTCCGTCGAGGGTGTCACATTCCCCGAGGATGTCGCCTTTGTCGAGGGTGTCCCCTCCCTACATGCGATCACCTCCATCGAGAATGTCACCTCCCTGTATGAGATCATCGTCTCCTACGTCCGGACACCTTCCACATGGATCAGCTGCACGTCGTCAGAGTGCTTTCCATCTATGATATGTTTCAACTTATGATGGAGATCAGATGCGACATAGCTGACTTACGACGTGATGTCGGGATGGTACAGGTCGGTTTAGGAGACCTTTATGCTGAGGTCGTAGCGACATGGTGCGACATAGTAGGCCTGCGTGGGACTGGCAAGTATCGGGATGGAGGGGGTGGCGGAGGGACAGGCGGCTATCAGGACGGAGGGGGTGACGGAGGGACAGGTGGCTATCGGGACGGAGGGGCAAGCGATTATTGGGACGGAGGGGATGACAGAGGGGCTGGAGGTTATCAGGGTCGAGGAGGTCAGACGGGGTATGTTGACTCGTTATGGGCATCGGATGATGCATTAGTTTCATATCTCGATGGCCCAATAGATATGGAGATGGAGATGGAGGATTAGGCCCTGATGGAGACGAAGGGGGAGGTCGGGAGGGTGTCGGAGGAGGAGGGTGCCGAAGGAGGAGGTCGTGAGGGTGTCGGAGGAGGAGGGGGTACCCGAGGCGGAGGTCGAGAGGGCTTCGGAGGAGGAGGGGGTACTCGAGGCGGAGATCGTCAGGGTGTCCGAGGAGGAGGGGGTACCCGAGGTACCGGAGGAGGAGGGGGTATCCGAGGCAGCGAGGGTACCATATCTGACGCCAGACTCGTCGAACGTAGTTTTTTTATCGGAGGGGATGAAAGAGGTGGCCCCGATGGTAGGTGAGGGAGTGTCGGATATTGGGAGGGTTTCGCGTACTGTTGATGTGCCGGAGCTGGTGGTCGGCAAGAGGCCGAGGTCACCATCACAGTACGTATTTCTCCGTTTACCGCGGAGGTGAAAAGGAGGAGGTTCGTCGACGGCACGCACCCGAATTTATTCAGGGAGGTGGACCACGCCAAGTGGAAAACGTTCGAGGCGGAGTGGAGAGCACTTATGCCCGGGTAAGTATTGTATTATTCGTTAAGGATTAGTACATTACGCAGATGCTGACACATCTATATTTTTACTTAACAATTTCTTTTCTTATTTTTTAGAGTTAGTCGCAGGATTGCTCATAAG
Source organism: Olea europaea var. sylvestris (assembly GCF_002742605.1). Taxonomy (NCBI): domain Eukaryota; kingdom Viridiplantae; phylum Streptophyta; class Magnoliopsida; order Lamiales; family Oleaceae; genus Olea; species Olea europaea. Next base: position 19,329,800 of record NC_036244.1, on the reverse strand, counting down.
ACGATCTCGGACGCTTACAAGTGGTTTCACAACATCACAACTTCGGGGGCTTGGGTCGCCGATGATGTAAGTGAAGTAGTAATATTGTTATTTATTACGTATACATATTTTTGCGTTTTGCATTTATGAAATTAAATAACTCCTTTTTTATTTGGTGCTTCCTGGTGCAGTACATAGACTTCGCCATGGATTTGCTACGAGATCAAGCTGAACGACATCCAAGATCGTTCAACATTCCTGGCCGACTCATATTGAACACTGAGTTCATACGTGCCGTTGATATTGAGTACCAAACGTTGCAAGCTATGGGTGGCGAGTACACGGTGCCTATATACATGATGGAGTGGGTCGTAAGGATGTGGCCGAGTGTCGGGGGAAAGCCATGGGAGGGTTGTACGCATCTGTGCATCACTACATTGCAGTGGAGATTTTATTTGCCGACTTGACTATGCATGTGTATGACCCTGATCATTCATGCCTGACACAAGGTCAGCTCGAGCAAAATTTGGAGTCGGTGTCTGTGATCGTCCCCATGCTGGCTAGAAGAGCGAACATTACTTTGCAGGACAAACTAGCCACCGTACGGGACACGACGACGGTGAGACAGCAAATATCGTAAGTGTTTATTATTTTATTTTTTAAATTTACAACTTACGTTCTACTTAGACGGTGATCTACTAATACAATATTTTATAATTGTAGGGGTGATTGCGGCATATTCGCTATCAAGTAAATAGAATTTTTGAGTGTAGCATAGAAGGTTGAGGAATCAACCAGGCGTGGATACAAAATTGGAGAAATAAATTAGCTTGTGATTTATTTGAATTTAATGGTGATCCGTAGATATTGAGCCGTATTTCTTTAAAATAATTGTACATATTGTAACGTTTAAACATTGTATATTTCATTCATTCATTTGTAATTACGAAATAATTGTAAAACATATATTATTTTTCTAATATTTATTTTTTAGCTTATGTGTTTATTTAAATATTTCATGACGTATTTATAATGTTTGGGTATATTGTGGAGAACGCACTGAGTTTTAAAAAAGGATTAACTTCAAATATTACGCAACTAATTAATGAAATATTAAAATAAAAAAACTAATTCTAAAAATTAACATAAATAATTAACATTAAGAATATGCGTGAATAATTAATATCAATGTTATAAATAATGTTACATAAACTTCAATTATACATCTGTTACGTTGTCATGCAGAGGGATCTGACTTGTACAAAATCTTCTAGTATGTCCTGTTGCACCGCACCTGCCGCACTTACGAGGCCGGGGAAATTCTTCGGTTGATGGTATTTTAGACGTACATGTACGTCCAGGAGTATGTGGGCCGACTGCTGGTGGCAACAAGTTATTCAATGAGAGAATGTGATTAGGAACTTCCCATTCGGCTTCATTCAGTATAGGAAATATGGTTTCGGCATATTCTGCTCTCCAAGAACCAGTCGTGTAATAAGCACTGCATAAGGTGTGTGATGGAATTCCTCTATACATAGCCACCGTCACTGCATGTGTATACGAAAAACTCTCCAACTGAAACTGTCTACACATGCATGTGTTATCATTCAAGTCGACGATGTATCCGAAAGTACGTGCACATCTCACGGAGAAGCGAAACTGATCTAGTGGTTCTACATTTACCTTCCTTGCCACATCTAGAGTCTTAAAGAGTTTATCTTCCTGAGCCGGGGTTAGCACACTTGTGCAACTCAGTGATTTCTCACGACGATCATGAAACCACTGTTGCAGCTTGTCACGAATGTTCTCGAATATTGCGAGAATTGGTAACTCTCGATCCTTCTTAAATAAGGCATTGAGCGACTCCGCATTGTTCGACGTCATCAAGTTGTATCAACGTCCTAAAAAATGTGATCGTGCCCAATGTTCGATCCCCATCTCTGTCAGATACTCCCATGCATCATAGGATTTACTTTTAATTTCAACCATAAACTTTTCAATCTCTTGAAAATTGTAAGCCTCTGCAACTCTCCTAAACAACGTAACGATGCCCTTGCCTTGATACTTTGCCTTCAGATTTCCTTGTATATGATACATACAATAACCATGATGTGCCTCGGGGAAGAGTTCGACGATACTGTTAATTATTGACTGCCCTCGGTCGGTTACGAATGCAAAGTTCTCGATATCCCCAATTACTTCCCTCAACTTTGTGAAAAATCAACGCATTGCCAAATCATTTTTTTCGTCAACTATGCCGAATGCAAGAGGGTAAATTTGGATGTTAGCATCTTGACATATTGCAATAATCAATTTGCACCCGTATCTCGCCTTGAGGGTTGTACCGTTGACTAGGATTAAGGATCGTATTGCTTTTCAAAATTCTCGAATGTATTGTTCAAGGGCCATAAAAAAATACTTGAAGCGATTCTCGTCATCCTTCTCAATAAAAAATGTCGATTCAGTATTAATTCTTCCCATGTCATAGCAAAACCTGACCAATTAAATAAACAATAATCATAATTTAAATAATTAAATAAACAATATTAAAAAAATGAAAAATTAACAATTGAATTAAATAATTAATTACACATTAGATAAAGAATCGATAAATAATTAAATAAACAATTGAAATTAGTGATTGAATTAATTAGATAACTATTAAATAATTATCTAAACAAAAAAAATACCTGGCCAATTTAGCATAACTCTCCTCGGTCGAACCCATCAAGTCCTCCAACGCGCATTTTTTGGCCTTCCAAGTCTTTTGATAGCTCATGACCACCCCGTACTCTCGACGAACGTCATTAATAATGTCCGAAGGTTTGTAGATTATTCGTGAGTCCTGAAACTTGTGCATTACTTCTCGACCAATGAATCATGATCGGGCTTGTCTGTGATCATTTCGATGAATACCCACTTCGTAAGTATGTTCCCGTGCATACTTACGAACCACAAAGAATTCATTCATATCCATTTTCGTTGCTCGCAAATGCCAAAGGTAACTGTCGTCAACGCAGGCAATAGTGTAAGTTGACTTGTTTGATTTCTTCACTTTAAACTCAAAATTGTGTTTCAAAGCAATCCGGTGAAAAGCTTCCTACAAATCTTTCTTCGTGTCAAACAGTTGCTTGACATACAAATTTTCATCATCGGGGACTATACGCGAACAATTAGAGGACCGTGCACTCGGTCCAGCCTGTGAGTTCCCACTTGACGCATGTCTCAAACGGGATAAAGCAATCAAATTCTCATTTGTAAAGTCATTATCTCTTTCGTTATCTTGAACTACCGAGCAAATTCTGTGTGTAACAGTAAAATCATGGTGAGGAGCAACTATCTCTGGAATAGCTACAACATCATCACGTACTATTTCCACTGTGTCCTAAAACTCATTCACATTACGATCCCCTCCGTCGAAATCTTCGTGTTCACTCTCGGGGATATTCTTCTTCATCAAAGTTACGCAAATAGGAATCGCACGTTTCTGGTTCATTTCAATTAAAACCTTCATTTCAGTTTCAGAAGTAACCATTATAGGTGGAATTGAATTGGAAGTATTCTTGCCCATTAGAAATTCCAATTCCATGGTGTACTTAGAGGGATCAACTTTCAGCAAGTTCTGTATCTCATTGTACATTTCTGCATATGATGTACTTGATGTTATTACAATTGCAGTACAACTATGTCTTTCACTCGTCCATTTTCACACCCATCGATCATTGTTATTATTTTCAAATTCACCAAAATAACAAATTAGGACAGCAGCTGATCCCATATCTGCATTAGGAAACATCATTTATTAAAAAAATTGTAATTACGAGAATAAAATGACCAAAAAAATATAACACAAGGAGAAAAAAATAACGACGTGTCCGGGCCGGCTGTCGCATCCAGGCCGACTGTTAACATCCGGCCCCGATCCGAGCCGGCTGTTAAACATCCGGCCCGGACACTTTTTGGCCGGTTGTCTTCTACATTTTGCATCTCAACAGATGAATTTTTTCCTCGTTTTTGCTAAAAAAAAATTATACATCCATTTAAGACTGTAATATTTCATTTTTCTAAAATCATATGTTGAAATAAAATTTAAATATTCAAACAATGTACTAATTTAATTAAAATGAAATTAAACATACGTATTTATACTTACCAATCTCAAGTGCCAACTGTGAGTAATATTTTTTTTGTTGAGCCTTTGATAATTTTTTGAGATTTCAATGCTCAAGCAGGTGGAAGAGGAAATTTCTTTTTAACTGTGTTGAAAAATCTGATAAGGAAAGTGATTTCGTTTTGAGATTTAAGTATGATTATTTGGATTTATTAATTTTTTAAAGAGGGTATTATTGTCTTTTGGGCAAATTATATGTTTTCGTAATTACAACACATAATAAGGGCAAAAATGACATTTACTCTTCAGATGGCTCTTTTGGTGAATGACAAAAAAAATTTGATCAATGTGAAAATTTGGTATTTTTGACCTGGCTATTCTTAAAAGCACCCCCCTAAAAGGATTCTCACATTTAATACTTTCATCTCCTTCCTCCATATCATAATTGACATCCGCAAATCCTACCACAGTTACACTAGAACCTCAACCACCATACCCTCTTCTTCATTTTCCATAATATCGCCTTCTAATTTTCCTTCTTGAACCTAAATTTTATCAATTCCTCCTCTTTGCAATTCCTCCTATGCTTCACCGCACCTCTGTTCTGTTATGACTTTCTCACCAACCAAAGTGATCGTCCCCTAAAATGGCTCCATGTCCACCCACAAATTCTAATGGGTAAATGTAGCAATTCCGTTATTTCGTCAATCATATACTGTACTTTGGATTTATTTATTTTATTAAACTATATAGCCCGTGTATTTTAGAAATTATTTGATTTTTTTAAGTTCTCTTGGTACTTCTAGGTTTTTCTGCTTGAGTTTGTTTATTTCGATTTGATGATTTTGTTTACCGTATGTGCAAAAGTGTATTCCTGTTGTTATTCTCGGGAAAAAATGGATTGTTTTCATGTTTTTAATTGTTTTTTAATTGGAATTAATTTAGTACTGTTGTAATTGTAATTAAGTTTCTTTAAGTATGTTATTTTATTACCTGGAGACTAAATTATGACATTTGAAAATTAGGTCGCCTGGTTTGAGTTTTTCTTTTGATTAAATAAAAAAGAAATTATAACTAAACTGCTTATTGTTGTCAATTTCAATTTCATATATTTTTCTTGTATTAGGATTTTGGGAGTCTTTAATATTCATATTCCACTTTCTTCTTCTGTTGTTGGTAGTCATTTTTGTTTTCTGTTCATCTATGTGGGAATTTATATCATTAACCTTGGAAAAGCATGGGAAAAGCTTATGATGGCCGCAAGGGTTATTGTCGCTATTGAGAATCCTCAAGACATCATCGTTCAGTCTGCTAGACCATACGGTCAGAGAGCTGTCTTGAAGTTCGAACAGTACACTGGTTCTCATGCAACTGCTGGTCGTCATACTCCAAGAACATTCACCAACCATCTTCTAACTTCATTCAGTGAGCCACGCCTTCTAATCCCACCCTTGCTTTCTGTGACACCGATTCCCCAATGAAGTATGTTGATAGTGGCATCACCACCAACAACAAGGGGAAGCACAGCATCAGTTGTCTTTTCTGGCTCTTGGGAAGGATGGCTGCAAATTCGTGGTGACATTGCTCCCGGTCACAAGGGGAAGCACAGAATCGATTTTGTAGAACTCTTTAAGCTTGCTCATCCCTTTTCTTCCTATATGTATTGGATACAAGATAATTTTATTTAATGCTTTGACAAATCGTAGGATTCAACCTTTATTATTATTATTATTATTTTCATTTGCTGCATGCAAAAGACATGGTTTATCACAATGTAATTTGTGTAACTTTTTTTAATCTGCCTCATTATTTGAATTCGTCACTCTTTTTAAATTTTTGTAATAGTAGCAGCAACATGAATCTGAAAATACTTTAAATGATTAAGTTAAATAAAGAAAAAATATCGTGAACACATTATATTTCATAATTGCACAACTACTGTTGCTGTCATCTTGTGTCACTGGAAAATTTTAGAAAGACATATTAAATGGGTAGTCAATTTATAATGAGCCAAAATGGTGAATGGCTCTTTTTGGCTCAATGGAGAAGATGAATGACTCATTTTAAATTGACTCATTATAAATTAACTACCCATTTAATATGTCTTTCTAAATTTTTCCAGTGACACAAGATGACAGCAACAGTAGTTGTGGAATTGTGAAATATAATGTGTTCACGATATTTTTTCTTTATTTAACTTAATCATTTAAAGTATTTTCAGATTCATGTTGCTGCTACTGTTACTTATGGACTAAGTTGATGGCGAGAAAAAGGGGTGAAGTGGGTGAGGACAATTTTACCCTTGTTTATGGAAAGAAAAAGATATTTTTGTATTTAATTAACGAAAAAACTGACGAAATATGGATGGAAGGACGTCCAGCGCAAAGAAAGGTTGAAATGAGGGCAAAAATGCCAAAAAATGAAAGGTAGGGACGTTTTCCACAATAGACTTGAAAGGTAGGGACGTTTTGTGCCAATTACCCGAATGTTTAACGGAAAAACTGACGGAATATGGACGGAAGGACGTCCAGCGCAAAGAAAGGTTGAAATGAGGGCAAAAATGCCAAAAAATGAAAGGTAGGGATATTTTGCACAATAAACTTGAAAGGTAGGGACGTTTTGTGCCAATTACCCTTATTATTATTATTTTCATTTGCTGCATGCAAAAGACATGGTTTATCACAATGTAATTTGTGTAACTTTTTTTAATCTGCCTCATTATCTGAATTCGTCACTCTTTTTAAATTTTTGTCACTTTTTTAAGAATTAGTTACTCTCTCTCTCTCTCTCTCTCTCTCTCTCTTTCTTTTTCTTTTTTTTTTTCACTTTTTGAATTTTTGTCTTTTTTGTGTGTTTATCACTTTTTTCAGCCACCTTATTAATTTCTATCATTTTTTTAATGACAAACATCACTTTTCTTTCTACCAAAAGTTTTAACTGAGTAAAATAGATACTAATTATTCAACGAGTCTGTCACTTTTTTCGAATTTCGGCACTTTTTGAGTGTTTGTCACCCTTTTTAAATTTGTGCCACTTTTTTTTTTTAAAATTTTGTGACTTTTTGAATGTTTCTCACTTTTTTATATTCTGTCACTTTTTTTTGAATCCGTGTAACTTTTTAAAATTTGTGTAACTTTAATAAATTCGTCACTTTTTAAAATTTTTGTCATTTTTTTGAATTTTCGTCACTTTTTTAGTAATTGTCACTTTTTTTAGGCGTCTTTTTGAATTTCTATCACTTTTTTAGTGACAAAATGTCACTTTTTAATAAAAGTGAAAAGTGACATTATATTTAATTTTTTTAATAAAAAAATGATACTAAATTTCTAAGAGTGACACATTTTTTTTTAAAATAAAAAAGCGACATTGTGTCACTTTTATAATTTTACACAATATATTTTACTTCCACAAAACAATTCATATGATTTTTCAAAAGATTCCTAATTTGAAGGATATTTTTGTAAATTGTCCATACTAATTTGTATTGGGCTCATCCCTTTCATCCTTAGCAGTTTCGGCTCCCCTGTTTGTTATTGGGCTTCACTAAGAAAACACATTCATATGGTCATGATGATACTTTGAATTTAAAAAGAAAAATTAGGCGCAACACTGTACTTGAGCCCGTTTAAAAGAAAAAAAACTCAATTTTAAAGCATATAATATTAGGATTATACCACGGACTTGCTCTTCAACCTTCTCTCTCTTCGAACACCAAGCTGCTAATCCTCTTGGCACCAACATAAACCTAAGATCATTCTCTTGTTCTAGCTCCTTACAATTATTATTTTTTCCAAAATGGTAGTTTCTTGATGGTAATCTGCCCTATGCAATACCAATTTTCTTAACAATACCTCTCAAGTTTGTGATTGTTTGAGGTTGCCCCTACTTGAACTTAGGATTAGTTACTTTTAGGATATCCCATCTGGCCTTGATGCATTGATGCCTGCTTTGCTTTTGTTGAGTCCAAAGAAATTGTAGGGGTATAATTTCAACAGATTGGTATATATTCATGCATATGAATGCGTTTGGGAGGCTTTCAATTAGGAATAAAGGAAGCCTAATTGAATGATCACATCAATATAGAAAAGGATGGTGTGTGTGTGTGTGTATTTGCGTCAATTGCTATCTTTTTTAATTTATCAAAATTTGATCAGTATTATGTAAGGTTTTAAAATATGTAATGCGTGACAACGTGTATCAGTCGAGTATCAAGCATTACAATTATATACATGATGTGTGTAATTATGTGTTTTTCAAAATTTAACATTATTCTAAATATCCTAAACTAATAAATAAATAAAATCATGCATTCTTTGAACTTTATATATATTCTTAAATAATGATTAGGTAAGCACTAGAAAAATGAACAATGGACCTTCAAGTTTTTGCAACTCGATAAAGTCTGAGTAATAAAATTAGAGGAACCCTGAAGGAGGCTCGAGCTTAAGGTGAATATTTTGCAACTCTACAAAAAATATTGTTTTGATTTTTCATTTTTATAAACATTAAAACTCTACAGATTGTTGTATATAATTCATGGACTTGGGTGATTTAGGCTAATTGATGTTTACAGGGCTCATTTGTTTATTAGTTATAAAAATGGATTGGACTTTGTTAAACTAGTTTTGATACAATTTTTAACACAAATGTGTGTATGTGTATTTTAGTGTGTTAGAATGCATATGGGATAATTAAAATGAGTTGACCGCATCATTACTTGCATGCGTACCTTATATGTAGGGTGTTTATATATATATGCTCTGTAATTGATGATTTTTTTAAAAAATTATACACTGTTTAACAGAATTGTAAAAGGATTTAACAAATAGTGCTATAATTTCAAAAAACCACATACACAGTAACAAGGATTATATACATTTTAACAATATTAACACAATATGAGATAAAATTTTCAAAAATTACATACACTATAACATGATTTAACACAATGTTTATCATTATTGTAAAAAACTACATATACTGTAATTGGATTAAAACCAAGTGTTACAATCATTAACAAAAAATTATGTATATTGTAATTTGTCAAAATATTTCGCCAAAGCACAAACACGTCAAATAATTTATGTTGTCTTTTGGAAATGTTCACCAAAAATAAAAAATTTTCAGTTCCTGATGAAATATAGAGAGAGAACGAATGTACAAAGACTAAACTACCCTTACAAAATGATAAAAAATTCAATACGCCCCCTCAAGATGGAGAATGAATGTTCAAAATTCCCATCTTTAATAATAGGGACTTAAACTGAGCTCCTCCTAATGATTTTGTTAACAAATCTGCCAATTGCTCTTTTGATGCCACATGTAAAGTCTTCACCTCGCCTGCTTGCACCTTATCTCGTACTAAATGGCAGTCGATCTCGATGTGTTTTGTACGTTCATGAAAAATCGGGTTACTAGCTATATGTATGACTGACTTGCTATCACAGAACAACAATGCTACTTTATTATGCAACACCCCCAAATCACTGAGTATATTCCTCAACCAGCTGAATTCACACACTGCTGTAGCCATGGATCGATATTCAGCCTCAACTGAAGATCTGGAAACCGTGTGCTGCTTTTTGGATTTCCAGGACACCAACGAATTCCCTAAAAAGATGCAATACCCAGTAATTGATCTTCTAGTGTCTGAACAAGCTGCCCAATCAGCATCACAATACCCCTTGAGTGTTAAGTCAGAGTTTCTGGCAAAGAAAAGACCTTGTCCAGGTGTGTCTTTCAAATATCGCAATACATGGTATGCTGATTCCAAATGCTGTTGCTTCGGTGATTGAAGAAACTGGCTGAGTGCCTGTGCTGCATAAGACAGGTCAGGCCGCGTGATTGTCAAATATAAGAGCTTTCCCACTAATCTCCTATACATACTTGCATCTGTAACCTCCTTACCACCATCTTTACTTAGTTTCAAGTTTTGTAGTAGTGGGCTAGAGGCTGGTTTAGAACCAAGATAACCTGTCTCAGTTAGTATTTCTAGTGCATACTTCCTCTGACAAATAGAAATCCCATCTGAACTTCTAGCCACTTCAAGTCCTAAGAAAAACTTTAGGACTTCCAAATCTTTCAGTTTGAACTTCTCATTCAAACTCCGTTTAAACTCCTCAATGTAACTTAGATCATTTCCTCCAACAATAATATCATCCACATAGATGAGAAGCACAGTAAATGAACAACCCTCCTGTTTGCTAAATAAAGAGTAATCAGATTTAGATTGCTTGAAACCTTGTGAAGTAATGTAGGAAGACAATTTTGTATTCCACTGTCTGGATGCCTGCTTAAGTCCATAAATGGACTTATGCAATCTACAAACCAACTTTTCACCGTTTGCCCCCTGTTGTTCATAGCTTGGAGGCATCAACATGTACACCTCTTCCTCTAATTCACCATGAAGAAAGGCGTTATTAATGTCAATCTGATGTAAATGCCAGTTCCTATGAGCAGCAACAGCAAGTAGTGTTTTCACCGTGACTAACTTGGCTACCGGTGAAAATGTTTCCTCATAATCTAAGCCAGCTTGCTGAGTGAATCCTTTGGCCACTAGCCTGGCCTTTTTCCTTTCTTCAGTGCCATCAGACTTAAGTTTCACTTTATAAACCCACCTGCAAGCCACTGGGGTCTTATGGATAGGAAGAGGAACAATGGACCAGGTTTTGTTGGCTACAAGTGCTTGATATTCATTGTCCATGGCCTTACACCAATCTGGATTGTGGGCTGCCTCAATAAAGGACCGAGGTTCATGAGTAGTAGACAACGCTACCACATACTGCTTGTGAGAACAAGATAGTTTCCCATAGTCTAAGTAATCTGAGATGGGATACTGTGATCCAAAACCATTCACCATGGAATCTGATTGAGAGGAAGGAATGCGAGACACCATGCTGCAATGATAATTATCAAGATAAGAGGGAGCTTTCTTGATTCTGCTGGATCTCCGAGTGAAAAGAGGTGAAGTACCAGGTTGCTTAGATTGTTCTGGTTGTGGGATGTCTGAGGTGGGGGAAGAGCTCTGTAAATAAGCAGTATCTGAAGTAGATGGTGAGGCAGATTGGATAATAGTATCATCACTAGAGTGTGGAGTTCTCGAAGAATCCCCACGAATAGAAGAGTGTGAAGAAGATGGATGATCAAATAAAATGTCATCCGAGTATGATTGAAAAGAAGCTGGAAAGATTGGCTCAATAGGAAGAGATGGCGTGTTAGATGTGGAAATGGAACTGATGAATGTGGGATGATGATAAGGAAATATAAGTTCATGAAACACGACATCCCTTGAAATGAATGTCGTATGCGTTTGAAGATTGTATAGTTTATAAGCATTCATACCGTAAGTATAACCAATAAAAATGCAAGGTATGGCTCTGGATTCGAACTTTGTACGGTTCCTTTTTAAGGTAGAAGCATAACAAAGACAACCAAACACTTTGAGATAATTGTAGGAAGGTGTGACATGATACAACATCTCATAGGGAGACCTATTTCCAATAACTGAAGTAGGAATACGATTGATCAGGTGTGTAGCAGTAAGAATGCAATCACCCCAAAATTGATGAGGCAAGTTAGCTTGGAACTTATGGGCTCTAGCAACATTAAGTATGTGCTGATGTTTACGCTCAACCACGCCGTTTTACTGTAACTATGGCACTCAGTGTAAAGAATAAAGAGGGATTCATTGATGGATCGATCGTGAAACCGTCTCAGGAAAATCCTCTTTATAGTGCTTGGAGGAGATGCAATCATGTGGTGTCGTCTTGGATTATCAATTCTATCCCAAAGGAACTCTATCTGAGTGTAATGCATAAAGATTTAGCTAGTGAGATTTGGATCGAACTTAAAGATCGCTATAGCCAAGGTAATGGCCCTAGAATCTATGAGATTAAGAAACAGATTGCCTCCATTTCTCAAGGAAACAATTCTATAAACTCGTACTTCAATAGGCTGAAAGGACTTTGGGAAGAGCTTGACAATTATAGGCCAAGTGATAATAATGTTGATTAAAAATCTGAGGATCAAATCATGCAGTTTTTAATGGGATTAGATGATCACTTTTCAAACGTGAGGAGTCAAATTTTATTGATGGATCCAATGCCTTCAATTAATAAAGTGTTTGCACTAATTTTACAAGATGAAAGGCAAAAAGAGATAGTTGCTAAGAAGAAGCAAAGTTTCGATACTGTTGCCTTAGCTGGTAGAATTGCTCATGGCTCATTTGGTGTTCAACGAGCGAATTCTCTTAATCAACTATAGAGGAAGGACAAACCTATGTGCAGCCACTGTGGAATGATTGGGCACCTTAAAAGCAAATGCTATAAGTTAGTTGGCTACCCTCCAGGACATAGGCTAGCAAAAGAAAAGTTTCCAGTTGTGAATAATGTTGGTTCAGCATCTCGTAATCTCAGTCCAGATGCCATCAACTCATTATCAAACATCACCATTACTCCAGAACAATGTCAACAAATTCTGACCATGTTGGCTCCACAACTGACAGGGAACATTGCCAGTAACAACCAGTTGAATTCAGAACCTCACCAGGTGTCAGAGGCTTTTGCCTTCTCAGGTAATCAAATGTGTAATAATGAATCCATGATGACAGACAAATGGATTCTGGACACAGAGGCTTCAGAGCATATGGTTTGCTCAGTTAAACATCTGGCCGTGGTGAATGCAAGAATTAAAGCCTTTGTCAAACTACCCAATGGTGACACTGCCGTTGCTACACACATTGGGACAGTAAAATTGTTTGACAATTTTACCTTGACGAATGTTCTAGTTGTGCCATGTTTTCATTTTAACTTGATCTCTGCTAGTAAGCTAATAACTCATCACAATTGCTTCATGGTCCTAGTCCATCACTACTGTTTCATTCAGGATCTTTCAACATGGAGGACGATTGGGATAGGTAGGCTTGAGGATGGGTTATACCTCCTTCAACATGCTGAGTACCAGTGCAATGATCAATCTCCAAATCCTCATCAACAATTTCCCTAAGCTTCAGCTACTTCTTTTAATACCAATTCAGATTTACAATGTAATAAGTCATCTTCTGTTGTTTGTAATTCAACTAGCAACATTGATGTTCAAAATAAAATTGATGTTTGGCATTGTCGTTTAGGGCATATCCCTATTTCAAAATTGGCTTTCTTACACAAGGTTATTCCAACCATCACATTTCATAAAAACCTACATTGTTCCATTTGTCCTTTGGCTAGACAACATAAACTACCCTACAAACTGATAAAAAATTCAATAGTTCCCCTTCCTGATTCTTCCCTATTTTAAAATACTCTTTAAGTGTTAAAATATAAAATTCAAATTTAATGCTAGCGAAATACAGTAAAAAAAAAAAAAAAAAACTGTATCCAAATACATTCGAAGTGTAAAACTTGAGTAGAAATCGAAGAAACCCATCTAGAGATGTTCCTTCAATTCAAGAATATGTACTTCAAATTAGCAATGCATACTTGATGTAGAAAAAGTGGGTAAACAAGTTAATCACTTTTTTCTTGTCCTACTAACATATAAATCGTTTTGAGTTTTGTTCAAACCAAAGATAAAAGATCGATGGACCAAAAAAAAGACAAAACAGAAAAAAGAAAAAGGAGAAAAATCCTAATTTCATTTTTTCTGGACACCAAACAATTTTATTTTATTTTATTATTATTATTATTTTTTGTTTCTTCAGTACTACATGACATCAAGAAACCGGAAGACAGTGCTTGTTACCCCATCCCCAAATTTCATGCCTCAATTTCGTTTGAGAGATTTCGATTTATTGTCGTAAATACCTTTAAAACATATTTCTTGTTCTTATATATATCTATAGTTTCGAATATATATATACACACACACGTGCTTGGCTGAAATGCTTACATGATATAGACATATCAGTACTTTTGCTTAAATGTTTAAAACTATATATGTAAAAGTCAAGATGAAACATGTTCGATTGATTCAACTCATATTATGAATATCCATGAAATCATATCTATATTCTATTATCTATTAAATATACGTCAAGTGAGAATTATTTTTTGAACGTATGTATCCTTACTATAAGTTAATTATTTTAATATTACCCTACTTTTCTTTTTTCAATATGTATTTAATTATTTTAATGATATCACACTTTTCGTTTTTCAATATAAATTTAATTTATTAATTATTTGAATCATTTTATCAATATTATCATTAATTATTTTATCAACCATTTAGTTATGATGAATGTTCATCTGACACATTCATTGTTTTTCATTTTTTAGTATGTATTTAATTTATTTAATCATATTTGACAATTTTTTTACTTTTTCATTTTTCAATATGTATTTGATTTATTTAATCGTTTGAATAATATTATCATGAATTATTTTATCAATTATTTAGTTATGATCAATGTACATTTGACAGATTCATTCCATTTGATTGGATAGTAAATTAAATTTATTAATTTTTATAAAAGATGAATATTTTTAGAGTTTTCTTCCAATTGATTTATTCATTGAATATTAAGATACAAAGAAGATCAATGAAGGGACATAATGCGAATATATATTGAATAATTTAAATTGATATATTCAATGCGTAATAAGCGAATATAAAGAAAAAATGGTATTCGTTGAATGTTCAATTTAGATCAAAAGAGTCAATAGGAAGACCATTCTAATTGACTTCCTAACTATTTAAATTGTTTTCACAAATTGATTTTTATTTCATTTGAATTAAAAGTTCATTCTATATAAACAAATTGTATTCATTATTTTTTATATTCTCACATCTTACGATATATTTTTTTTATAGCACCTATAAAGCATTTCAAAATAACGTACGACGCACGTTCAACTATGACTAGTAAACCTAAAACTCGATCCTCGGCTAATATTGAAATCGAAGAATATTCTTGTTCAACTATGAGTTGTAACCTTAAAATTCAATTGTCGGCCAATATTGAAATCTAAGAATACTCTTTCAACAATGATCCTCACTCAGTCATTGAGAAAGTTTTCAAAAATGGAAAGGTATTGACTATTGAGACAAAGAGCCGGTAGATGTAACATAAATCAAAGACAATTTAATTTCCACATCCTTCCCCACTTTGTCCATTTAAGAATTGTGGAGTTCCTCTTTGGCATTGTCAATTTAAGTCTCCCATTAGAATAAATATGTAATAGCATTTAGGTAGAACAAATTCTTAGAAATAGTTTATAAAGAGATGGTACCTCCCTAATAATGTTCTTATTTCTGCTGATTTACAAAGTAAAAATAATGCCTTTATAGTCTTTAATTTGTTAACTTCTTGGAAGGAATAATATTATTATTGTGGAAAGTGAAAAATTCAATTTTGAGATGCTTCCAATAGTTAATTTCAATCACGTATCTTTCTGCTATTGACAGCATCGGGAGTGACATAGTTAAATGCGCTTCTGATTCAGCAATTAGGTCATCCTCATCACTACTGATAGTACCGTGTTCAATGTACCAAGGATAGACATAATTAAATAAAACCAGAACAAGTAAATAAAAGTTTATTACTACTTATATTGAGTGTTTGTGAGCTTAAAATTTTGCTAATTGTACTGTGTAGGTTGATATATCGTATTAAACATATTTTCGTGGCGTGGTTAGTTGGCTGCAGGGAACATCGTTTGAAGTTATTGGGTATTAGAAATTTAGCCACTATTTACTACAAATTAAAATTTAATTTTATTGCAACTCAAAGCCAACAATTAATTTTAATCACAAATTTCATGGAACCCACAACTTTTGAACCACATTTTATCAACTTCTATAAAATCTACTAAAAATCTAATTTTAATCTACACCAAATATGGACTTAATTTTAAAAGATCAAATTTGTTCGAAGCACCTATCCAAGCACTTATATGATAAAATTGTAAGGAATTTTAAACGATCGTGTGAACTTATACGTGTAAATTGTTGTGTATTAAATTAAAGGCTATCGAATTCGCTTAAGCCTAGTTAAAAGTGATCTAATAAGGCTTCAATTTTAGGCAGTAGAGACCGGGCCTAAGTTCCTAATTCTATGATGGGCCGAATTAGGTCAAAGGGCATCGCTATATAAATACGGTTATGGTCCACAGATCACACGTACGTATTATTCATTCTCTTTTGCATACCATCACAGAGAGAAAAAAAAAAGACTGTGTGTAGATTTGGAAGACTAAACCGCGAAATTCAATCATTGCATTAACCATGTCTAATTCAGGTACGCTTCTACTACAATTCTTGAATTTCTGGATGATCCAACATGAAGATCCGATGATTTAAAGTAATAAATTATCCTACAAAAATATGTTTCCATAGTTAATTGAGATAGGGTTTTATGTTCAAAATGTTCCTGAAAGATGATGGCTTGTATGATAACAATAATCTTGAAATTCAAATTCTCGTTTGAGCTTCAAACAAATTGCATTGTTTGTTAGATTTATGAGTATCGACATTTTATTGAATCGTGAAATTTCATCTTAGAAGTTCAATTTTGTTAAGAGAAATCGCGCACACAGAGATGAATAAAGGACTAATGCAGGAATAGAGGTAAATCAAAAAACATAAGAAGTAATGATGTAATTGTGAACAAGTATCTAATACAACGTTAAATATAAATATGGTAATATTGGGTAGTGAATAAATATGTATTTAGAGTTTCAACAACTTTAGCAAAGAAGAGTCTTCGACAAAGACATTTTATAATGGCGTTGGAGAATTCGACAAGAAATGGACAAATCTGGCGACTGGAGACCATCCACTGCACGTGAGTTCGACCATTTCAAAGCTTTGGAGGGTTTAGAATACCTTTTTTGGAGTTTTCTAAGAAATCATTAAGTTTGGATTTTTCATTTTTTATGGGACTAAGTGGATTTATTTTAGTTTATGAGGTCCAATAAAACATGTTTCCTTGACTGTTTTTACTTGTGGCTTTTTATCAAGAAGTTATGAAAGAGACATATTATCTACATTACAGTTGAAATTTCTAGATGATATTATGCCATAATAATTCTATTTTGTATTTTATTTTTAAAGTTTTTTTTGATTATTTTGTAGAGGTGGATGGTGATCTTCAATCGATAAACAACACTAAGTTCAATATGGTGATAATAATTCAAATATATTGCTATGAACGTAAAACAATACTCCTCTTTCCAATGATGATGAATATGGAACCAAAGTCTGGATTATATAGTACTCACATCAATGACCCAATGCATACAAGGTAGCTTCATTCAAATGGACCAAGGTATCACATTTACAAGACCTAAATGAACCCAAATTACAAAAGAACTGAACCAGAACAATGAACGGAACAGGGCAGCGAAGAGGCGACGAAAATATGGCCAAATAGGGGCCGTGAATAACAGTCTAAAAACATCAACAAAAGGGGGTGCCGATAGTAGGAGAAGAACGGCCTCAAAGAAAAGGCAGAGAAGCCGGCTAGAGAAGACTGCAAGTATGGGTCACAAAAAGAGCAGTCATAGTCGAGGGTGACGAGGGTGAGAGAAGGAGAGTAAAAGTGTGTATTATGAAACACACCAAGAAGGGGAGGGAAAAGATCAAATTTGTTCGAAGCACCTATCCAAGCACTTATATGATAAAATTGTAAGGAATTTTAAACGATCGTGTGAACTTATACGTGTAAATTGTTGTGTATTAAATTAAAGGCTATCGAATTCGCTTAAGCCTAGTTAAAAGTGATCTAATAAGGCTTCAATTTTAGGCAGTAGAGACCGGGCCTAAGTTCCTAATTCTATGATGGGCCGAATTAGGTCAAAGGGCATCGCTATATAAATACGGTTATGGTCCACAGATCACACGTACGTATTATTCATTCTCTTTTGCATACCATCACAGAGAGAAAAAAAAAGACTGTGTGTAGATTTGGAAGACTAAACCGCGAAATTCAATCATTGCATTAACCATGTCTAATTCAGGTACGCTTCTGCTACAATTCTTGAATTTTTTGATGATCCAACATGAAGATCCGGTGATTTAAAGTAATAAATTATCCTACAAAAATATGTTTCCATAGTTAATTGAGATAGGGTTTTATGTTCAAAATGTTCCTGAAAGATGATGGCTTGTATGATAACAATAATCTTGAAATTCAAATTCTCGTTTGAGCTTCAAACAAATTGCATTGTTTGTTAGATTTATGAGTATCGACATTTTATTGAATCGTGAAATTTCATCTTAGAAGTTCAATTTTGTTAAGAGAAATCGCGCACACAGAGATGAATAAAGGACTAATGCAGGAATAGAGGTAAATCAAAAAACATAAGAAGTAATGATGTAATTGTGAACAAGTATCTAATACAACGTTAAATATAAATATGGTAATATTGGGTAGTGAATAAATATGTATTTAGAGTTTCAACAACTTTAGCAAAGAAGAGTCTTCGACAAAGACATTTTATAATGGCGTTGGAGAATTCGACAAGAAATGGACAAATCTGGCGACTGGAGACCATCCACTGCACGTGAGTTCGACCATTTCAAAGCTTTGGAGGGTTTAGAATACCTTTTTTGGAGTTTTCTAAGAAATCATTAAGTTTGGATTTTTCATTTTTTATGGGACTAAGTGGATTTATTATAGTTTATGAGGTCCAATAAAACATGTTTCCTTGAATGTTTTTACTTGTGGCTTTTTATCAAGAAGTTATGAAAGAGACATATTATCTACATTACAGTTGAAATTTCAAGATGATATTATGCCATAATAATTCTATTTCGTATTTTATTTTTAAAGTTTTTTTTGATTATTTTGTAGAGGTGGATGGTGATCTTCAATCGATAAACAACACTAAGTTCAATATGGTGATAATAATTCAAATATATTGCTATGAACGTAAAACAATACTCCTCTTTCCAATGATGATGAATATGGAACCAAAGTCTGGATTATATAGTACTCACATCAATGACCCAATGCATACAAGGTAGCTTCATTCAAATGGACCAAGGTATCACATTTACAAGACCTAAATGAACCCAAATTACAAAAGAACTGAACCAGAACAATGAACGGAACAGGGCAGCGAAGAGGCGACGAAAATATGGCCAAATAGGGGCCGTGAATAACAGTCTAAAAACATCAACAAAAGGGGGTGACGATAGTAGGAGAAGAACGGCCTCAAAGAAAAGGCAGAGAAGCCGGCTAAAGAAGACTGCAAGCATGGGTCACAAAAAGAGCAGTCATAGTCGAGGGTGACGAGGGTGAGAGAAGGAGAGTAAAAGTGTGTATTATGAAACACACCAAGAAGGGGAGGGGGAGGGTCCAACATATATAGGGTATCATTTACATCAAGTAATGGGTTGGGGCATAAATGAGACTTGGTCTGCCTTTGATATGTGGGCTCCCCAGTATTGTATGCTTTGGGCCAACTATTAAAATAATCTCAATAATAGGTTCTAAACAAACCAATGATTATTAATCCAATTCGATGAGTCATCATCACCTCGAGTTTGTTAGCTATCAAAATACCTAATAGACCTCCACCCTGATGTAAAATATTCCTCCAAAAATGAAACAAAAACTAGTTTAATAGTCGTACAATATGAGTTCAAACAAAATTGAAACGTCACATACCTTTACCAATGTTTAGAAATGTAAGACAACTTCTAAATTTTACCAAGGATGGCACCTTAGTGCCTGTATTTGCAGGATTATAATCAGAATGCATTTTCTCAAGTTTTATCAATCTTTGAGATACGGCATCTCTAATAAAATACACCCTAAGATCTATATGTTTAGTGGATTCATTACATACTCGATTCTTACATAAATGAATAGCAGATTGACAATCAAAATATACAATCACATTGTCACTTAAAGTACCTAGTTCATTAAGAAGACCTCTAAACCACAAAGCTTCTCTAATAATTTTAGTGGATACTATATACTTAGATTCAGTAGTACATAAAGTAACAAAATGTTGCAATTAGGACCTCCAACTCACACAATATCCACATAATGTAAATATCAAAGAGAAAGTAAACTTCCTATTGTCCATATCACCACTATAGTTAGCATTCGTGAAACCTCTAAATTTCACACTGTCGCCATCAGACTTATAAATTAACCCTTCATCAAAAGTACTTTTTGAGTACCTAAACAACCACTTTAAAGCTTCCTAATGTTTGGGACTAGGATTAGACATATAGTTCCTTATCACTCATAATATAAGCCAAGCCAGGTCTAATGTAGGCCATGAGATAGATACATAACAGATCCTATCACATTAGAGTAAAGCACATTACTCATAAAATTCCTATGTTCTACATTAGTAGGCGATTTGTCTTTGATAAGACAAAACGGTTTCCAAGAGTTACAGTAGACTTACATTCAATCATGCCAAATTTCTCCAAAAGTTTAAGCACATAAGGAGTTTGATGCACATATAAGCAAGACTTACTTTTATCTTGATTAATCTCCATACAAAGGATTCGCCTAGCATGTCCTAGGTCTTTCATATCAAATTCCATGTTAATATTGTGTTGCCACCTTCATGTTAATTCCAGTTAATAACATGCCGTCCACATAAACTAACAAATAGACACTTTTTGTTAGTGCTATAGTGCAACTCACTCCTCTTAAAACTAATGAAAAGCACATAAGAATCAAATTTCTTATACCATTGACATGGCGATTCTTTTACCCCATAAAGAGATTTCTTTAAAAAACACACATGGTCAGAGTTAAATTTACTTTCAAAACCTTTGGATTAACTCGTAATCTTTTTATCAAGATTATCATACAAAAAAGCAATTTTAACATCAAATTGTTCAAGTTTCCAAACATAATTAAGCATGACCCTAATAATAGTATACTTAACAATGGGAGAAAAGATTTCATTATAGTCTATCCCTTCTTTCTGTGTGTACCTTTTGGCTACTGACTTAGTCTTATATCTCACAGGCTCACTCACACTAGTTCCCTTTTTAATCTTATAGACCATTTTTCAACCTTTTATGAATTTATCCTTAGGTCTCGAAACTAGATCCCAAGTTTGACTCTTATTAAGAGAATTCATTTCTTCTCTTATAGTACCTAGCCATTCCTCACTTTTTTCACTTCTCACATCTTCTTCTTAGGTGTTTGGTTCCCTACCCACTAGTTTTTGGTAACTAGCGTAAACTATGATATAGTCAGAAAATCTTCGTTGTTTCCTATGTGGTCGCCTCTCTCTATCTGTAGCCAATTGATAGTTAGTTAGAGGGTTTTGGTTAATGGGATTGTCCTTAACATTCCTCTCATCACCTTCTATAGTTGCTGATTTTGTGCATCATTCTCCACCTTACTTAGGGTATTGGGGATGTAGACACCACACATTCTTCCTCAATGGAGGATTATTCCCTAACGATTTATTGCTTCACTTTAAGGCATCTCTAACTCATTAAATGTAACTTCACGACTTATGATTATTTTGACAACCTTCTAACTTCTATCCATAACCTAAATCCTTTGACTCCCTCAGGGTTGCCTAAGAAGAAACACTTTTAGCTCTGAGTTCTAGTTTTTCCTCACTTTGAAAAGAGAAAATAGCACAGTCAAATATTCTAAGCATAAAATAATTAGCACATACCATGCCAAATCTCTTATAGAGAAAAGCAGTGAAAATTGTTATGCTAATCAAATAGCATGCAGTCATAACAGTTTCACCTCAAAACATTTTAGGCATCCTAGAACTTAGCATCATACATCTAACTTTATTAAGTGAAGTATGATTCATTCATTTAGTAATCTCATGTTACTGGGGAGTATAAGACATAGTTCTATGTGTAGTGATGTCAAATTGATTACAAAATTGTCAAATTTAGCATTACAAAATTTAAGACTATTATTAGTGCAGGTATTTCACATTTTTACATATTTGATTCTTTACTTTAACTTTCCAATTTTTAAAGTTCACAAAGGTTTCAGATTTATCTTTAAAAAAATAAATCTACACACGTCGAGTGAAATCATCAATAATCGACAAAAAATACTTGTTACCACAAAAAGTAGGATTTCTCTCTGGACCCCACAAGTCAGAATGAATATATTATAACACTCTAGATGCTTTATGTATACTTAATGCAAAAGACATTGTACAATAATTATCATGCACATAATGATCGCAAAATGGCATGTTAGATACCTGATCTTTACCAAACACTCTTATCGTTAAAAAAGTCCCTTAACACTAACATGAGCTAACATATTGTGCCATTTCTGTGTGTGATCAGTGTCAACGATAATGAAATTTAAACTATCCAATACCTCAACATGCATGATGTATATGCCATTTCTCCTAGGAGCTTTAAAGGCTCTAAGTGCTCCTTTAAATATTTTCATAACATCCTCACCAAGTGCACCAGTGAAATATGTGTGGTCTAACTCCTTAACAGAGATCAGGTTTTACCAATACGTGGAATATATCTAACATTTTTTAGCGTGAAAAAAATAACTCTCAATTCTGACGGTGACACCACCCATTTTAGTGATCTTATATGCGGCTTCACCCCATGTAACAACATGACCATGATCAGACTCATGCACCACATTTCATTTGAAATACCATGAAAAGAATCATTGGAGTCAAGAGTTTACTCATGCATATGGGAATTCATAGACATGTTTATTTCTGTGGGTTAGGTGTTTAAGAGCATGTAAACCTCACCAGGTTCACCTCTTGGGACAACAACGTTGGCCTCACTGGGTTCCCTACCCCTCTAGTCTCTCAGCTTGTTTTTTCTCTTTACGGCAATCACTAATGAAATGTCTTAATTTTCCACAACCATACCATTTTCTCACCTTTGCCTTGTGATTTGGACCTACCTCTACCTCTTTTTTTGCTACCACCATTTTGCCCCCTCTCCACTCCTAAACTGGGATCTATCCTTCATTTGGAGAATCTCTCCTCTCCTTACTCTTAGGAATCAAAGACAACATCAGGTCTAAGTGTCTCCTTTCCATATTTGATAGCATTTTTACTTCCTTATAAATATTAGGAATAACATTCAACAAGATAAAAGCATTATATTCAATAGACACTTTATCACCACAATTCATAATATCTTGCACAAGTTTATTGAAAATGTCATGATTGTTATCTAATTCTTTTGAAGGATCAATTTTGAGATTGAAGAAACTTTCAAGTAAAAAAAGTTTGTTTTGGAGTGGATCGAGTCAAGTTCTCTTAACTTTCTCCAAAGTTTTTCTGTAAAATCATATTTACCAACTATTCGCAAAATGAAATTAGATAAGTGTAATAGAGGTGTATGCAAGTTCATTGAATTCTTTTTTCCGATCCTTAGTCACAGTAGTAGAAAACGAATTATCAATTGCCTTTAAAACATTTTGTTGTACTAAAATTCATTTCATTTTTGTTGCCATATTGAAAAATCACATTTTTTTTTGTTAAAGACACCGAAGTCAAATGATATACAGACATCCTAACAGATAAGACATGTAGTACATAAGCAACCGACAAAGAAACAATCACGTAGATAAGGTCCTAATGGTTGAAGTTACACACCGGTATAAATTTCTAGGATTTTTGTGAGACTCAAACCTCAATCTCAAAGGAATTGTCAAGAGGGAAAGGTAAGGTAACAATTCTAATATAAAAAAATATTCAGCTACAACGCTGAATGTTAAACAACAACCAAATAGCCACAAATATGACGATATCGTAATTTAGGCAAATAATCCTAAATTCTAGCTACAGACAAGGTCACAATCCTATTGGTGACCCCATACAATGACGTGTTATTACAGTAATGCAAAAATTTTAGCCAATTTACCAAAGCAAACCTATCTGTGATTCGTAACAAAGAGATATGCAAATTTTATTTTAAGGATTCAATTCCTTTTGCAAAATTAGTAGACCAATGGATCAATTACATCGAATATATGTGAACAAACACATAAATATAATTTCAGATTGCAGATCCCAAAAATCAACAAGGAAATCGAATTTTCAGCACCCAAAATTTGAAAATTAGCATCTAAATCGAGCTCCATTGGCTTTAATACCACTTTTTAGAGTTGAATGGTGACCTTCTATCAATAAACCACACTAATTTAGTTTAACATGGTAATAATAATTTAAATATATTGCTATAAATGTAAAACAATACTCCATTTTCCAATGACGATGAGTATGGAACCAAAAAGTGGATTATACAGGGTTCAGATCAATGACCAAAATATATACAATGTAGCTCCACTCAAATGGACCAATGTATCTCACTCACAAGATCTCAACAAACCTAAATCACAAAGGAACTGAAACAGGACATTGAACCGAACAGGGCAGCAAAGAAGCGATCGAAACATAGCCAAACAGGGGTTGTAAATAACAGCCTAAAAACACCAACGAAATGGGTGGCAAAAGTAGCAGAAGAAGGGCTTCATAGAAGAGGCAAAGAAGCCGATGAAAGAAGACGACAAGTATGGTAACGAAAAGGGCAATCGTAGTCAGGTTAGGGATGTAACCGTCCGATTTTACCAATTTTTGACAGATTTTCAAACCAAACCATTTAAACTGGTTTGAGAAAAATCTAAATCTAAACCAAACCATTTTAAACGGTTTGAAAAAACTCAAACATAAATTTAACTGTTTGGTTTAGTTTTAAATCGCCGATTTCGTCGTATATCTAAAAGAAACTATATATATCTACTATAAATTTAAATACCAACTAAATCAAGCTGATATAATAATAGACTAAAACATAGTTTTTTGTTCGCCATTTTTAGGCTAATTACGTTACGATAATTTTACAATAAAAGTCTACTGAAGTAAATATAAGGTCAAAAACATTAATGATGTCCAACAAGTTGTGATCATCATATCTGCAAGAAAAAATATTATTGATCAGACAGAGAGAATAACCAACCACAATAATAAAGCAATTGTTTATAATATCTAAATAAAAATTATCCATTTTCTATTTCGTGTTATTCAAGGGGTGTAAGACTGTAAGTAATACAGTTCAAGCCTAAATCCTTCATCTTTTCTATTTTGGAGCTTATATGGCTTTGGAGGCCCTGGGCTCAAGACAAAAATTAAAGGGAAAATTACATAAATTCAGGTACTTAAATTTTCAAATTCAAAATTCAAGGTTGAAGTTTACTTGTACAAAAATCAGGTATTATATATAATTAATCCCCAATTCAATTAAAAACCCTAATCATTTTCCCCATTTTCAATTTTCAATCCCTTCTCCCTTCTCAGTTCTCATGTTGACTTCTCTTCTCTCTCTACCCTCCGTCGACAACCATCAACGTTGAGGAGCACAGTCGTAGTCACCAAAGATGTGAGGGTCGAGCGGCGGCATAGTTGTTGCAATACGGTGCCATCGCAGTTGGCAATATGAGCGTTGCCAGTCGAAGTCACACCATTGATCCGAGTTGTGAGCATCGGAGTCAGCTCTTATAGCGGCGTTGCATGGCATCGTCGTGGCTGGTTGCACAGGCAGAGATTTGTCTTGTGATTTTTTGACATTTTTTCTTGCATTTTTGAGGTGGTGGTTGCGCGGCAGAGGTTTCTATTGCGATTTTGTAGCACTGTGCAGTGGTTTTTCTTATGATTTTTGGACTTTTTTGTTGCTTTTTGAGGTGGTGGTTGTGCAGGCGGTGATACTGTGTTGTGATAGTGGTGGTGGTGGTGGTGGGTTTATGGATTCTTCATGGGGGTGGTGGTTGGGTGGGTGTAAATGGAGATAGAGGAGATGGTGGTGGCGGTTGTGGTGGTGTGCTGTGGGTGGTGCGTTGTGCAGTGGTTGTGTGTTGTGGGCATGGTGGTGTTACGAGTATGATGTTGCTAATGATGGTGGTGGTAGGAGACGTTGGTGCTCATGTTGGTGAGATGATGGTGGTTCTAGAGGCGGTGGTGCCCAACTATTGTTGTGTTGCTATTGATGATGATGGCGGTGGTGGTTGTGGTGACAGTGATGGGTGGGAATCTGTTACCAATAATTAGACATCCGTGATTAACTATTTAGACGTCTGTGACCAAAATTTAATGGTCAATCAGTATCAGGGTTGGGTGTTTGGTGCATATGACCAACAATTTTGTTATTTGTGACTAAAAAATAATTTGTGACCAACAAACTGTGACCTTTGTGACTTATAGATAAAATGTAACTTGTAATTTGAATTATCTGTGACTTTGAAATAATCTGTGACATACAATTTTTTTTTTATTTGTGACTAATTAAGTTGACAATATGTGACCTGTAAATAAATTTGTGACCTATAATTATGAATCTGTGACCATTAATCGAATAACTGTGACTTTATTATCTTTTTTTAAAAATATTTTTAATTAATTAGTTAAAACCTGATTTTTACATTAATGAAACTTGTAACCTGAATTTTGAATTAGGCATAGTTAAAACCTAATTTGTGAATTCTTCCCAAAATTAAAAATTGACAAAAAAATAAAAATAAATAATAATGATAACAACTAATTAGGATTATTGGGTAATAATAATATATATGTAATATAAAATTAAAAGTTGACAAAAATACCTACAAATGACAAAAGTCACAAAACTATTGAATTTTACATATTTGGATGAATTTTCAAAAAATTTCATTTTTTTATTTTTATATATTTTTTCGCCGATCCGGTTTTTTTAAATCGTAATTAAAATTCTCAAATCTAAACCAAACCATTTGGTTTGGTTTAAAATCATTTCGTTGATGGGTCCACGTGGTATCAAATCGGCGGTTTCTAAAATGCAATTTCGGTTCGATTTTTCGATTTGGCGATTTTTGCTTACAATCCTATTCGGGGGTGAGAAGAGCGAGAGTGGGAAAATAATAGCGTGTATTATGAAACACACCAAAGGGGGCAAACATACATAGGGTAATTTAGGTTAAGTAATGGGTCGGGACCTAAATAAGATCCAATTCACCTTGGTATGTGGGCTCTCCGATATTGTATGCATTGGGTCTACTATTAAAATAGTCTCAACAATAGGTTCCAAACGAACCATTTGATTATTAATACTATCCAACGAATCATCATCGTCCCAAATTTATTTGGTATCAAAATACCCAAAAAAATTTAAAGGATAAGATTTACAGAAAAAGTTAAAGGTTGTAAAAGTTCCTTGCCCCAAGCCCTAAGCCGTGCGTCCAACCCCCCTATTTTGGCACTAGTATAGATCCGAAAAAGTCTTCTTTGACCCGACCTGCTTAAGTTTTCGAAATTGTAGAGAAATAGATTTTGGACAACTCAAATACATTGATCAGTCGTGCTTAACTTAATAAAGCACCTATAACCATTATTTACGTGAAGTGGAAGATATTAAAGTTGAAAATGAATAGATATTTGTATACAAAATATACCGAAATTGAAAGAATTCGAAAACTATTATTTTTCAAGGAAATTTCACAAAAGTTGACTTTTGAATTGTTCAAATCAAACTATTTCCACTATAGTTATGTTTTCAATGGAATATTTCATCAAATTATAGAATTGGAGCTAAAATAACAACTATTTCAACATTTCTAATTTTAAAATTTAACTTGTGAAGCATAAAATTTTGAATTGAATTTGTATGCTTAACAAAAATTTGAATTGAATTCGAAAACTCCACATAATGTTATAATAACTATCATTGTGGAATAGAAAAAGTTGTAATTCACTTACCATAGTGCTCAAAATTATGAGATTTTCTTTTATATAATATATTTTGATGTCTAAGTAGAGGTAAATTTGGATGAACTGTCTGTAGCCTTGGCGCTTAGACGGTTTGACACAACATGGTCTAAGAAAATCATGCCTCGGGCCGACTTGCTTAGATACACAAAGAATGGGTTTTGTCATGACTTAATGGCCTACGAGGGCACTAATGATTTTCGTTTTTAATTTCTCAAAAGGACAAGAGTCGTGAATTGCCAATCACCTAGGTGTTCCGACCAACCTAGCTCATTTGATTACATCAAAAGTTAGGTGATTTGAACATACTGGGTGTTGCTATTCGAGTCAAAGAACACAACTCTGCTGTAATAAAATGAAAGAAAACCCTTGTGGTACATAAGGGTTGGTACATAATGTATCCACACCCTCACATGAGGGGGGCCCGCCTGAATATTTATATTCAGGCGGGCCCCCCTCATGTGAGGGTGTGGACACCATTATGTACCAACCCTTATGTACCCATAGACCAACCCTAAAATGAAACAAACGCGGTGGCATCTTTTGTTTTTGTCTTTTTCAAGAAACACAATCCTAAAAGTTCAAATCAGCAGAGATCACAAGATTGAATTCAAAGTAGGGTGCTAGATTTGGCACATGATTTCCGTGGGAAATGCTGATATAGTTTAAATCTTAAGACAGGGAATCCTAAGGAAGTTAAATGACAAAAACAAAAAAGAGAAAATTTAAATAGCTTAAAGATTTATTAACTCGTGTGAAATCCACTATATTGAAATAGTTTATCCAATACTCGACGTCCTTGTTTGTATGCGTGTATGTTTCTCTCTACTTTTTATCGACTACAATTTTTAGTCAAAATAGTATCAAATCATAGATGAAATTTGTAGGTCTCTATCTAGATTTAATGGGGAGTTGATATTCCCCCAATCGTCTTTATTAGCTACATTTGAATTGAATCTCAACAAAATTTTAGTAATGGTCTTGGATAGTTTTTAATGACTCAATACTATTTGTCACAATTTTGAATTCATATTCAAACTGAGCTATTCAAATTTATTAAATTTAGAAAGTTACTATCCAAACTGAAAATTCGGGACAAATCTAGACAACTTATGGTACTTTTCAAGGAGCAAGATTTATTTATTTTTGAATAATCTTGTTTGAAAACTTCAACTATTTAGAGACCACAAATTTATATTTGTATTTTTACTTCAACATATCTCTTGATCTGTAAATACTATTTGCAACATAAAACTTAAAAGAAAAAAAATTAGTGACATTGAAAATTAAGAGCATGATATTAGCCTATCAATTTATTGGACCAACACATCTAAACTCACAACAAAAATTATCTTTCGCAACAGGCAAAAAATATTCTTCTACATTCATGGACATGTTGTAGGCTTCGATATTGTTGTAGAGTAGCAGAATAAGACAATAGACAATGCTTTGGTAAAGGAAACAATAACAACATTCAATAAAATATTATTATGAACTATCTATTTATTAATCAACGACAACATACAATTAATGATCTCTAACAATTGTGCAAATTCATGAATGTTGCTATTACACACTGCAAAATGCCACGTTTTTGTAGTGACTTATAAACTTTTAGGTATAATGAATTTACAAATTTATATTTTATCTTGGAATTGTAGATCTCACCATACACACTTCTGATAATAATGAATTACTCCCTCCATCCCAATTATACAGGCTGGGCTTCCTCTTTCTCCTGTCCCAAATATATAGGCTTGTTCCTAATTTTGAATATTTTGTTTTGTTTATTTACCAATATATCCTTATTTATTTTTCCCTACTTAATATGACAACTTCTTGAAATCATCCAAATACACATTTCCACTTCTTGGAAATATGGAACAACTCTTATTTCTTCTTTTTCAAATTAAATTATTCAAATTTTTTACTAATTCTAACATTAATTTACTAATACATATTAAAAATTAAATAGGGATAAATTAGGAAAGATCTCAGCAAAAATAATATTCCAGTGACATTAAAAAAGAATTCTTAATCCGTGTAAAAAATGAAATAAGCCTATATAATTAAGATGGAGGGAGTATTAATAACTAAACATTTTTAGTAAAGCCTGAATATCCTTTTCAAGCACTAGAATAAAAAATCAAGCAAGTAGTATTATGTCACGTAAGCAACAATAACTTGAGAAGTAACGTATTATTTAAAAAAAAAACCTAATGAGAAACATCACGGAAACGTACGAGAGAGAGAGAGAGTTGTACACACAAAGCCCACCATTTTTTGCTCAAGAACAATCCAGTTTTGCCTGCTTTTCTTATTTTATCCATTCCTATTTGGCGCTTACCATATATATAACGTATACTCTTCCCTTCATTTGCGTCATTTACTATAAAAGATTCAATAACCTTCTGTTTTCTGCATCTCTTCACATAAAAAGAAAGAAAGATGGTGTGTTTGGTTGCTCGCACTGGGAGGCATTTGCAGAGGTACAACAGTGGTCGAAGACTTGTTGTAGGGTAAGTTTTTGGGTTTTCTAGCCTCAACGTTCTAGTCGCTGTGGGTGGTGACTTGTGTGTTGTTGTAGTTAACGCATTCAATATCGCACCTGGCGAGTATTTTTTCAAGAACATATTTTTTTCTTTTCCAATAGAAATCTCTGATATATGAAAGAGTAAAAAATTGCATTTTTTGTTATGATTTATGAAATAAGAAGCCTTAATTCACTGAGAAAAAATTGCTCGGCTATCAGGAAGTTCAATTCGTGTATGTTATGTTTGAAAGAATAAGAATCAAGTTTTAAGACACCCGTCCTTTCTTTAATTATGTTAAGTCATCCCGTCGAGCTTTTGAAACATGCTCGAACTGTTTTAGAACAGATCCACAAAGAATGAAACCAGGAAAATAAAATAAAATAAAGGCATTTGTTTTGTTCTTATCTTTTTCTTTTAATTGTATACACTATACATAGGCAAAATAGATTTTTTTATGTAAAATATTTTCTAACACTCTATTAATTCTGAAGGTGCATTCCATATAGATATAAGAATGGTAACAATGGAGGCACAGTTGACGAGTTAGAAGTTCTTGTGATCAATTCAAAAAAACGTCAAACAATGATGTTTCCAAAGGTAATAGACCTTGTCAATTGTGTAAGTCGGACCGATTGGAAACGGTTTAGGGTATTTCTGTAAGTGCCGGAATGAGACTCATTGCATATTTTATAGCCTTTCAGATAAAGGGATTACAACTTCTATTCCGAGGAAAAGAGATTCCCTTTCGTATATTTTTCTTCATTTTCTTTAATTTTCTGAAAGTGTTCATTTCATATTGTTTAAAAAATGGTGCTGATATTGAGATAAAAATATGTTTGATCAGGGAGGTTGGGACCTTGATGAATCTGTTGAAGAAGCAGCTTGTCGTGAGTCATTAGAGGAAGCCGGTGTTCTTGGCAATGTTGAGGTTGGTAAATTTTATGTCTCATCTTCAAGTTCAAGTACATGACTAAGCCATGGTTTGATAGAGATTTTTTGAGAATGAATTTTGTTATAAATATTTTTTTCTTTTGAAGAATATGTAATTAAAAATAGGGAAAATTTATGGATCCAAGTTCAAAATTATTTTATTGAAATACTGCGGGGGTTAAAGGTGAGTTTATAAAAAAATTGAGTTTTAAAATGAGGGCCAAACATGGTTTAATTTGTTGTTAAACCAGTGATCCAACCAATATTTTCCAATGGCAAAGTGCAATTTTAGTAGTAAAATCATTCCTTCAAGTCAGATAGCTTGAAGAACAAAAAAATTAGTTAGGTCTTGGAGGTTGTTTGATAAAGCTTTTGATAAAAAAAAAATAAATAAATAAATAAACAAAATAGCAGAATTTGATAAAAATTGATGTAATGTGTATTGAAAAGTTGATAAAATTCGTAAAATGCATGGTAGAAATTTATGTTTTATGTCAATTTTCTATTCGACAAGCTCACTCGGTTCGATGAAATTGTTTGTATGAAGCAAAAACTTAAATAAGTGACAAGTTGTAACAAAATAAAGTCTGGTAAATCTATTGAAATCAGAATGAAAGTTCACTAAACCCTTAAATTTTTAAATACTGATTCCTTTTTCCTAGCGAATGTTATACATAAACGGTGTCACTCTGTACAACCTTTGTGTCAACCAAGAGGAGTATAGTTTATACAAATATTTGACAATTTTTTGTTCTCCACGTATTGCAGAGTCAGTTAGGTACATGGCTATTCAAGAGCAATAGCCGAGAACTCTATCACGAAGGTCTAATGTTTCCTTTATTAGTGACTGAACAACTTGATCAATGGCCGGAAAAGAGTATGCGATCAAGAGAATGGGTTCGTTTCACATAAAGCCTTTCCTACAAAACGTAGTATTTTGTTGTCCATGTTTGGCATATTGCACCAGAATAAAAATTAAAGAAAAGATATATGTAACATATTTGTCCACTTTCTAGCCCAGTATTGTATCAGTTAAATTCTCTCTCTGTCTCGAATCATCTTTATTTAATAGAAATATGAGAAAAAATATTGATATGAATAATTTGTTGGAGATGTTTACTTATGAGAATTCAATGGAATTATATATGCAGATGACAGTGGCTAAAGCTAGAGAGGTTTGCAAGCAGCAATGGATGAATGAAGCCTTAGAAATATTTGTTGATAGACTAAATTTGGTAGAGGAAAAAGATGTTCAGTCTATAGACAAAAATTAGAACAAGAACATTATTTATTTATCTTCTTTCTTTCTTTTTACTTTTCTTTGTATATTAATTTCTTTTTACGACCTTCAAATTTGTAGTCCATAAATTGCATTAGCAGTTTCTCATTCTTTTTCTTTTCACTTTTCTTTGTATATTAATTTCTCTTTAAGACCTTCAAATGTATGGTCCATAGATTGCATTAGCAGAAACTTCTATCGAACTTGTTAGGTAGCTAACTCTATTTGCAAAAGCTCATTATATGGTGTGTAACAATGTTAATGGTTCATGGGCGTATAACCATGTTTTTCACCAACGAATGATATATACTGAAATTTATACATACCTTGTACATGAAAAAGTAGTTGTTGGAGAACTTGATCTGCAGTATTTTACTTCGAAGGTTTGATAGCCGATTTCTATGAAAATTTATTTTTTAACATGTAAAAATGCTAATTGAGCTTGGGCTAGCCCTGGGCTCTCCCACCTAAAATTTAACCAAAAATTTAAATGACCATAAAAAAATTTATACATGCAAGTGCGCGCACACACTAATACACACACTGTTGTGCATAACGGTATATTATATAAGACATAGTCATATTTGAACGTGTGTTGCACGTTATTTTGATGCTTTATAGTTAATATAAAAATAATATTTGAATATGTGAGATTATAAAAAATAATTAATACAAATTGTTTATGTGGAATGAAATAAGAATTAATTTGTGAAAACAATTTAAATAATTGAGGAAGTTAATTAAAAATAGTTCATTCATTTACCCTTTTGATCTGAACTGAACATTCAACGAATATCATCATTTCTTCATATTCGCTTAATATGGATTGAATATATCAATTGAAATTATTTTTATAGATACGCATTACGTTCCCTCATTTACCTTCTATGTATCTTAACGTTCATTGAATAAATCAATTCGAAGAAAACTCAAAAAATATTCATCTTTTTTCTTTTTAAATTTTTAATGAATTTAATTTATTGTACAATCAAAATGAATTTGTCAAATATACATTGATCATAACTAAATAATTGACAAAATAATTAATGATAATATTGTTCAAACGATTAAATAAATCAAATACATATTGAAAAAAAAAACGAAAAAGTAACGAATATTTCAAACATGGTTAAATAAATTAAATATATACTGAAAAATGAAAAGTATGTTATTATAGAAATAATTAATACATATTGAAAAATGAAAAGTTCTTATTGAAATAATTGAATTATAGTAAGGATAGAATTGCCCAAAAAATAATTCACTTAATGTAATATTTAATATATTATAGATTGTTCAAATGGTTCAAATGATTAATAAATTAAATACATATTTAAAAATGAAAAATAAAGTATTATTGAAATAATTGAATTATAACAAGGATAGGATCGTATAAAAATAAATAAATTCTCATTTGATGGGATATTTAATAGTTTATATAGCATTGTTTGATTCACATTCTTTCCAAAATACTTTTTTCTCTTTTTTCTTTTCAATCACACATTATTTATTAAAATAATATTACACGTAAATGAAATTTTTATTTTTTATTTTTTAGCCACACATTTCCTATCAATCTACTATTCTAAAATGCATGTGTTTTTCCATAAAAATTGGGCTCAAATGCCCTCTAGATATAGATAATGTTGTTTAGCACCATGGTGTTATTATACCATGGTGTTGTTATCCCAATGTAGATAGTGCTATGTGATAGATTCAATGAAATGTGAAATTAAGCCCCATTTGGCTTCCTTTTTCTTTTGATTTTTTCTCTCTCTCTTATTTTCAGCTATACAATCTTCCATAAAATAATATTACACATAAAAAAAAATTCTTGTTTTTTTTCAACCACTAATTTTATTTAAAAAAAAAAAAACCTATTTCAAACATTAAAATTTGAAAAAAGGTGGGGGAGGGTGGAGCTAAATGGGGGCTAAGTAATTCGTTTAATTGTAATTCTCATTTAATGCCATATTAGTGTCACACAGACTTTTGTTTTAATACTAGTAGTGTTAAATATTAACTAATATTGTTGCTCAAATTTTCTTTTATACCATATCTTTTTAATTGCACTATGGAATCCAATATTAATTCATTGCCTCACTCATGCTCTCCAACATTTTCATTTACATTTTTATCCACAATCTTCATTAGTTAGCATATCTTGTCCAGGATGACGATGTTGTTTCTAGAGTTTGAATTCACTCCTTCGAAAACAATCCGACAGAATTACCTGAATGCAAGAATTGATCAACAGGATCCGAAATTGTAATTCGAGCCCACCGACTTCACGATGTGTCCTTAAAACGAATTTGCTGCCTTCAATGGTGCTAAAGGCGTCCAGCAATCGTTTCCCAGGATAGAACGAATTTTTTGTCTCCTACGGAAGCAGCACTGCAGTCTGTAGGAGTTCCAACGAACTCAACGAAGTGTTTTTTATTTCGAGACAATATCAGAACGAGAGAGAGGGAAATGAGATTCAAAGCACAGAAAGTTTGCAATGAAAATGGTGTAAATTTTCTGGTAGAAAGGCTGGCTATTTATAGACTTGTTCGTGGCCATTCGAACAGTCATCACCTTTCAGACAAGCCTCAAAAATTCGAACATACATACTGTTCTTAAAAGTCGTGTCTGTTAAGTCGGTTAACAGTCGGCTAACAGTCGACTGTTTGGTCGGTAAACAGTCGAAACAGTCAACTGTTAAAAGAAAATAAAACACCCGGAATAAGCCAAAATTTAAATTTCATTTTGTACCCAAGAATTTGATTATTTACAATTTGGCCCAAAATTTTAAATAAATTTTGTCCAAAAAGTTAATATAGTGTAAAGGTCGACCCGCACCCGCACACGTGCCCGAGTCCGGTCCGATCGGACGGACGGCGGCGGCGG
>NC_036244.1:19267206-19294169 GCF_002742605.1 Olea europaea var. sylvestris | reverse complement strand
CATTTTTTTCCAACAGACGATTCATATCCAAAAGTCTACCTCCATGAAAAATATTGATACTCTTCACAATAATTTCTAGCAATTCAAGCCCTCTTCTAGCTTCTAGTGAATATGGCTTTTACTTGTTCTTGCCCAATCGTTTTAGTGTCAATGGAAACTGCACCTTGCGTTCATTTTGATAGTAGCTTGACCATCTAAACCTATTTGGTTCTAGATGACAATGTCATCCTTCTCCTGATACTTAGATTTTCTCATTCACAACGGATTCTTCTTCCATAGCCTTCCTATAGTCGAAGAGTTCTGCACATTATAGATACTGTTGTAGGAGAAGTTAGCATGATTCCTTCAACTTGAATTATACGTAAGAGAATACATTTATTGACGTTTGAAGTTCTAAGCATAGACATCATGCTCAATCCATGACTGATCAAGGTTGATAAGAGATATTCGAATGACTGATGATTTCTCCCAACAAGTTTCACACCCATGTTGACTAATTGAGTAGTAGATTTCCCAACTAACCTCTTCATCAATGAAACAATATTTGCAATTAGAAGCGTCTAAGCTTCCACTTTATGCTTCCCAGTCACCTTCTGTTCACATCCTTCATCATCATTTCCATTCTTTCTTGCCTGTTACATAGTAAAATATAAATACACCAGGAGGTGTATTTTGTAAATTTCCCAAAAGTCAATAAAACTTACAGTTGAAACGACTCCGTATTGCTGTCCATCCC
The DNA here is from genome assembly GCF_002742605.1 of Olea europaea var. sylvestris. NCBI lineage: Eukaryota > Viridiplantae > Streptophyta > Magnoliopsida > Lamiales > Oleaceae > Olea > Olea europaea. Next base: position 19,293,433 of record NC_036244.1, on the reverse strand, counting down.
CATTCCCTCTTTTTATTGAAAATTCGGTTGTTTCTCTTCTAATGTTGCCCCAACTGATCTCTGTGTCAGTCTTCTCTCCATAACATATTCTAGGTCTATTTTCTATCAAATTTCCAATTCAATTGAATAATTATGTGTTAAAATAATGTTGAAATCAAAATTTTACCTCAAAACCCTGAAATCTAATCTTCGAAATCCCAATTTTCATCCACGTATTTCGCTTTTGCACAGTCCCCCGTCAAAGAAATCTTCACTCTCTAACCCTGCAATTCAATTCATCCTAGATGAAGCTCAAGAATGTGGAAATTTTAAACCGCCAAGCTCAAGATTCCAGACCAATTTATCTGCAAAAAATGGGGAAAAAATATTGCCACTTAAAAATTTTGGCGACACTTCTAAGATTCAGATTTCACATCCATGGCCTGAATGGGTAGACTTTATGGAAAAGTTATCGAAGAATGGATATTTTGAGGGAATTGGAAATCCTTTTGGGAGTAAAAATGAAATGGGTCCCAAGGAGGCAAATGTAATAAGGACGGCTTGTTTGAATTTTGCCCGGGATAACTATCATCTTATAAGGTACTGTGCTTATAACGTTGATTTTGTATTATCGGCCGTTCTTATATGCTGCATTGTGTAACTATTTCTCGTATGACTTGTTCGGAGGCGGATGGTGTTTTTTTCTGTCCGTGCTATATCAGTGCATATGAACTGCTTGTCACAAGGAACTTGTTCGGAGGCGGAAGGTGTTTTTTTCTGTCCGTGCTATATCAGTGCATATGAACTGCTTGTCACAAGGACTGTGTGAAATATTTTTTCGCAAAAGGGTAGTTTTTGTGAAAGATGCAGGTATTGCAACTGACGTTGAATATTAATTTACTCCCAGAAAAGATGACTAGGGAGTAGGGATTATGCAGGTTTTACCACAATTTTCTTGGGTGAATTGCAAACATATGCCAATATATGTTCTCAAAGCGATAAATAAACTTTCTTATGCTTGTACGACAAATTTCGTGTATAAAATATACAAAAATGGTTACAAATTGATTTTCTATGGAATACAGCGTAGGTTGATATTCTTGTGTCTGTGTTCAGATTTGAGATCTGAGTGTTTGAGGACGAGGGATCACATGACTAGAATCCTTGACTTCTAGGTTTGTTGGAGATTTGATTTGCTGAGAAATTGACTTGATTGAGAGTTGAACTTGACTTGAACTTTGGGATTTGTATTTGAACCTTAGGGCTTGAATTTTAATTTGCTTTGATTTTAGTCCTGTGGATTTGGCTTGTCCTTGCTGGAATTTGAAGAAGACTTTGATCTTGGAATTTCCTGGTTTTGGAGTAAAGAAATTTTCTTGTCTTCTTCCGGACTTCGGATTTTCTCATGCATTTCCTTTTCCTAGACTTCTGATTTTCTTGTGCACTTGTGATTTTTCATGGACCTTAGTCCTATCAATAGAAAAATTTATAACCACCCACTATTTATCTATTTTGAATTTAATTTAATGAGTTCAAAAGTAGGATGGGCTTTTTAATGCAAAATGAGTAGACCTTAATATTAATAGACTTAAAATGCTCTAATTAATTATTTATTTTTTAATGTCTATAATTCTAAACCATTTCGTGCTAGCTTATTAGTTTAAATAACTTGTTTAATTAATGAGCTTTCATTGGTTATCGAAGTTTGCTACTTACAGTGCTTAATATTGCTGGTTTTGCTAGATATTTGTCTAGGGAAGATATTCTGGTGGTTGCAGGATCTGGATGTCCGAGCACAGATAGGAAAGTTGTTAACTCTGGAAAACGTCTAAGAGCTCATGTGGGAATTGATGAAGGAAATGTATGTTCTATTTTCAACATTGGTCTCTCTTTGTGCTTGAATATCACTCTGGTTTAAGATGCTTTGCATTTGTTTTAGTAGGCTTGCAGTTCCTGTATATTAAGGGGAGATTGCGAAAGGGCATATGTCAAGGCACGTGAGGATGAAGGTGGTAGGACTGTGGATGTCATGCGCTTTGTGTTGGCATATGGGCTTGATCCTGTATATTGCTCTGTGGAGAACAAGCCATGTTTGAACAAAAGGGTGAAGGAAGCAGTAAGAAAATTGTTGAAAGAAATTATGGACTCGAGGACTGAGGAATGTGATGCTGAACCTCCGAGAGTGACTACCTCTAAATGGGAGTCATCTATAGAAGGAAATGATGTTGAACAAGAAAGGAGCCATAACCAGGTTCCAATGAAGCAAGGCGACTGGATTTGCCCCAAGTAAATGCTCTGAAGTTCACATTATCTTTTTTTCTGCTGTGGTGTGACGACGATTAAAATTTCAATTATTTTCTAGGTGCCAGTTCCTAAATTTTGCTCGGAATTTCAAGTGCTTACGTTGTAATGGCTTATTTCAAGAAAGACTAAGAAAATTATCAGAAGAGCAGGATAATCTTCCACCTAAGAAGGGAGACTGGATATGTGATAAGTAATAATTTATTGAATTAAGTTTGTTCCTGGTCTATTACTCATTTCAGATAGGGTAGCTTCCCTAGTATTTGTTTTATTTCTTATGAGATTTATCTTTTGCAGATGCAAATTTTTGAATTTTGCTAGAAATACAAGGTGTTTGCAGTGTAAAGAGAAGCCTCCAAAGAGGCAACTTAATCCTGGGGAGTGGGAATGTGAATCGTGAGACCATATGCCTATACATTTTAGTGATTTCAAGATCATGCTAAGAACTTCCTATATTAATCTGATGAATATTATCCTGAATGCTTTATGGTGCTCTTTTTTTACAGTTAGGTTCATTTTGTAGGTGCAATTACATCAATTTCAGAAGAAACATGGTATGTCTGAAATGCGATCACAAAAGACCGATAGCATCACATGCTGCTGGCAATTCCTCTCAACCTGTAGGTAATGCTGTAAACAATCATCAGATGCAGAATTGGTTTGGGCAAGAGAAACAAAATAGGGATGAAGGTGTTAGTTCATGGAAATTTGTAGAAAGTGACAGTAAAGATCACGCTGGCTCACACTCGTGGAATCAGGTGCCTGAATACATTGACTTTCCAGTCGTTGGTGGTAAGAGTGATTTGTCCCGTAATGTGCAAAAGCAAGAGATGTGGAAAATGGAAGTGGCCGGCAAAAGCAGAATTGCTTCCTGTGCAAGGGAAAATGCTGGTGAATTTAATTCGATTCAGGTAAAGAATGAGTTTTTTGGGTCTGATGATGACGACGACGACGAAATGGCTGACTGGTTTGGGCATGGAAAAGATCAAGTTGTTGGGGATGGTGGTTTCAGCCATTGATTGAATAGATATTTTGAATCTCACTGCTGAGTTTCTGAGCTACATCGAATAAAGTTGGTTAAATTATCTTGAACTTTCCCATTACATGCATTTTAGCATTTTAGTTTTGCCTTTATGATATTAAAGAACTACAAAAATCAAATATAAATCCTCAGTCTAACATATGTTTGGCTACATGTAACTAACAACACGTCTAATGCGAATGTAGTCCCTTGCTGGAAGTTGTATAATTGTGCAAACTCATTTTAAGTGTGTAACCTCATAAGTCGATAGGATGTCTATCAAAGTTTGATAACTACACGATGCGATCCCTAAATTATTTTTTGACAATATGAAAATTAGGATTTTGATGCTCTTCAAGCTGTGCAGATGCGTGGTGGAGACAGGGTTTTCAACATGGGATTTTTCCTTCTCCCCATTTTTTTTTTTTCAGGAATTAGCTAGTGCTAGAGATGAGAGAGAAACAATTGGGATTGGGGAGGAAGGATGTTAATGAGTCGAGTCGAGTCGAGTCGAGTTACTTAGTTTGGCCCACTATGTGAGTATACTCACGTGTGAGGCAAGCTGAGTGCGATCTGTCTAGCTTCATCAATAGTGGGCTCGTCTTGCCCCACGAGAGCTCCTTTTGATAGGACAAGTCTAGTCAACTCTTAAATTGTTGTTTTAAATTTGAATTTAAAATTTCACTTTCACTCTCCATAGTATATGAAGATGTAAATTTGTAACGAAATAACAAACCTAAAATATTATGTTTTGTCAAAAGAATTATGAAGTTATACAACTCAAATATATTTTCTTCCGACGTGCTTCTTTCACTAGGCACAACCTTCTTACCTGCAGTAAATGCAACCTCAAATACTACAATTGACATTGGAGCCATTATTAAATCATGTACCATCAAAGATAATATTGAATATTATTTTTATTTTGTTTGTTGCCATCGGAGGTAATCAAAATTATTTATCTCTAATAATAATAACTAACTATGTGTCGGATTTCATTTTGTACTAGCATTAGTTCTAGAAGAAAAATGGAATGATAATGAACTTCCTGCAGCCGTGGTGTTTAAGCTCATACATCATCGTTAGGGAATCACGAAGTTGTAAAAGGGGCAGCATATTGTGAATATAAATTATACACTGGCGTTCTATACCACAATGTGTAATGTGAAGAACTATTTTTGATAATAAATTTATAATTATATAAGTTAATACGAATGTCCAAAACATGGACAAGTCCTCTCAATATTTCATCTCCACGATAGCAATAATGTCATAACAAAATGAACAATCACCATCTTACCAATTTTATTTTATTTTTATTATTATTTTTTGGCGATATTAGAAATGAGTTAGAACAACAAGAACCATGGGATAGTAGGTGCCCGTGCACGCAATGGGCATATTAAAGAAAACCTTCTAAAATTTCATTACCTTAAAAACAATTAACTTCACATTAGAATTTAAATCATGATCACAACCATACTAATGCTTATATACTTTATAAGACATAGTAATAAATTGAGGCACCACGAACCCAAAGAATTGTCTCCACTATAGTAATGTCCTTCATTCTCTACCCATGTATTCACAATTTAATTACAGTCACCATTAATGTTCTTGAGAAAAATTCTAATGTTCTCCTACCTTCATGTGATGAGTTTTAAACTCACTGCAAAATGCTTAAATTTACATGCTTTTTACCAATGGCGAATTCAGGAAATTATTCGACACGGACTGAAACGCCAAAAATAAATAAATAATAATAATAAATAAAAAATCACACATATTATTATTATTATTATTATTATCATTATTATTATTATTATTATTATTTACTTAAATATTTCTATTTAATTAGCATTTGGGTTGGAGGGACGGACACTAGCAGAGCCTGGCTCGTCCTTAGATCCGCCCCTGCTTTTTACCTTCACCATCCTTCGATATTTCTTCTTCATAAAATTCCAAATATGTAGGTATGAGGTGTCTTTGCAAAGAATTATTTTCAAGATTGAATGCTCGTTGGATTGAAAAAAGTAATGCTTTGCTTTAAGATTTTTCAAGTTCCGTCCTTTCCAGTTCAACTTTCTACCCATCAGTTAGCACGACATCATCCACCAATTCTACTATCCCAAACTCAACAACCTATCAATTCTCCTTCGACCTCGAGAAATTCTTCATGAGTGTTCTCCAATTATCATAATGACCATCAAATTGTGGAATCTTTTGTTGAACAAATTTTTCAGAAGCCATTGTGTTGACACATAAAAAATTCAGCCCAAATCGAACAGCCCAAGGAATGAGGCCCAAGGAATGAAGCCCAATTGGAGGATCCCCAAATCAGATAGTCCAAAGAACGAAACCCAATTAGACAATTCAGGATGAAGGCCCAAATAGGGAGGCCCATGAACGCGGTAACACCATCGCCCAAACTTGCAAGTCACCCAAGATCTGAGCGAATGGAGTGCCATACAGTCGCCCAGAGCTGCTATTCTATTCTCGCCCAAACCTTCGAGTCGTCCAAGGTCTTAGCAAACATGAAGTGTTATGGTTATCAAAAAGCGCAGTCATCAAAGCAGTTATTAAGCAGTCCTATCACGTTCCACGATTCAAGGAATTCGATTGAAGACGGTTGAACGACAAAGAGTAATGGCAGCAATTAGAAAAGGCAGTTCCATGACAAGTTGGCCATTACGAGGAAAGTGGGCAGTTATAGAACGATCAAACTGTTTTTAGGCGGTTGATCACAAAGAGATCATCTAGGGAGTATAAAAGGAAGAAAAGAAATAGAGCAAAGGCCCCCGAATCAAACACTCTCAAATAGAAAATATGTAACTTTCAATTTTTTAGTTTAGATTTAAACACTTCTTTTACAGTAACTCGTGTACTTGCACCCCTTGGAGGCATTCTGTTTTTATTTTCCAATTGTAAAATCATCGCCAATAAAAAACGTCCCTTTTTGGGACTTTGTCTTAAGAGGTTTGTCCCTTACACAATCGTCTGATCCCTTTTTAATTGTGAGCGGCTAACCCACGCGAAACAATTTGGCACGCCCGGTGGGACAGTGGTGTTTGGTATTGAAAATACAAAAGGTCAAAGAATATGCCTCAGAGATCCGATAAGGAAGCAGCAAGTCAGGGAGGAGTCCAGTCAGTGATCGAGCGATATGAGGAGCAGCATGCCTCTCCACGAACAGATGGACAGAATCAGAGCAGTAACAGTTGTTACGAACCAATGACAGAGTTGAGTCCTTGAACTATGCGTGCACTACTTGGAGAACTCACACAAGATGTCGTTGAACAGGTAAATCTTCGGAATATTCATAATATGGAAAGATTTACCCAAAATGGGAATGCACATTATGACAACATGGCCAAACAACTAAACACTTTGAACGAAATAATGAATAAGTGAGTAGGCCAAATATGTCAACCGGTTCTGCCTCTTGCAAACCACTTTCAAATTAGGACAATTGTGGGACATAATCCCTCAGTCCTAAATCCGAATCAAGGGATAAAACCACTTTCTGGTTCGTCTACTTCAAACCAAAGGGGTGGTGCAGTGCCAAATCAGAACAATGGTAGTGGTACGCCTTAACTTGGGGGGTAATCCAAATGTAAGAGATAATATCCTAAATAATGGACAGAATACCCCACGTGTTAATGAGGGAATAGATGTTCAGGCTAATGGTAATGGCCCAAATCATGGTAACTTTGTTGCCAATCAAGGACCAAACATCAGGTCTCATGCAAATCAACCGGTTAACCAACCTGTAGGAATTCCATATGACCCTAACGTCATGTTAAGGAATCAGATTATGGAAATCGTACAGGATCAGATGGCTTTTGGGGTACGTCCTGTCATTAGGCCGACTTACACAAAGCCATATCCTGATTGGGTAGACCAAGCATATCTATGGCCTAGAGGGTATAAAGTGCCAGAATTCTCACTGTTTACCAGTTTAGGGGAGGTGTCTACTCTAGAACATATAGGGCGATTCACATTGCAAAGTGGTGATGTAACTGATTACCATGAAATGAGGCTTTTCCCTAGTTCATTAACAGGAGTAGCTTTTTCCTGGTTCATCAACTTGCCAGCGAACTCTATTCAAACATGGCAACAATTGGAACAATTATTTCACGCTCAGTTTTATAAAACTGAGTCTGAAGTTACTTTGACTGATTTGGCGAATATACATCAAATGCCAAACGAATGGGTAGAAAGTTTTCTCCAAAGGTTCAAGATAGCAAGAAGCAAGTGTTTTGTACCTCTGCCCGAAAAAGAATTTGTCAAAATCGCTCAAGGTTGTTTGAGCTTTGATTAAAAAAAGAAATTCCAAGACAAGGAATTTCCTGACCTTTTCCAGTTGAGTGCGAATGTGATTAGGTATGAACGACTGATAAGAGAAGAAGAGCAGATGAAAAATTCTAGTAAAGGGACTTATTACAAAGACCCAAATTTTGACGTTCATACCATCAGCGGCGAGTCATACGATCAAGCCGAAATGTGTTTGGCCGAATTGGTCAAAGGAGACACGTATACTTGTCCTATAATGGCTAAGCCTGGACCATCGGGCAAGGATGAGCCCATGAAAGATGGAAACATAAAGGCTAGAACGTTCTCGTTCGATGTAACCAAAGCTGACCTTATATTTGATAAATTATATAAGGATAAGTAGATAAAGCTGAACGATAAGCATAAATTGCCAAACCCTGAACAAATTAAGGGTAAAAAATATTGTAAGTGGCATAATGCATGGTCACATTTGACTAACAATTGCTTGATTTTTTGCCATGTATTGCAGGATGCCATTGAATCAGGATGAATTACGTTCAATGATAAGAAGAAGATGACAGTGGATGAAAATCCTTTTCCACAGCCACTTGGAGTGAACATGGTGACGTCTGGTTTCAAAAACAAGTTGCCAAAATTCAAGTTGGTCATAGATGATGGAGAAGAGGACCCTGGACCACATCCCAGTGTCTTTGAACGAATCAAGGGAAAGGAGCCAAAAAAGGACGAAGACGTCCTGTGTGCAAGATGTAAAAGAGAAGTGAGTGGGAACACGGAGAAACCAGGGCTATGGCAGCATCCCCATCGCCCTACTTTCTTCCCAAACACTCAGCCTGGTAGAGGGTGAGGTACATCATTCTATAGAGGACCACCTTTTGAGAGGTAGTTCAGATCAGTAAATAGTGGGAGAACATTCAGGCCGCAACCTCGCCGACCAAATGTATGGCATTCATTCCAGTATAGTACAGGAAGGCGATACCCTTCAATGAGATGACTAGAACCCAGCAAAGGCGTTTCCAACGAAATTATAGACGAATGATGAGACAACAACAGGGAGTGTCACATCCTAAGGCGCCTAAACTACTCAAAGTAGCCAACCAAAACGTTCTCAAGGATAGTGAAGAAAATGGTACAGATAAATCAATGAAAGAGTTGTCAGAAACTTCTTCTGGGAGATCAAAGTTTGAGCGAAACAGAAGGAATGGAGACGATCCAGATGAGCCCCTTACTATCAAGTTTGGTACGTTACCCCCTGTCGTGGCTAATAATTACTTACTGGCCAATGAATTCAAGAATAAAGAAAAAGAAGAAGAAGAAAGGGAGGACAACGAAGGAGAGGCTTGTGTGCTGGAATGTGAAGAAGGCCAGACTTCTAGAGAGGCCTACAATGATGAAGAAGACAACGGGATGACAGACATCGAAGAAGAAATCGACCTAGAAGCAGAAAGAAGAAAGAGAGGAGTATCGCACAATACTCTGTTGAAGCAACTACATCGAAAGGGAGTTCGCAAAGTAGCCTTGTTGGGAGAACCATCTGGACGTTCTTTCGATTTCTACGTACTGTACGGGACGCCCAAAAGGAAGAAGAGAGTGCCTCGCTCTGAAAACTATGGATCACCTCCAAGAATAATGCCCTCTCCCACAGGTTGGGTAACTGATAAAGAAGCATTAGAAAACAGTAAGGAGGAAATTCAGGAGACAGGGGCTCAGCGCGATATACTGCACGTCGACTTATCACAGAGGGATAATTCGACAGGAAACAAGCAGGAAGTAGAAATAGAGGCTGCCGAAAAGTTATTTTTAAACGGCCAGCCATGAAATTGACTAAACACTTGAGGCCATTGTACGTTAAAGCTCTAGTTAATGGCATCCCTGTGACAAAAGTGCTTGTCGACAATGGAGCAGTTATAAACACCATTCCATCTAGGATGATGAGGAAATTTGCAAAGACAGAGGGTGACATGATTCCAACAGAAGTCATCCTTACGAGTTTCAATGGAGGAGCAACTTCAGCTAAGGGAGTTATGCCATTGGACATAACTATAGGGACAACTACTAGGACCACAGTCTTCTTTGTAATAGATGGTCCTACTAGTTACAATGTGTTACTAGGAAGAGATTGGATACACGGAAGTCGCTGCATACCCTCCTCACTCCATCAATGCCTGGTCTTTTGGAACAACAAGGGTGAAGCAGAGGTGGTGCAAGCTGATCATAGGCATTTTGTCGCAAAAGCAAACTTAGTGGAAAGGTTCATGTACGAAGGAAACTATGGACCTGTCAGGGTAGTCCAAGATGGGGAAGAAACTCAGATCGTCGCACAGAGTGAAGAGCCATTTTCAGTGGATGCACTCACTGAAATGTTCAGCCAAATGAGTCCAAATATAGTGGTCTTAGAAGAGCCAGTAATTGGCAAAAGAATAATCAAGGAGTTTTGAATGGATTCTAAGCCACAAAAGCAAATGGCCGATATTCAGGCCTTCAAAGCCAGATTAATGGCTTTCAATAAAGAATGCAAGGACAAAACGAAAGAAGAGGCAGCCCTAAGAGCGCTGAAAGACAAATGGGCAGTATTCGAGTTACAACAAGGTGGACTGTTTAGAAGAAGAAGTACTTACAAGGGAACTGGACGACGAAGTGATGTGGATCATCAAACCTGGATACTCTCAAACACAAGACCCTCTGATCAAAGTAAATATTGGCAATAAAGGAGAAGATCGTCCAACATTCATCAGCCAGATGCTCGATCAAGAGATTAGTGATAAATTAATCGCTTTGCTAAAGAGTATAAAGATTATTTTGTTTGGGAATATGAACAAATGCCTGGTTTAGATAGAGACTTGGTGGAACATAGGTTACCAACTAAACCTAATTTTAAACCTTATAGGTAGCCTCCTAGACGTTTTGCTCCTAATGTACTCCCTGAGATTAAGAAAGAGATAGAGTAATTATTGAAAGCAGGCTTTATTAGAACAGCCAGGTATGTCGAATGGTTGTCCAATATCGTGCCAGTACTAAAAAAGAATGGTAAACTAAGGGTGTACATGGACTTTAGGAATTTAAACATAACTATACCCAAAGATGAGTATCCAATGCCCACGGTGAATTCTTTAGTAGGCTCAACTGCCGAACACGTCATGTATTCTTTCATGGATGGGTATTCAGGATACAATCAAATTTATATAGCTGAAGAAGACATACACAAAACTGCCTTTAGATGCCCTGGGTCTCTAGGATATTTTGAATGGGTGGTCATGCCTTTCGGCCTAAAAAATGCAGGAGCAACTTATCAAAGGACAATGAATTTAATCTTTCATGATATGATAGACAAGTTTGTTGAAGTGTATGTAGATGATATAGTGGTCAAATTCATTAAAGAAGAGGACCATTTCGAACAGTTAAGATGTTCGTTTGAACGAATGAAGCAATATAAGTTAAAGTTGAATCCCTTGAAATGTGCATTTGGTGTTAATGCAGGGAGCTTTCTTGGTTTCTTGGTACACAAAAGAGGAATTGAACTTGATAAAAATAAAGCGAAGGCCATTTTAGAGGCCAAACCACCTACCAACAAAAAAGAATTGCAAAGGTTTCTAGGCCAAGTAAACTTTTTAAGACGCTTTATTTCTAACTGTGCAGGGCGAATTAAAGTCTTTTCGCCGCTCTTAAAGCTGAAAAATCAGGACGAATTCGTCTGGGAAGAAGAACATCAAAAGGCTTTTGAAAGCCTGAATACATATTTATCAAGTCCACCAGTGTTGGTGTCATCAATCCAAGGACGGTCAATGAAAGTGTATGTATCGGCTGAAAAAGAATCAATAGTTGGAATGGTCGCGCAGGAAGACCAATTTGGTGAAGAAAGGGCAATTTACTACTTAAGTAAGCGGTTAACAAAATGTGAATGTAATTATTCTGCTATCGAAAAATTATGTCTTGCATTGTATTTCACATGTACAAAATTAAGGGCTTATTTACGGTCTGTAACCGTTTATTTAATTTCTAAAGTAAATTTAGTTAAGTATATGTTCTCTCGCCCTATTTTAAACCTAAGTGTAGGCCTTTGGACATTAGTTTTATCAGAATTCGAGATACAATATATACCTCAAAAGCTAGTTAAAAATCAGGCTTTGGCTAACTTTCTAGCCGATCATCCATGCCTTGACATGCCTGAAGAAATTGAATTAGAAATCAATTCATTCGAGCTAAAATCTTGGGTGTTGTATTTCGATGGGTCAAAAACCTCTAAAGGTACAGGAGTAGGAGTATCATTGATTAATCCTTTAGGGATTTGCTACAAATTCGCGTTCACTTTAGACAGGATGTACACCAACAATCTGGCCGAATATGAAGCTTTAATCGTAGGCCTAGAACTAATGATAGATATGGGAGTAAAAAATGTGATCGTTAGGGGCGATTCTCAATTGGTAATTCACCAATTGATTGGTGATTTTAAATTTCAAAGTGATTCCATTATAAGTCAATATGAGATCGCCCAAGAATTGTTAGAAGAATTCGATCAAGTAGAACTTCAATGCGTTAATAGGGTATATAACGACGTGGCAAATGAGTTGGCCCAAATGGCCTCAAGGTACTCAAAGGTTTTGAATTGGAAGTCTACTTGTGAGTATGAAACCATATTGCCCGTGACCCAAAGAAGGGCGAGAATGATTGAACTTCACTGCATACAAGATGGAGATGCAATGGATTGGAAAACAGAGATTAAAAGGTTCTTTAAAGAATCTAATAGAGGGATTAGTAGGAAAATGAAGCTGTGTTTGCTGAACTATACACTAATAGCTGAAGAGTTGTTTAAGAAACGCTCTGATGGTGTATTGCTAAAGTGTATAAGTTTGCAAGAAGCCAGGATAATCATGGTTGAGGTGCACGAAGGGATATGTGGAGCTCATCAAGCTGGCCAAAGGATGAGATGGTTAATTATTAGGAGTGGATATTTTTGGCCAAAGATGGAAGAATTATGCGTTCAGTATGCAAAGAGTTGTTTAGCATGCCAAAAGCATGGTCCAATACAAAGGGCGCCAGCACGAGAGATGGCACCTATTATTAAACCTTGGCCGTTCAAGGGTTGGGCGATAGACCTGATAGGGAAGATTTATCCTCCATCATCCAAGCAACATACTTTTGTTATAGTTGCAACCGACTATTTCACCAAGTGGGTAGAGGCGGTACCTTTGAAAGAGATCACCCAAAATAATGTCATAGAGTTTATCCGTGATCACATTATTTATAGGTTTGGAATTCCACAAACGTTGATGGTAGATTACGGAACATCTTTGAATGAGGATCAAGTGAACAAATTTTTGAGCGAGTTTGGGGTTAAATTAGTAAACTCCACACCATATTACGCTCAATCCAACAGACAAGCAGAATCTTCTAATAAGATTCTAAAAAATATCATCAGAAAGATTATAGATGAAAATGCCAGAACTTGGCACGAATGTCTGGATAAGGCCTTATGGGCTTATAGAACATCACCTCGGTCAAGCACCAAAATTACTCCTTTCCAACTTACTTATGGACAGGAGGCCGTTTTGCCTATGGAAATCAACGTGCAATCGATTAGAGTGTGCTTGCAACATAAGTTAAATGATGATGAGTATACCGAATCACTAGTTCAAAATTTATTGGGGTTGGATGAATTAAAGTTGGACGTCCTAGATAGATTGCAAGTTCAAAAATAAAGAATGGCTAAGTTTTATAATAAAAAAGTCATAGCCAAGTCGTTCAGCATGGGCGAATTAGTTTGGAAGACGATACTCCCTTTGGATAGCAAGGATCCAAAGTACGGGAAGTGGTCGCCCAATTGGGAAGGACCATACAAAGTAAACAGTGTGTTGCCCAATGGAGCATATCATTTGGAAGATTTAAATGGCACCAAGCACGTGAGATTCATCAACGACAAATATTTGAAAAAATATGTTCCTTCTTTATGGGAAAGTGAACAGATAAAAGCGTAATCAAAACATGTTAAACGATTAAGGATAAAAAGGTTAGAGCGAAATACGTTCAAATAAATTCCTTTATTATCAAATGTTCATTACAAAGTTGCAAGATACAAATAATAGATGCTCTACAAGCTCAATTAAAAGTAAGCTAATCTCTCGGTTGAACGTCGAGTAAGGGGCTGGACTGGCATCGTACCGCCTTCCTAAATGTATCGCTGCAATGGCGAGCAAAGAGGCTGAGAAGCACTCTCAGCAAGCAAGGTGGCCCGCAAGCATCCCAAAAATTACCTTTCATCATCGAACCCCTTGTAAAGAACAAAGAGACGATGGGAAGAACTTTGATGGGAAAAATTTCGCTGCTGGCCAAAAAATATTTCCTATATCTCCCATACAAAAGATGACATCAAGATAAGTAGTAAAATGGACGGACCAAACAATCCATTTTTATAGAAGACGAAGGTTTTGGATTGATTCTCAGAATACCAAACAACGGCAGCAAAATGGTTTCGAAGAAGAGAATGAAAATGAAGATGGAAGATGGAAGATGGAAAGTGCGAAGCATACGTGCATTTATAGGGGGTGGAGATGAAGAGACAGAATATGAGCAGCCACATTCTGCCTAGTAAATGGAATTAAGTAGCCCAAAGTCTTGGGAAAAGAGGTGGAAATATCAAGAGAAAATGTGCAAGATTTTTAGCACAAAGCAGTTAAATGCTTGAATGATTGGCGATTAAAAGACAAACGTCAAATAAATACACAAGAAGTTAACATAGATGTTCATTAATGATGTATAATGTTACAAAGGGAAAGTCAAACGCGAAATTACAAAAAAAAAAGTTAAGGCATTATATGTCTTAATTACAATCCGCCCCATACCGAACGAATTCTTTCCTTAAGTTTTCCCCAGTCCTCGTTCTGCCGAAAGGAAGTGATGTTCAATTCAGCCGCAATATCACTATCAACTTCCAACTTTTTGTACTGCTCGACCAAAGACTTAGTTCGCTCAATTCCTTGGGAGGCGTTATGCTTTTTAGCAGCCATTCTTGCCTTGCAGTTGTCCATTTTGGTTTGAAGTTCCTTCATCTGAGCAGCCAAACTAGCCATCAAAGAGTCTTCAATCATGATTTCGGAAGAGATTTCTTTTAACTCGTCTTCAGCTTTGTTGATCTTCAGAAGCAAAGACTCTTTTTCAGATACAGCGCGAAGATATTGAGTACTTTTGGCCTTCAATTCAACATTCTTGGCCAGCAAGGAGAGGACCTCGGAATGGATAACTTTCAACGTCGCTTTAAAATCAGCAGAAAGATTGAGCGACGGAAGTGTCAGTGCTTGCTCCAACTTTGCATTCAAATGCTCAAACTTATCCTTATTTCTGGCAGCACTAGCCTTACCAATGTCCATATCCATGAAGGACACGTACTCAAATATCGACTGCTTGAGGAACTTCATATCTTCCTCTGAAAAAGTAGCAGGACGACCAGCTGGAGCAGGGCGAGATGTCTTGACTTGCCCCCAGGAAGCGAACAAATCTTGGATGGAACGCACAATCTTATCATCATCCTGCAAAGAAAATTGTCAATACTGAAGATTCTCACTACAATGAACAAGATGGAAGTAAAAGTGAAGCAAAGATTACCTCATCAATAATCTTGGAAGATGGCATATCCCCAGCCAAGTCTGCCACCTGTGGCTCCACCATTCGTGAGGACTTCCCCTTATCTAAGGGAGAAGATGTTGCCACAATGGGCAGACTCATAGGAGCATCTGCAGAACTCAAAAGCAATAAATCAGAAACCAATAGCACAAGCAAAGGTAAAGCATCAAAAAACTGAATTACCTTCTGCTTCGATGTTTGGGGGGTCGACGCCCTGGGAAGAAGGTGGCTCATCTATTGGTTGTGATGAGGATTCTAGGACTGAAGATGTCTCTTTAAGCGTAGTCCCTTCATCAGCTGGTTTGGATGAAGCAGCCTTAGCGGAGGATGATGGAGTAGGAGCTGCCGACACCAAGGCCTTCAAAGGAGAGGCTGAACTTTTCTGAAAAGTCCAAATAAACCATTAGCACACAGAAAAGTTTCAAGTATAGAAAAGTATGTTTGTGAGTAAACCAATTTAATTACCTTCCTCCTGATGATAAGAGGGGTATCATCATAACCATTAACATCATCCTCCAGAATGGGAGATGCTGAGGCTGGTCGTTTGCGACTCGGGACACTTTTAGCTGCAGTAGGCTTGGCAGGGAGAGAAGAAGATGGACAAGCAGACTGTTTAGCGCGACGAGGAGGAGAAGGACTCCGAATGGACAAAGAGGTAACTAAAACAGGAGGAGGGGAAGAAATATTTGGCTGGTCCAGTGAATGAAAGGCACGATTGACATCAGTCGCAAACAATCTACGCTTCACTGATTACCAGAGTTGTTCAATAAGGGGATGGATGGTACGGCTAGAATTGAAGGGGGCTAATGAAAAATGGCTCGTCAAAAGAAGATTGCGAGCATTTATAGCCTCTGCCTCCGTCTTATTAATGATATGGAAGCGGTCAATCAAGTTCCTTGAATAGTAAGGAGGAAGAGGCCAAGTTTGGCCGAAACCAAGTTGGCGAGCAAAAAATTGGGGAGCATATATTTGTACCCCAGCCTTGGCATTGGTCCCAGTCAAAATATCATGAAATAACTCCCTCCTGGTTAAAAACTGGACCCAAATGAGTAGAGAGGTGCTCGTGCTATCTATAGTGGAGGGAGGATGCACATAGTCTGGAGTCAAAAAGGGAGGAAAAGAAAAGAAGGAAGGGATTGAATCCAAAGAATAAAAGAATGAAAAAATGTCACTTCTAAACATATGTATAGGAGCCAGGGGCTCAATGGCTAGCCTATAGCAGCTAGCAGAAGGACGAGAAAATGATGGAGCACCAAGCGATGGAAAATAGGGTTTCAACCACATTTGAGTGAACCAAAGAGGTCCACTGTCAGTGGGAAATGCACCATTCTTCAATTGAGATTGAAGAGAAGCCATGCCTTTATAGAGGGCAGCCAAAACGAAAGAACATAAATTCAGAGGCCTACCACGCGCCAATTCGTGCGCTATGGGTAAATAGCTCAGGGAGGGATTTATGCTTGGCACACACAAAACATATTTACAAAGCCAAACCAGAAGAAAGGCCACTCGCTCAGTAGGGGAAGGCTCAGCGCTCGAGTGGTTATGAAGGGTTTGCAGGCTTGAATAAGACTCGGTGATATTTTTACCAAACTTTGGGGCGCCACCAGAAACCAAGATACCAGGAAAAATGGTATCGTCCAAAGGTGGCAGATTCATTAGGGCCCCAACATCTCTTAAAGTAAAAGATATGGGGCCAAGAGGGAAAACAAAGGTATTATACTCAGAAGATCAAAAACTTAAAGCGATCGAAAAAAGTGTTGAATCAAAAATAGGGGTTGAAGAGAGATTTCTAACAAATCAGAAATCCTAGCATTATCAAAAAGTGCCTTAGTAGGACCATGGTCCACAAGGCGAGCATGCCACCTACGGAAAACTACATCAGATTTAAGCCAAGTGCAAATACCTCTTTCGCGAAGTGGCCCTAGCGGCAGAGAGTTTAGAAATGGAGGGCCTTGAGTACAAGGAAACAGCTGGCCCATCGCCGCTTGTTCGACTGCCTTTGCATTGTTGAAGAAAGGATCTAGGTAGAACTCATTGAGTTTGACATTGGCAGGTGCGAGAAAGTTTGGAGTTATGTATGGACGATTAAGGAGTTTCTGAAAGTCTTCAAAACTAAAGGAGTCGCCAGATTGAGATTGTGAAGTAGTTATTAGGGACGAAATGGAGTTTTTCAGAGTTACGCAGCAGGGAAGCAAAGAGATGAACAGTAAAATTTTGAGAGAGAAGTACGAGAAAAGTGAGGCGTGATTTAATGGTGCAGTGAAATGGCGTATTTGGGAGTTATAAGGGTTTGCAAAACGCCGCACCTTTTCAAGCTATGGAAGAAAACAATGATTGAGATTTTTGGGAATTTCGAATGTTGCTAGAAACACAAAGTGAATATGGCAAAATTTAATAATTTGTATTAGTTCTTCCATATTGGGGGGTAATTGTTGACATATAAAAATTCAGCCTAAATCGAACGGCCCAAGGAATGAAGCCCAATTGGAGGATCCCCAAATCAGATAGCCCAAAGAACTAAGCCAATCAGACAATTCAGGATGAATGCCCAAATAGAGAGGCCCATGAATGCGGTAACACCATCGTCCAAACTTGCAAGTCGCCTAGGATCTGAGCGAATGGAGTGCCATACAGTTGCCTAGAGCTACTACTCTATTCTCGCCCAAACCTTCGAGTCGCCCAAGGTCTTAGCAAACATGAAGTGTTATGGTTATCAAGAAGCGCAATTATCAAAGCAGTTATTAAGCAGCCCTATCACGTTCCACGATTCAAGGAATTTAATTGAAAACGGTTGAACGACAAAGAGTAATGGCAGCAGTTAAAAAAGGCAGTTCCATGACAAGTTGACCATTAAGAGGAAAGTGGGCAGTTATAGAACGATCAAGCAGTTTTTTAGCGGTTGATCATAAAGAGATCATCCAGGAAGTATAAAAGGAAGAAAAGATATAGAGCAAAGGCCCCCGAATCAAATACTCTCAAACAGAGAATATGTAACTTTCAATTTTTTAGTTTAGATTTAAACACTTCTTTTACAGTAACTCATGTGCTTGCGCCCCTTGGAGGCATTCTGTTTTTATTTTCCAATTATAAAGTCATCGCCAATAAAAAACGCCCCTTTTTGGGACTTTGTCTCAAAAGGTTTGTCCCCTACACAATCGTCTGATCCCTTTTTAATTGTTAGCGACTAACCCGCGCGAAACACATTGTATATTATTGTTGCAATAGCAACTAAAATTTAAGAGAAACTATTGAAAATGAAGAAAAGCTGCCACTCTAATTCTATACCTCACCTTTTAATTAGTTGTTGAGAGAAACTTCGGTGGGCCAATCACACTATTCTACTTGGTGAGATCATCGAATGGGGAGCCACCATCTCATCGGAATGAGATGGGGAGCTGATGAGATGGTGGCTGCCCATTCGGTGGTTGCATCACGTAAGACAATGCGACAACCCCACCAAAGTTTTTCTTCTCTTTCATTTACTTTTTTCTCATAAAGTGGCTCTAATACTCCAATTATCTGACTGCGATATAATTAAAAGCTCTTGTATGTGTATAATAATGTTAAACTTACAAGTTAGGATACCACAAAATATGCATGAAACAATTTGAAAGCATAATTTATTCGAATATATATTTTAAAAAATGGAACTACTTAAAAGTAATGCAAGACTATTTATTTGTACCCCAGATTTTGAAACTTATCGTTAAAAAATGATCTAAATCCATGCTACGGAATCCAACTCTTTTATTTAATGACATTCAAAGTGAAATTAGACAGTCATCTAAACTTCTATTATAATGATTTTTTTATTATCTATAAAAGATTAATATTGTACGGCACAGACATATTATTAGTAAACTATTTTGTCTATTGTAAATATATTCTATTTTAATATTAGAACATTACAACATTACTAAGACAAACTGCTATATTTTTATGGGTTAAATTCACTGATGGCCACCAAACTTTATATTTAATATCACAATGACCACTTCATTTGATTTTGTTTCATCACGACCATCCAATTTCATATAGCGTTTCATCATGATCATTCATTTATTTTCACTATTTTTCACTAATTTTAAAAGGGGTAAAATTGTAACTTTATATTATATACAAAATAAATTTAAAAAATAAAAATATTTTTTATTTTAAAAATGCTTTTTTAAAATAATATTTTATTTTATTTTATTTTTCTAAGTAAATTTTTTAAAAAAAATAAAATATTTTTTTATTTTAGAAATATTTTTTTAAAATAAGTTTTTATTTTATTTTATTCTTTTAAGGAACATTTTTTAATGTAACTTTTTATTTTTCTAAGTAAATTTTTTTAAAAATAAGTTTTTATTTTATTTTAGAAACATTTCGTTTAAAAATAAGTTTTTATTTTATTTTATTAAGTACTAACTATGAAATTGGGTGATTATGGAGAAATGTTACATGATATTAGGTGACTATGGTAAAATAAAATCAAATTGGTTGGTCATGATCATACTAAAGATAAAGTTAGATAATTATGGTAAAGCAAAATTAAATTGAATGATCATAATGACACTAAATATAAAATTGAATAGCCAACGGTGAATTTAACCCTATTTTTATTGATTTTTGAGGAACATGTGAATTAGTAATCAATTGTTTTCTGTGACGTGAACGCAAAATGCTTCCCATGCTTTGAAAAATTATTTAAAAATTACATAATTTCGGCCGTGTGGGAATTTTTAAAACATTTATCGTAGTCACGTAAAAGCAAAATGCGTCTCATGCATGCACAAACTGAACTTTTCCAAGTAGAGTCCTCTCTGTAAAGCAAAGGTAAAGGTCTTAACGTCATATATTCTTAATTTTGAGCAAAGTTATGCTCATTTCGGTGGACCACGTTTGGCTAAATTAAGGAAACTCGTTTCATCACGTTACTGTATTATTTTAAATTTGAAAAAAAAAAATCATATTCCGAGAGTAATTTTTACATTGTAACTTTGTTAACTTTTAATCTATAAATAATTTGTTTATTTTAACGCTTATTTATTCATTAGCAAACATATCCGGTTACAGCTATGTGTTTTCTTTTTTGATCACAATGCTTTGCACTTATGCAATTAACTCACAGTTATCAGTTGCTTCCACGTTAAGTCTAAAAACTAAAGCATCTCAAACTATTTTTTCTGATAAAAGATTATTCCTTTTTTCCTTTTTCTCCCTTTGAATATAGGAATCTTGAATTTACACCGATTTTATGCTCAAAGCAATGTACTAAATTCAACTACCTTGCTGTAGTGTCATTATTTTATGGAAAAGTATCTTATGGTATGTGATAGCTTTAGCCTTTCTCTACACGTTCTAAAGCAAAATAATTTAGGATCCATGTTATAATTTTTGAACAAGTTCGAGTCCTTAATTTTTTTTTTATTACAGCCCTATGTCGTGTAATTTATTAATGAACAAAGGATTAATCCGCAGGTGTATCAATGAAAACTTCATTAGTCACATTTTCGCCTTCAACGTCTTCTGTTTCAAGCATTTGATTCAAAGTTTAGGTGATGGTTTGTCTGTAGAAGAAGTTAGCGATTCTTAATCCCCTGTGGGGATGATATAGTCTTAACCAACTCTTAGATGTGTGGAAGCATCGTGGTGAGGATTTATCGAGATTTAGTGCTTGCCTATTGTAGCTTTTTTTAACTTATAAGTTGGTCAAACAATATTTTTATCTACATATTTTGTAGAATCCACTACAACTTATAATCTACAAAAATGTTTTACCTAACATACCCTTCGTGCACACATTGAAGACTGAAATTGGTAGATTTCCATTACATTTTTATTTAAGTTAAATACATTAGATTTTTTTTTCAGGACTTATTAATTACATGCTATTAGTTCAGGGACTAGACTTGCATTTAGGATACAACTAAAAAGGTTGGTCATCAATATCAATTCCGAGTTGGTGGTTAGCCAGTTAATGGCAATTTTTTGGCCAAAGACAAGAGCATGGCCGCCTATCTAAAATTGGTCATGAAGTTCATTCCAGCTTTTGAAAGATTTGAGATGGCACAAATTTAGCCGTTCAGAGAATGCTCAAGTTGACGCTCTTTCAAAACTAGCAAGCAACAAAGATTCTCAACTGCTCATGACGGTGCCTATAGAGCATCTTCCCAAACCTTCTACCTCTAAAGGCAAAGGGGTGATGTGGGTCAAAGAACCGTGGATGAAGTCAATTATAACGTACTTAATGACCAAGCCCTGCCCTCTGACAAAGAGGAAGCATGGAAGCTCAGTAGATGAGTCGGTCACTTCGTTTTCCAAGATGACATGCTATACAAGCGAGATTTCTCCTTGCCTTTACTCCAATGTATTGGTGGTGAGCAAACCACGTATGTTTTTCAAGAGATTTATGAGGGCGTATGTGTCAACCACAAGAAAGGATGGTCCCTAGCACAAAACATGTTAAAACAGGGATATTATTGGCCAACATTGAAAAATGATGTATAGCAGTTTGCAAAAAGGTGCGACAAGTGTCAATGTTTTGCAACAATTCAAAGGCAACCTTCTCAAGAGCTAAGTGTCATTTCTAGTCCTTGGCCATTTGCCAAGTGGTGATTGATCTTCTAAGACTCGTATCTAAAGAAAGGATAGTGCCAGCTTTGTAATTGCGCTATTGATTACTTCACAAAATGGGCCGAAGCTGAACCTCTGACCAAAATTATTCAAGTAAATACTTCCAAGTTTTTATGGAAAAATATTATATGCCGGTTTGGAATTTTCCATTCAATTGTCTCGGATAATGAGCGATAGTTCGATAATAAGAAAGTCAAAAACTTATGTGAAGAGTTAGGAATCATAAAGCCCTCACATCATCATCAGGCTAACGAACAAGTAGAAGTTGTAAATAAGACTATCAAATACACATTCAAAAGGAAGTTAGATGTTTCGAAGGGGGCTTAGGTTGATGAACTACCTCAAGTCCTAGCTATTTCAACTACTAGCAAGACTGCTACAGGAAAAACTCCTTCCTTTATGACTTACATAGCTGATGCTATGAGCTCAGTCGAGGGGGGTTTGTCATTTTCTCTTCGCATACATTTTAACTAAATATCCAATGATGAGTTAAGGAAATATGAACTTGATTTACTTGAAGAAATGAGGAATGATTTTGAAGTAAAATGGGCTATCTACCAACGAAAGATGACTAGTTACTACAATTTAAAAGTTAAGAAGAAGTCAATGAAAAAGTTGGATCAGGGACTTATAAAATCGAAAGCATGAATGAAAGGACAAAACCTCATCCGTGGAACTCAGAGCATCCATGAAAGTACTACCAGTGAATGTAAATGAATTCCATGTATGATTTGTTTCAATTAAATAAAAGTTTGCTTTGTTGAAAATCTTTGTTGTAAAGAAAAAATACATCCCATTAACTAAAGTTAAGGGAGAAGCCTCTGTATAGACGAATCGTCCCTGCGCAGGGAAGTATGAGTACTTCGATGACGAGGCTAGACCCCATAATGAACCACCTCCTAAATCGCAAAGTGGATAGCACATCCCCTTAGCAACAAAAGTTGTTAAGGAGGCCTCAGTATGGATGAACCAATTGATCCCATGCTCAGAAAAATTAATAAAAGACACGAACTGCCAACATTTGTACAAATAGCGAATACAAACAAGTATCAAATATCAAAATAAAATGCTACAAGGCAACGAAATAAAAGTTCACTGAAGATAGTAAATAACAAAAATCTTTTTCATTCATTTAGAAGGAAATTACAAATGAGGGCTTCAAGGCCATTTACAAAAAGAAAAGAAATTTTTTTACAAAAGTCCTATCTGCTAAGTAGGAGGGGGAAGGGAGGAATGAAGGGCACTATAGCATTGAAAGCCATAGCTTTTGAAGCCTCTTCATCTTCTACAACATCGTCTTCAATTTCGATCATGTGGTTGCCTTCTGCAAGAGTTTGAGGCTCCTCATCTCCCTTGCCCAAGAATTCAAACCTCAACTTCGAGATGTTGAACGTTTGGTATTTCATCCCAATCCACTTCACCACCTCGGTATAGAATATACCTCCGTCAGATGGAAGTTGGCAATGTAACGCATTTTAGCTTCACTACCAGTAGATTGAGCTTCCGTCCTCATTGTCTCCACCTCTTCTATCAATTCGGAAACCATTAAGCTCAACTCTCCCATCTCATAATTCAAAGCAATACTCTTTATTGGCCTTCTCCCGTGCATTACGAGCCAGTATATGGTGGGCATCAGAAGTCTCCATTCGCTTTGTCATAGAGGCCACCTCACTTTGAGATGAGCAGACCTCACTTTTCAAATTTTTGATTTTCGCTAAGGCAAAAGTAAGCTTCACGGACTCTTTAATTAGTTGTTTTTTCAAGGCTTCTATCTCAGCTGTTGCCTTCTTGGCTACCTCATCAACCCTAGAGTCCTTATCAGCATTATCTTTATTTTTGCTTTGAGTGTTTTTAAAGAGGGCTTCAACCTCTATGGCCACACCAAAGGCTGTATTTTTTAGGGTAATCCCCATCTCATAGGCCACTGACTAATGTCTAAATCACCCCAGAATGTAAGGAAGCCATTAGACCAACAATTGCAAACTTTTTGGATACTTGATAGATTAGAAAAAAAGACATCGAACGAAAGTAACTGAAAATTGTGAGAACGGGTTGAAGAAGACGAGATGAACAAAGAGATTTTGAATTCAGTGATTATCAAATGCAAATGTGATTTTTGCCCTAGGTTCTTGCCTTTCATAGGTAGAGGCATTTAGTCTAACCATTGGTTGTCAATTCAGATCATCCAACCGTTCACTTGAAATTTAATCTGAACCGCACACCACCTCTGCCATTTTCCCTTTTGTGGCCTAGATTAGAGCATCTGAATCACACGCTCTAATATGTCTGAACCAATAAAGACATGCTCACGATAGCCATCATCACTCATTGTGATGATGATTACATATATGGGGACTAAATTGCTTCAACTGTCCTTTTTTTTTTTTTTTTTTTTTGGAAAAAGAAAAAAACTTAAAATCATTGTTGCACAACCATTAAGGACGTCTCATATTCCTAAACAAGTCAAATAGCATGCCTCTTTAGAATTGTTGTCTACAACTTCGCTCAAATTGACGAAGCAAACCATTTCAGCTTTGACTTAGACAACTTCGGCAAGAATTCAACAATATACTAACATGCAAACAACATCGGTCAAGTTAACCCCACCTCCGATTCAACTTCAACAGATAGAAAATCTCAAACTTAATTCCAAAAATATCCCTGATAAGTACTCCGAACATTTCTTTACAATTATGTTTTCAAATTCTAATTCTCATATAAATATTCACAATTAGACTTGACGGACTACTTGGATGGTTAAAAATAACTGTCCCAACAAAATTTTCAAATAACATAAGCCCATGCATTATATGAATGATCATATATAGACCTGGGGGATTATTGTTACGTCTCATGTCCAAAGCTCTTAATAGAGGCCTCCACGTCCAACTCACGTAAAGGCACTGCATGCAAACATCTGACAGTCAACAAGAGCAAAAAAATAAAGAAAGGAAACAATCTACTCTTTGACTGAAGCACTATTTTCATCCATAGTTTTTTGCTGAAGCACTCTCTCTTTGTCGATACATTCTCTCTTCTGGCCAAACCTTTGCATATCCGAAGCTCCCCCTTAAAACCGAGGCTCTCGTTGCCTTTAAAGAGGATATGAAGAGTATCTATAGGAATGATTGATATAACTTTTGTATTAATAAGTGTTAAAAATATCAGCCTAGAGTGTAGAGTGAGTGACCTTTTGTTAATGTAATCAATGGATGACAGAAAGTGATGGGAGGCTCCAATTGATGGGATGAGATCATAGGGTTCTGATCCAATGGTGACCACATCGACAACTCTTGGAACATGTTAAAGGATAGAAAAAATATATAAGAACTTCATATACTTGAAATTATAACTCTCTTTTGCTTGTCTCTTGATATCTAAGTTTGGATTCATTTTATTTTGAGAGTTGTTTATGATTGATCTTTGATTTTACAATTATCATTTATCATATTGTCAGTGCTCGAACGTTTTCGTCTCGTGTCATCTCCCACGTCCATTATCACAGTGATTTTATGACCCTATTTTCGGTAAAAACGTGTCTAAATTTGCTTGCCTATACATGAATGGACCAGACATTTGCTGTCCAAATAGCCATTACGAAAAATAGGGTCAACACCAGCCAACAATTTTTTGCTTCACCCACATTTTACCGATGGCTTTGTATTCATTGTATATTATTGTGCAACTAGCTACGCAAATTCCATATTTGCACTAGAAGAAAAAGGAAAAAAATAAACAGGAAGACAAGAAATCATTGCAACGCAATTTTAATCAATCTCCAACACTGATTAATCTATCTACTAAAATTCATTAACAACAAATAAGATACTTTTTATTTGATTTTTTACCAAGCAAGAAATAGTATTTCGAATGTCACTTTCTTCTATAATTAACTTTCAAGTTTATATTTGTGTTTTATGTACCATCATTTTTTATAGATTTTGTTATTTATATTTATGCTTAATTTAAACAATAATCTATTGGTTGAACTCATTGAAGCTATGATGACTTGATGAGTAAACCAATGTCATGGTCGAACCAAGTCTGATAACTGTGTTTTAAAGATAAGGATAGACATAAAAAGGAAGAAAAATACGACAGAAATAAAGCCATCTGGTGCATATGACATCATTTGGCTGCTTATTTTCTTCTGTTCTTGGCATGACACATGAGAATACATGCAAAAGCATCCAACTCAAATAATTGATGCGTGTGCATTTCTAATATTCTTAAGACAGCAAACGATATTCTATCCATCCTTTCAAATCTTACCAACAATTGTATGAATTAATCTTCACTTTTCCCATAGTTTAATGATTTCATTCCTTCAAATCTTTTCGAACGGCATGTTTAAATACCAAATCAACCAAAACCCATGAAAGCACCTTCACACACATTCTCTCT
>NC_036244.1:19190048-19267120 GCF_002742605.1 Olea europaea var. sylvestris | reverse complement strand
CCTCCCTTCCCCCCCCCCCCCCCCCCCCCCGTGCCTTTTCTTTTTTCCAATTTGATTGACACATACAAAGAATAAAAGAAATTGTAGCTGTAAGATTCTAATTCTCCTTCGTACAGCAGCATAAAAGAGGAAGGTATGAGCAGTTCTCTTTCTTGAAAACCTGGGAAATTTTGGCACATTTTTTTGATTATTTCACTTGCATGAATATTGGTGGACTCTTGCAGGAATGGAAAATCATGATAACGTTCTACAGAAGCATGTTATTTTCTTCGATCGGAACAAAGATGGGACCATTTATCCCTCAGAAACTTTTCGAGGTTTTTATTATTAACTTTCTGTAGTGAAAATTTTCTTTGTTTCTATGATTTTCATTTGGGTTTGCTTATCTTATTTCTTATTTGATCTTTTTTGGGTGGTTGATTTTCCAGGTTTCCGAGCAATTGGCTGTGGGATCTTATTGTCAAGCGCCGCCGCAGTTTTCATTAACGTTGGACTTAGTCGCAAAACAAGACCTGTAATCCCCTTTTCCCTCTTTAAAAATATGTAATTTTTCCATTGGTGATTCATTTTAACTTTATTTTCTAATTACTTAATTGTTTTTTCTTCTATAACTTTCATTTATATATATTCATTTAGTTTGACAATTTTCTTTCATATTACTTCGTAATATATTTGCATGACATAGAATGCCAATTAGTAGAAATAACGGTAACTAAATTATCAGGATTGGCGTCAAATTGGTATTGAAGGAGTAATTAATTAAACTAATGATTGCATACTTCTTTGCATAGTAGAATTTCTATTCTTGTTTTTCTCTTTATTTACACGATTTCGTACATTTTAAAACCGATCTATTATTTTGTAAAGAAAACTCATGGGATAGTTTTCTACACATACATGAGTAGATATCAAATTTTATTTTTACTTTAATCATATGGTTAGTTTGTTATAAATGGAGGGTTTTTGGATGGGTTCATGGTGGGTAGGGATAGCAAGCAGGCTCGTCGGCTCAGTATCGAAAATGCCCGAACCAACCCAGCAGGAGGCTTGAGCCAAACCCCCTTTTAGGATGCCGTGCAGAGCCCGAGCCGGCATGTGTATCTTGCCGACTTGGGCTCACAGGCCTCTGAAAAAGAAAAAATAGTTTAAAGGCAGCAACACGCTGCAGCCTAAAAATAGGCAGTACTCGACTGCCTTTAAGAAAAAAAGGAGCTCGGCCTAGCTCGGCTCAGTAATGCTCGAGCCGAAAGTTTGGGCCGAGCCTAGATTTTTGCTTGGCTAGGACTCGTAAAAAAGTTCGGACCATTTTACTCGAGGCGAGCCCGAGCCTCGAGTTTCAACTCGACTCGTTAACACCACTAGTGGTGGGGGAGGGGGTTGATGTAGTCCAACATGATAATATCACTCTTCATTAGGCGGCTATTGTCCATTGCATATCAATATTCATTAGGCCTTCGGATTAGTATGCCTTTTGAGAAACCGGCTAGATTCTTCATTTCTATGCATTTTTTTGGTATCCTGTTTTCCAATGATATCTAGGGCCCCGTTTGGCGGGGCTTCTGTTATTTATTTTGCATTTTGTAGAATAACTTCTTGAAGAAGTGCATTTTGTGAATGAGTTGGCCTCCACCCCTTTTGGTGCGATTCTTACAAAATTTAAACTTCCTGTGTATAGTTTAGCATCTTACTATGATAATTCTTTCCTATGATAATATGAGCTCAATATTTGTTCATTCTTTTCTCTTGTCGGTTATACACGTAAATTGGTTTAGCCCCCGTTTGATCCCCATTAAATTAAATTACATTACATTCAATTTTTCTCTCTCCTATTTTCAACCACACAATCTTCCATAAAATAATATTATACGTAAATCGAAAATTTTTCATTCTTTTTCGACCACTCATTTTTCTAAAAAATACTATTCTCCCATTTTCATTTTCAGGTAATGGGGTTCAAACGGGGGCTAATATTATCTTTTCTATTATTTTAATTAGTAGAAATAAAAAATAAGACTGTTGTGTTTTGTTATGCTGAATGCAGGGGAAATCTTTTTCTCTGCGATTCCCAATTGAGGTAAAAAATATCCAAATGGCCAAGCATGGTAGTGATTCAGGTGTATATGACAAAGAAGGAAGGTACGTGTGATTCTCGTTTACTTTGAGAAATTAAGACTCGATAATCATGAAATAAGTTGGATTGATATGTTTTGAAATTCAAATCTTTCCGACCCCTTATCTCAGAAGAGTTGGATTGATATGTAGCGATTTCAATACCAAAATTAATCAAAATTACTGGACAAGAATTGGAATAGATGTCTAATAAAGATTGTTGTGTTCTTAGCTAAACAATGAAGTTTCTTTCATCGTGTTTATTAGGCGTCTTATTACTATTAACTACTATCCATTTTTGAAGGTTTGTTGCATCGAAATTTGAGGAGATTTTTGCCAAGCACGCGCACACTCATCCAAATGCCTTGACATCAAATGAATTGAAATCATTCATGAAGTCGAACAGGGAAAAAAAGGACTACGGTGGATGGTACATTTTGTGATTCAGAATCTCCTTCCTCCATTTTCTTCCTGGTTTTCTAGCTTATGTTAATTCTGTAAAACATTGGAAATGAATTGCAGGCTGGCAGGCTATGTAGAGTGGAAAATCTTATACTCACTTTGCAAGGACAAAAATGGATTGTTGCAGAAAGATACCATCAGAGCTGCATTTGATGGAAGCCTATTCGAGCGAATGGAAAAGGAGAAAGCATCTAAGAAGCAGGCGAATCGACCAAAATCGACAATATAAACCATTAACTATCGTACCATGAATAATATACTAAACAAGAAGCAGTCGTGATCTCTTTATTTTTTTCCAGTGTTCTTATGATGTGTGAAGAATGTATAAGAATATGTATACATGGATGTTGGATAGTGTTTCATTAAAAAAAGTTGTAATTCCCTCGACTAGTGCTTGAATAACTTGTAATTTAAAATCCCTTCAAGTAATCCAATGCACTCCAATAGTATAAAACTACACAATACAAATGCTCATAAGAAATTTTGAGATTGAAAGTTTGTTTTCAAACTCCTTATTTTAGTATTATTCGCATCCAAATTTTCTTTCCCCATTATATGATATGTTCTCCTGCATTAATTTTACAAGAAAATTATTTACAGCAAAAATTACTCTTTCGATCGTTCACAACATAAAGACATTTTTTTCTCTCTTAGAATTGATTTTATTAATGCACTTGATACCAATGGATCTTAGGAAGTCCACAAAATCGACCACTCCAGTGGCAAAAACTTAGAACATCGCCACCTGATGGGATACTCTTCTTACTACGTAAATGTAAGAATTGATGTCACGCATTCACTGTTCTAAGAACTTGTTTATATCCAACACCGTACATGAAATTTCTAGCCTAGGCGAACTTTAAAAAGGGAAAATTTCATAAATAAACTAGTTTAAAAATACAATTTCCAAATTTCTAAAATCTATAATATATTAAAGTATCACATGGGAAAATAATTTTTTGAACGATTTTAATTCCCATACAATTCAATTATTTCAATAATGCATTGCTTTTCGTTTTTCAATATGTAATAAATACTACATAAAAGTGGTGTTTATGAAATTCGTGTTATTAATTCTCAATTAATTAATATTCATACTAATCTAGATTCAATGAATTTTTACTTGATGAATTTTTAATTATATTAATCTAGAGTTATTATAGATAAATTTATTCATGTTCATGTATCTAGAAATTTTAATTGATATTTTAATTTATGTATTAATAATTAATTTTTATGTATCAAATGTAATACAAAAAGATTGCTCATTTATAGTATTTCATCATTACAAAAACTTTGAATTACAGAAATTGAGTTTTGATAGTATAATTTGAGTACAATTTTCTTCTCTTAAATTTTTATGTTAAATTTTATTTTCTTTAATTCGTCCGAGACTCATCAAATCCTCCAACAAATTGGTTCCATATATTACTTTTACATCATTTATAAAATATTTAATTTAAATAATGTGCAATACACGTTCAACTTTGACTAGTACTTTAAAAAATTAGGTGGTATATGACTGTGACTTGTTCTTATAAATTATTATGACAAATAGATTGCGTGATTGTATGAAATGCATGAACATGTATGCAATAGACATTGAATGTTGCAAAATGATATATTAACAACGGGTAAACGAAAGTTGCCAAAGTTTAGATACTTTAACAATGCGCACAAAACGTTACAAAGTAGCTACACATTAATTTCTTTCAATAACGATCAATACCCGTTGTTAAATCTACAAAATATATAAATTCTTTTGCAATAGACAATGAACATTGTAAAATGATTATTTTTTTTAACAAATGGAAAACAGACATTGCAAACTATAGAAGTTTTAATAACGCACACAGAACGTCACAAGATACGCTACATAATAACTTTTTTAAGAAACCGTTGTTGACCACTGTTAAATCTTTGAAAAAATATATATATTTTTATAAAAAATTGTGAACATTGCAAAAGGATATGTTACAACATGCATTAAAAGAACATTATCAAATCTCAATTGAGTTACCCAACACTAGCATATATTTACTAATTATTGTGATAAACCATTTTTAGTAACACAGAATCAATGAATGTTATTGTTTACATGTTGAGAAAGATTATTTTTATTGTGGTGATATCCAACTGTGTAATAATTACTCATTGTAGTTCAATAGTTAACTCTCTAGGTTGCTCTTGTACATGTCACGTTGCGTATCTATTTGTTATCCTCCATGTAATTACTCTTACATCAATTGAAAAAAATTCTCCCGCAAGTTGGCAAAGAAATTTATAGATTCATACAAAAACAGTTTCTCTTTCTTTTCTAGTCGGAGATCTGAAATTTGAGATATCACCATCAACCTCAATTAGAATTTAAAAGCAATATGGCTTAAGTATGCTGTTAATATTGAAAACTGATCATAAATTTGACAGCCAGAGAACTATTATATAAATTTTGTAAACTCCTAAGTACCAAATAAGGTATTATAAAACTAAATGAATAATTTTTCTATAGAGATAAGGTGATTTTGATTGTGAAATATGAAACAAAATTGAAACAATCTTGTATAAAAGACACTAAATAAATGCAATATTAACTGGAAAAAAAAATGTCGTAGAATTGGGGATTGTGAAAAGGTGATAATAGAGTAGTTAAAAACAGAGAAAAAAAGATTAGAAACGTTGATTGTTAAGAGTTAAATATCGTTAATAATAAAAAGTGAAACCCATCTACATTTTATCCCTACATTTTATCGTTGCTGTTCGAGAAATATTTCTTTCAATTTAAATTACCGCAATTGTACGGGTCGTGACAAGTAATAAAATGGACTTTAGAAGTCCGAGTATCGTCCCACAGAGAAAGAGTAGTTCAATTTTACTTATTTTAGCCTTAAACGAAACTAATTGAGTTAAAATGAATTTTGGAATCAAAAACCCTAATTTTGGGAGAAATCCCCAAATTGAAAAACCCTAATTTCAAATCAAACCCTAATTACTTAAATTCACTTAACTAATGACTCAATTACGAAATGTTATGAAAAATAAATGAAAACCTATGTAAAACGAATCCACTAGGATCACGAATCCCCAAATAATTACTGATTAAACCCTAATTTCACAATTTTGATAATTCAATAAGAATTTGATAAATCAATACTCCTAAATCTATTCAATACTCTCTCTCGAGATGTATTGAACCTATTCTCATAAATCATCAGCCTATATCTCTATGACGGATGCAATTTTACAAGAACGCATATAATTTTTTGGTAAGCAATTAAAGATTTATATAGGGCATAGGGGTATATTTCTATCCCCTATCGGACCCTATGATAAATTATATATGTCGAGTCTAATCTAATTTTCTCAAATTCAGAATTAAACCACCAAGTTCGCACAAATCAAGTGCACATTAATTGTGGAAATAAATAAACCAATATAATCCATTCAAATATCCCATCAAACTAATAATTCAAAAATCATGAAATAGCAAGTTTAATAATAATTACATGGTTCATCGATCACCTAGTTGCAAAAAAATCTAGCCTATCATGATAAAAATAACGAAATCTAACAAAATATGAATAAAATACATCACCGGGTTATCAAAGATTGAAGAAATCTTGTAAATCTCGCATCAATTCTTTTTCTTGCCCTCAATTCCACTCCGAGATGAATGTTTTAGCCTCCCAAGTCGTTCGTGCGGCTTCTGGACGTCTTGTTGCTATTTAAACCTGTCCAAATTAGGTTACCAAAGGAGTTGCAATCATATAATTAAGGAAACTGCAAAATTCGGGAAAAAATTATACCTATGCAACCGCATAGGCATAACCTATGTGACCGCATAGGTTTAAGAAGAACGCCATTTTTAATCCCTGGAGGTTCACTCGCGGTCGCATAGGTTTTATACTAAGCGACCGCATAGTAGAGCTACTTTCTTGTTTGAATCATTTTGGTCCGCAAGTTTCATTCCTTCACTCCTTGACCTCCTCTCTTGTTCCTAATTGCTCCAATATTCCCTTATAACTTCCAATTGGTGCTTGGTTTGATCAATTTCTTGATGTGTTCATCGGGTCAACTTTCAGATAATTGCAATTTGGTCCCTGAATTCTCATTTTGCTCCAATTTGGTCCTTTTTCGGCTCTTTTCTCCTGAATTCCACTATTTCCATAAAATTTCCTACATTGCATGAATTTGACAAAGTTAAATAACAATTCAATCATTTTACTTGTATTTAAGTCATGTTTGTGATGTAAATAAGTGTGTAAAAACACACTTATCAAACCCCCCAAACTTGAACTATTGTTTGTCCTCAAACAAGATAGTGATATAATTCTGAACAAACATGGCTAAACACCTTGCCTTGGCTCAGGATTGGACTAAGTAATTGATTTTATGAAAATTTATCAGTGCAAGATGACATCAACCTTCACCTGTTAAGTGCATACTTGACTTGTATATGTGTGGATTCATGCTGACATATCAAGTTCATGATGAGTTTGAGTCCCGACCCCAAGTGGTCAAATGTCTCCTCACTCGCTCGAGAGATACATAACCCCCCAAACTTATTCTTTTCACTCAATTATCCCGGGGTTGTGTTTAAAAATTATGAGTTTACCTAGCTTTAGTTCTCACCCTCTCGTAGTTTGGATTAATTTCACTATCACAAGTTCACACGTCAACAAGTGAAGGCTCTCCTAGTTTTGATTGCTTCGACACTCAAAACTAAACTAGGTTACTTGCCTCGTCTCAAAGGTATAGTTTCTTCCACCAATTGTCCAAGGGCTTTTCTTCTTGTTATTGTCTCTTTTTGTTTTTCTCACTTTTTTTTCTTATCATCTTCTCATTTGCTTTCTATATAAGCCATGTAACGAGCTTTAGGCCGGTGACTCCCAAACCAGTTGGTTTTAGGGCACCAGGTTTTAGACCCTTGCAGACTTATTCACTCGAGTTATAAAGGCTCGATCATATGACTTTTTATTAACTTCTTTACTTCATGCTTTCTATATGACCCATGTATCGAACTTTAGGCCGGTGATTCCCAGATCAGTTGACCTTAGGGCACCAGATTTTGAAATATCCTTACAGGCTTACTTGCTCGAGTCATAAAGGCTGAAAAAGAAGTGTCTTATTCTCACAAATTAAGTTCATGCCCTATTTTTTTAGACATCTGGTATCCAAAACTAACCCTCAATTTAAGATTTTCACCTACTCTTCATCCCACTGGTCTAGGCAATCCACACAATAACTCATGCACGGAGCCTCACTCATTTCAATGTTCTCCTGTAATAGCTCAACTATCACCAAACTGTCTTAAGGTATTTTACGGGTTAATTCAATAGAGGGTTATAACTATCTCTCTACTTTATGCTCAAAACCCCAATCACTTACCTAACATGTCAAGCATGAATGACGTACATAAAGAATGTCAAGTATTGCATCAACAAGTATAAGTTAGCCTAATTAACACCGATCCCAAAGTTCTGAAATGTACCAATCCAATAGTAACATCATCGCCGGCAAGGAGATTAAGCTCACACAAGCATACATAAGCATAATTAATATTCACTCACAAGCATGTCTGATGCAGCAATTAGTCAAAATAAATCTAGCTTGTGGAAATGCAATTAGTTACATGCCGAATGTCTTAATCAAATTATGCCACCATCCCCCAAACTTATACAAGACATTGTCCACAATGTGAAAAATAAGTTTAGAAGGCAGAATTTAAGGAAAATGAGTACAAATGAGGCAAACGATACTCCCCTGATCAAAACGGGGGCTGCGATGGGAAGCTAGATCTTGTAGTACCATCAGTTGGAGGTGGAGGTAGGCGCGCTAAGATCTCTCTCATCAGTGCTGACTGCTGTGTCATTTCATCGTGGAGTCCCTCAACACGTGGACCCAAACGCTCCCAAGTTTCATTTACCCTCATCTGGATGCCATCCACCCTGCCCACATACACACTGAGTGACCGTTCATAGTGTCCATCTCCCTCCTAGCTGCCTGGGCATCCTGGCGAGTAGCACGTGACATATCAGTGGAAATGCAGATGTCACGGTGGGCTGTATGTATCTCAGTCGTCAAAGTCCCCATAGCCTGCTGGAGACTCTGCACGTCTCGACTGGTCCCCGTGGTGGTGGTGAAAATCTAGCGCCACAACTGTGCATTTAACTCAGCCTGTGATGGAGGAGCTTGAGGCATCTCTTGCTCTGCTTGCTCGTGACCTTGCTCTTCCTGCTGTCTGCGCCTTTCAATTTCTTGCTTCTCCCAGTGCTTTAACCTGGCTTTGTCTTGGGCCTCCAAAGTATTGCGCTTTATGGTGGGGCTGGGTTTGGCAGCCACTTCCCCAGATACAATGTTTATACCAGCAGCTATGCAAATTCCTTCACTCCTTGACCTCCTCTCTTGTTCCTAATTGCTCCAATGTTCCCTTATAACTTCCAATTGGTGCTTGGTTTGATCAATTGCTTGATGTGTTCATCGGGTCAACTTTTAGATAATTGCAATTTGGTCCCTGAATTCTCATTTTGCTCCAATTTGGTCCTTTTTCGGCTCTTTTCTCCTGAATTCCACTATTTCCATAAAATTTCCTACATTGCATGAATTTGACAAAGTTAAATAACAATTCAATCATTTTACTTGTATTTAATTCATGTTTGTGATGTAAATAAGTGTGCAAAAACACACTTATCAGTTGCTATAGATTTATTTCCACTAATCGTTTCATTTTTTTTGAATGATAATTGTTACTTCAAACTATTCTATGTTAACGATTATTTGGCATGAAACAAAGATCAGAAAGGAAGTATATATATATTTTCAAGAGATGAAACTCTGTATTGTTAGACAACACTATGTTAATTTTAAAAATACAGAATGGGCGAGAAATATGAAGATACATTGTCTCCGTTATTGTTAATTACAAATTTGGTTAGTAAATAATTTTTTTATGGCTACCATTTTTCCTCTATACTTATCCGATTCTTCTTATTGTAAATTGTAAATTTCAAGACAGAATACGGTAAAAGTGAATTACAACAGATGAAACCGTAAACTTCGCAAATTATTCTGAATTAATCTGCATAACTTTTAGACAGAGCCCACGAAGCCCCCCCCCCTTAAAGTCACTTTTGGAGCAGTGTGAACTGGGCTCTTTCCTTTCATAATCCCCTTCATATGAATACTAAACGTTACAACCCCCCCAAGTCACTTTTGGAGCAGTGTAAACTTGGCTCTTTCCTTTCATAATTCCCTTCATATGAATACTAAACGTTACAATTAACTTGCATCGTCTCTCTCTCTCTCACTCTCACTCTCACTCTCACTCTCACTCTCACTCTCACATACACTAGAGAAAATGAAGTCGCTTGCTGATGAAGCTCTTTCTTTCTCTTCTATTTTGTGTTATCTCCTAACATCCTCCTTCTTCTTTCCACACCCTTCCTATTCCGCTTTAGAATCCCTCGTGTTAAAATACATCATCACACGTCCATTGCTGAATTCAAACTCACGTGTTTATCACAAAATCTGGTTGTTGCTAATGTGCACCTGAGTGCTATGCAAATTTGTTATAACTGTATTTATTCTTTTGTGCCTTGCACGTGTAATCTGTTTCTCTCCATTTCTTGCTCACCACTCCAAAGTGATTATAAATATTGTATCATACTCTTTGTAATTCATTCAGTGAGTGAAAATACTATCATACCTATTATTCTCACTACAGCTATATATTCAATTTCTACTTGGTATCAGAGCATATGGTTAACACCGGATCCAGTGAGAATACACATTCGGCCCAACCATCCTCAAGCACACTGATGCCTTCGATGATGGGAGGAAATCAGTTGCCTTCATTTGGGATAAGTCTCACTCAAGTTCCACTAGTGAAGCTTGACAGGAACAACTTTCAACTATAGAAGAACATGGTGATGCCCATCATCAAGGGGCACAATCTGGAGGGACTCATCACAGGAACGAAATCCTGTCCACCAGAATTTTTGGCTACTCAAACTACAGGAACTACTGGTATCACTGTCGAAATGACACCGAATAATGAGTATGCAAAATGGATGTCTACTGATCAACTACTGATGGGTTGGCTTTATTCATCAATGACTGCTGAGATTGCCATGAGAGTGATGGGAGCTATAAACTCTTGCAACCTCTAGAATGCTGTCCAGGAAAGTTTTGGAGTAATGAACAAGTCTAGAGTTAATTTTCTCATTAGTGAACTTCAAAGGACCAGAAAGGGCTCAATGAGCATTGATCAGTACCTGAACACAATCAAACAATTAGCAGATAACCTTGAAATTGTTGGAAAAAGCATCCCTCACAATGATCTTGTTACACAAGTGCTGGCTGGACTAGATGAAGAATACACACCTATAGTGGTTCAAATCAATAGCAGAGAGTTCATCTCTTGGATTGAGTTGCAGTCTGAGCTAATGACTTTTAAGAGTCGAATTGAGCATCTTAATGCTCTAAAAACTGACCTAGCTTCTGTTAACTTGAGTCACACCACAGTACATTTTGGGCATAGATAGAGGCAGATCCAACTACGGAGGAAGAAGCTACTACAATAGAGGAGGAAGAAGCAGAGGCAGAACTAGTAGACAAACCAAGAACAAAGGACCATGTCAAATCTGTAGCCTGAGCAATCATTCTGCAGAAAGATGTTTCAATTGGTATGATGAAAGATATATGGGGACAAGGCCTAAACAGAACTATCAGAATAATTCCTCAAAACCAGCAGCTCTTATAGCTTCATCAAGCACACTCTTGGATCCTGCTTGTTGTGCTAACTCAGGAGCCAATCACCATGTCACTGCTGAGAAGAAGAACCTAGCTGAGGCACATGAGTATGGTGGTAAGGAAACCCTTGCTGTAGGTAACGGTAATAAACTTACTATCTCTCATACTGGTAAAAATCAATTGAATGCACTCAATGACAGATCACTGGCCCTTAATAATGTTTTACTGGTACCATCAATCAAGAAAAAATTGATAAGTGTATCTAAGTTAACATCTGACAATGATGTATTTATGGAGTTTCACTCTGATTTCTGTGTTATTAAGGACAAGCAAACGAAGGAGGTGTTGCTGGAAGGAAAGCTTAAGGATGGGTTATATCAAGTTGAGCATCCAGACTAAACCAAAAGGACCAAAAGAATGTTCTATCAGGAGTCAACCTATCCAAATAAATTGAACCCCACAACATTTGTTGTCAAAACCAAAGTATCTAAAAATACCACTGAATATGAGTCTAGATTAAAACAATGGCATATGAGACTTGGTCATCCCACAACCTCTGTGATGTCACAAGTGCTCAAAACTTGTAATGAGAAGTTCAATGCTAATGAAATTCTTCAATTTTGTGATGCTTGCCAACTTGGTAAATCACACTCCTTGCCATTCAAAATATTTGCTTCACATACACTGGCCCCACTGGATTTAATTCACACGGACGTATGGGGTCCTGCACCTATCAGCTCCACATCTGGTTTCAAGTAATATATTATCTTCATTGATGACTATAGTAGGTATACATGGATCTACCCCATGAAAATTAAATCTGAGGCACTAAATTTGTTCATTCAATTCAAAACTCTTGTTGAAAACAAATTTGATAGAAAGATTAAAACTCTCCAATCTGACTAGGGAGGTGAGTTTAGAGCCTTCAGTGAGTTTGCTCTAAAATCTGGTATTGATATTCGTCTCTCTTGTCCTTACACCTCAGCCCAAAATGGTAGAGCCGAGAGAAAACACAGACACATAACAGAAACTGGTTTAACTCTTCTTGCTCAAGCAAGTATGCCCTTGCACTATTGGTGGAAATCTTTTCACACGGCCACTTATATTAACAACAGATTACCTACATCAGTCCTCAACATGAAAGCACCTTATCAAATTCTAAACAAAGAACAAATTGAATATAAGTCACTAAATGTTTTCGGCTGTACTTGTTTTACTTGTCTCAGGCCATATCAAAACCACAAATTTAGCTTTCACTCCACAAAGTGTGTGTTTCTTGGTTTTAGTAATTCTCATAAAGGCTTCAAATGTCTCAGTCCAACAGGAAGAATATATACTCCAGGCACGTAGTTTTCAATGAAAATGAATTTCCCTTTCAGTTTGACTTCCTCAATAACAAAACTGAGTTATAAAAGTCTGAAACCATCATCCATTATCTGCCCTTTCACACACCTCTAAATAACAGTCCAACCTGCTCAACTGATGAAGCTCCTATTGATGCAACTCCAACAGCAACATCTTCTGAGTTTGATCAACCAGAAATATGTGAAAATGTGATGATCTTTGAGGAGAATGAGAATGAAAACACAGAGATTTATGTTGAAGGTGCACAGATGGAAGGATAAGAGGAAACTGTAAATCTTCAGTTAGAACAAACTGAAGTAGGTAATGAGCAAAACTCCAGTATGGCAGATCAGGTAAATCAAGTTATAGAACATCCTATGATCACCAAAGGCAAAGCCGGTATTTTTAAACCAAAGGTGTACTCAACTCAGTGCCAACAGTATAGCAGGAAACAAAGTGAACTAGAACCTAACAATGTAGCTGAAGCCTTGATAAACAAAGATTGGAGAGAAGCAATGAAAGATGAGTACAATGCACCGATGAGAAATGAAACTTGGGAACTAGTACCTCATGTGATCAGTCAAAAGGTAATAGGAAACAAGTGGGTTTTCAGACTCAAACGAGATGCTGATGGAAGGATATTAAAGCACAAAGCAAGACTTGTTGCCAAGGGGTTCTTGTAGACACCAGGAATAGATTATCATGAAACCTTCAGCCCAGTCATAAAGGCTTCTACTCTGAGGATTATTCTTACCCTTGCAGTCTCAAAGAGCTGGAGACAAATAGACATCAACAATGCCTTCCTAAATGGGAAACTAACTGAGAAAGTTTATATGAGGCAGCCAGAGGGTTTTATTGACAAAGCAAACCCCACCTTTGTTTGCAAATTGAAGAGGGCTCTTTATGGACTCAAACAAGCACCTAGGGCGTGGTATGAAAAACTGAAGGAAACTCTTCTTGATTGGAACTTTCTCAAGTCAAAGGTAGATAGTTCATTATTCTTTTACATGAATCAAAATCATGTAATTTTTGCCTTAGTATATGTTGATGATATAGTGGTCACAGGAAATGATCAGAAGGTGTTGCAGCGCTTTATTGATAAGTTGAATACACAATTTACACTAAAAGATATGGGAAAACTGCATCATTTCTTAGGAATTGAGGTAAAAAGAGATGAATTGGGCATGTATCTCACTCAGACCAATTATACAAGGAACCTGCTAAGAAGATTCAATTTTGAACATCTCAAACCTTGCTCAATGCCTATGACAGCAGGCAAGATTATTTCTAAAACTGAAGGTGAAAAGATGTCTGATCCTTCATTGTACAGAAGTGCAATTGGTGGACTTCAATACTTAGCACACACACGGCCCGACATAACCTTTGCTGTGAATAAGATGAGTCAATTTTTGCAAACACCTTCAAATGTTCATTGGATAGCAGCTAAGAGAATCTTCAGATATCTAAAAGGGACTATTGAGCAGGGATTATGGATTCAAAGAAATGACAAAATATGCATCACTATTTTGCTGATGCAAATTGGGAATCATGCCATGATGATAGGAGGTCAACAGCCGGTTATTGTATATATTTAAGCGATACATTGGTGGCTTGGTCTTCAAAGAAACAACATGTTGTGGCTAGGTCCAGCATAGAATCAAAGTATAGAGCCTTAGCACAAGTAGCTGTTGAGATAACTTGGATTGAATCACTACTTAAAGAAATCAATTTGCACTCAGTCTCACCTCTTGTACTTTGGTGTGATAATCTTGGTGCTAGTGCCTTGGCTTCAAATCCCGTTTATCATGCTCGAACTAAGCATATTGAGTTGGATATACACTTTGTTAGAGATAAGGTTCTTGAAGGCAAACTAAGGATTCAATATGTTCCATCATCAGATCAGATTACAGACCTGTTAACCAAACCCCTCTCACAAACTAGATTCCTTCTTCTTAAGGACAAGCTTGGAGTCAAAGAATGAACTCCAGCTTGAGAGAGGATGTTAAAATGCATCATCACACGTCCATTGCTAAATTCAAACTCACGTGTTTATCACAAAATCTAGTTGTTGCTAATGTGCACCTGGGTGCTATGCAAATTTGTTATAAATGTATTTATTCTTTTGTGCCTTGCACGTGTAATCTGTTTCTCTCCATTTCTTGCTCACCACTCCAAAGTGGCTATAAATATTGTATCATACTCTTTGTAATTCATTCAATGAGTGAAAATACAATCATACCTATTATTCTCACTACTGCTATATATTCAATTTCTACTCCTCGTATACGCTGGCTGTACTCAGTTTAAGTACAACGAGGGCTCACCCTACGAAACAAATCTCAATTCAGTCTTAAGCTCTATAGCTAACTCAGCCTCCCTCTCCAACTCAACAACTTCAAGATTTCCCTCCCGGGCTCCACCAACAGCGACATCGTCTATGGCCTATTCCAGTGCCGAGGCGACCTCACCAGCTCGGACTGCCACAAGTGTGTAACATATGCAGTGAGTCGGCTCGGAAAAATCTGCATCAACACTTCCGGTGGA
This sequence comes from Olea europaea var. sylvestris, assembly GCF_002742605.1. Lineage (NCBI taxonomy): Eukaryota > Viridiplantae > Streptophyta > Magnoliopsida > Lamiales > Oleaceae > Olea > Olea europaea. The sequence goes on along the minus strand of NC_036244.1, from coordinate 19,251,913 downwards.
GCTTTGCAGTTGGAAGGGTGTTTCGTGAAGTATGATAACGTATCCTTTTTGGGTGCAGTAGATAAAACCCTGGTGTTGAAGAAATGTGGGCCGTCGTCTGGGTACGATTCGGACTTCTTGACTCGGAGAGATGCTGTTCAGGCGTATCTGACGGGAGCCGGGCAGTACTTTCGGGTCGGTGGGTCAGGGAAAGTGCAAGGTATGGCACAGTGCATACAGGACTTGAGTATGTGCCAATGCTAGGATTGTTTATCAGAGGCAATCCTACAGCTTAAAAACGAGTGTGGATCTTCATCTTGGGGTGATATGTTCTTGGCCAAGTGCTACGCGCGGTATTCAGAACGTGGGGTCTCTTCCAACGGTGATAACCAGTTTCGCCGCCGTGGCTGGTGGTTTATGATTTGTGGTTTTATATTTTCTTTATAATTCATGTCATTTTATGTTAATCAGTAAAAATTTGATGAAGTAACGTTTTATTGTTCAATAACTTCTCTATAAAGGTTTCCTCATGTCATGTTTTATGCGAGGAAAATTTGGTACAGATTTTGTTGAGACAAAAACACAGAATATGATTACATATTTATAGAAAGAACAAACAGGAAATTAACAATCACGTCGGGTGCTAAATACTACTCATAAGTTTACATAGTATAATTATAAAGTGACACGTGTAATCTCCTGCCTACAGTGGGTATGATAAACTCTGTCTATCGTTGATGTGGCACGCTTTTTTGACAAATGAAAAAAAATTGACCTGTCAACATGGTAATGCTATATTAATAGGTGGGCAATATAACTCCTATCGATTGTGAACAGGAGATCAAATTCATTTAACAGAAAAAGTTTTTGGACATATATAATATGGCAATTGACCAGAAAGAGGAAAGGGAAAGGTTCAAGTTTGGCGAAGGAAGTGTCCGTCTTTCGACTTTGGTCACAATAAAAGATGAGGATAAAATTGATATGGTCGGCTCTTGATTTCAATTTCAAATTTCAAAAGTCCATACTTAATTAGTTTGAAATTCTGTTGAATTATATTTGGCTGCAGAAAAGTGAAGGAAGATGATACACTCAATAGGGATTAATGAGGTTTGTTCATATAATAACTCTTAGAAAAGGTTTTCTTTGGATTCCCCTTTGCTTTTCCTCAGTTTCAAATCTCTATCTTCGATCTCACGTAAAAACCCAAAAAGGTAATCAAGATAGGGAATATGGATGGATATGCACATAACTCAAAAAAGGGAAATGAAATTCAAGAACAAATATTCCTCACGCACCAATTCATACCTACTTTTAGCTTGTCGACTTTATGCTTTTCTAAATAGAGTGTTAATTATACGGCTTTAGGTAACAAAATTAAACTAACAAGTGGCGCATTTGTGAAAGCCTCTCTCTCTCTCTCTCTCTTTCTCTCTAAATAGTGTGTTAATTATACGATTTTAGGTACCATAATTAAACTCACAAGTGGTGCATTTGTGAAAGCCTCTCTCTCTCTCTCTCTCATTTGCATTTTTTTTAACGGGGGCTCACAGCCGCTACCTTTCAAATGCGCACTGAATAAACCGTCAAACTGACGCAATAGTTTGCAAACTACGCCAATCAGATAAACTATACTAGGCAAGCCCGGTGCGAAATAGTTTATCAAATGAATGGGTTTTTAGCCAAACTGTTAATGCAAAGCATATTTATTTGCAACTCGAGTTGATGATACACTATATAGTGCTATCCAATGTTGCATCAAATGCATTTGAAGAACTTTCAAATAATTCAATGATATTTAATTAATTCATTTAATTAAATTCGATCCGTGAGTTAATTAATCCAATTAATTAATTCATGTCTATAAATAAGCAACCCAATTAATTAATTTATCCAACACTTATTAAATTAATTAATGACAAATTACAATCTTCCAGTTCTCCTTTTGCGTGTGACCCATTAGATTCTCGATCACGATACCTAACGACGTGAAATATTATTTTGATCTAATGAAAATTGATAAATTAAAACACCCTTTTAATTTATCACAAATTCATACTCGCCGTCCCAAATTGACATCTAGCAATGTATCAGAGCAATACATGTGATAGGAAATATCATTTGGTATGACAAAATCAAACTTGTTCATTTACCGTAAAACTATAATCATTTCGTCAATATGATTCAATCAATTACGAGATATGAAAGTGTGTCAATCCTGATTATTGATCATATATTTTATTCCACTATTAAGTCTATATAAGTTGAAACTTCTTTTCGACATCTGAGCATACATTGGCCAATGATTTCGTTATCGACTTAATTAAATGAAATGAAATGCAGATCACAATCTTTTACTATCTAAGAGTGACAAATCCTCTATTGGTCATTCACAACTTTCATACAATTCTTGACATACCAAAACGATACTATTTTAGTGGCTCTTGGCAGAGCAATATCCAACACCGTCAAAGTATAACTATCCTCATATAAGGAAATATGATAACTGATAAGTGTATTTTTACACACTTATTGGGCACTTAATTTAATATAATTATTGATGAAAAGAATGGAATTCTACTCACAATTAAGTAATATTTGTTTTTGTAGGCTAAAAATCACTCATGGTAAGAGAACAAAGCAAAAAGGAGGAAAATGGACTAAGAGTGTACAAATTTGTGATGATGGGGATCAAAATGCATGTGTCAAAAGGGGAAGAATTTTGATGCAATTTATGGAGGGCATAATCAAAAGAAAAGTCAAAATCTAGGGACCAAATTGTACAAGATCAAAAGTTGAGGGACTTGGCATGAAATTATTGAGGGACTAAGCTGCAAATTACACCAAAACCCATTTTTTGGCCGCTGGACAGAAACAGGGCGCCTAGGCGCTGTTTTTTATATTAAAAAAGGGTCTGGGGACAATTTGTTCATTTTCCAAAATTTTAGGGACCAGGCTGTAATTTTGCTAGGTTTTATAATTAAAACCAGCAGCTGGGCACGATTTCTTCAGTCTTCTTCGGCCGGCTTCTGCTTCTTCGTTTTCTTTTCCTTTATTCTTTCTTTTTATTTTGTTTTTTCTCCTTTCAATTTTGGTGTTTTAGAGATCAAACCTAGAGTATAAGGAGATTCAATCAAATGATTTGGCAGGATTTTGGAGAAATCAAAAGCAAGCAATCTCATCTTCAAAAATCCAACAAAAGGGGATTTTTATCTATAATCTTGTATTATCTCCATTATTTTGTCAGACTTACAATGTATTGTATAAAATATTCTCATTTTATTCATATATATAATATGGGCCAATTATTTGTGTTGGGGTTTATGGTTGCAGATTAACCTAGTCTTGATTATTCCTACTACTAAATTTCATGCATTTTCACTTATGTGGCCAATTAATGAATGTGTTTAGTGATTTGTATATCGTTCGAGAGAAGATTGTTCATTTTAAACCAAATAGTAGAAACCCTAGGTTTGTGTAGGGGATAGAGATATACCCCTAACCCTAGGTGACCCATTGAGCTATTTTCACAAATATTGAATGTGATTGTTTGGTTCTAATTGACATAGAGATATAGTAGGTTAAACCAATCAATTAGAATTAATTTCATTCGAGAGAGGTAATTAACTAAAATTGGAAGGTCGGGTCTAACATCGTAAATTAGTAATTCGTTAATTGGTTTGTGGAGAAATTAATTAAGTGACGATTAAGGGAAACCATGAATCCCAACCACGTTGTCCTCCGAAATTTTCAAGATTTTATATTTTCTTATTTTGTAGGTTTTTAGTTAATTTCCTTATTTCAAAATCATATTTTAATTGTGTGTGTTCATTTTTATTGTTAGAATTAAATTAATTAAGGTTGTGTAATCTAAAGTATACATTCCTCGAGGGATCGACAATTCGGACTCAAAATGTCCACTTTATTACTTGAATGCGACCCGTGCACTTGTGGTGTAGGATTTTAGCGAACAAGTTTTTGGTGCCATTGTCGGGGGAATATTTTTACTTTGATTACCACTTTAATTAATTTTAGTTTTAACAATCCTTTTTATTTATTTTAGGTAATTTTATTTTTATATATTTTGGCTAACCCCCCGTATTGTTAATCTATTTTCTGTTTGTATTCTCTCATTGTATTTTTTAGATATTTGCAGGATTCTAACTTTGGTAAAGTAACAAAATTGTTGCAATGACAAATTTCTATGTGGACAATCAAGATACACTTGGAGGATATCCAAGTTGTGAAAATTGTTACGCGGTGCATTGCAGTGGGAATTGTTTGTTTTCGTACAATAGTTTACACATGTCGAAACTTTTGAGGTTTAGGAAATATTTTAGGTGTCGAAAACAAGCCATTGACAAAAATGATGAAGGGTATATGCTCGCGGGAGATTTGGTACCTTACAATTGGGATGAGGACGTCAAGCTTGTGGAAGATGGTCCTCCCCTATTGAATGAAAATGTAATTACAAAGTATTTCAAAGAGCTTGCCAAATTGGTTGAAAGTGATGTGCTTATGGGAGATTACATGTATTGGGAAGGATTTCAACAATGGAGGTACAATCCACCTGACGTAGTTAATGGGATAGACCTCTTATTGCCCGTAGAATTGGATTGCGGATCGGTCATTCAATCTGAAGATAGATCCACTATTGACAAAGAGCTCAAAGAGAATGACAATTTAACTACAAAGGAGTCAAATGAAAATGTAGCAAGCAATGAGGATGAAAGTAATGTGCATTTTTCTGACTTCATCGACTGTCCGAAAATTAAGTTTGTGATTAAGTTCGATGATGTGTGGAAGTCTATATAGTTGGATTTGAATCGGATAGAATAGACAAGTCCTTTTATATGGAAAGGGGTAATGTTGAGTTTTGGAGATCAAACGAAGAGTGGAACAAAGCCAAACGAAGGAAAATGGACAAGGCATCCAAAGCCTACTTTAGGTGCCCATGATTCAGTTGCCAAAATCGAGCTAAAGACTATAAAAAAGTGCTTGTTGGGAGGCAACCCAATTTTTTAATTTTTAAGCTTTTTATGCATTTTTATTCTTATATCTAATTAACTATCATTTTTTGTAGGAAATTTTTGAAGTCCAACATATCATGGTTCCTCACAAGTTTGGGGGTAAATTGTGTGCAAGAAGGTTAATAGCTAAAATTCATTGGAAGCATCACAAGTTCGAGTCAAGCATGGGTGCCTCTTCGCAAATATACAATTGGGGAAGTTTCGTTATCCCTCTCCTCATTATCTTGTTCTTTACACATTGAGGACAATGTGTAGTTTAAGTTTGGGGGTGATTGTGCTTGAATTAATGATATTGTATTGATATGTTAGATAGCCTTGCCGGCTTAGCATGGTTTGGATGTTTGAAATTGTTATTGATTCATGAGTTATGCATGACCAATTATGCTATTTTTGCCTAATTTTTTCAAAAAAATTGCTTATCCAATTTAAGATTTTGAATTATTTTGAGCACAATAGTCATGATTAATTATTATCTAGATGTGGAAAGTTTTTGTTTGATGGAGAGACTTTGAATTGGTAAGAACTAGGTTGTGAGTTGATTGAAAATTTTTATCAACCTATATTCTCCTCTTTCACTTTACTACATTGTGACATAATTTAGGGGTGGTCGAGCCGGTGAAAGATATTATCTAGCAGTGTGTTGATTTCATGCATGTTGAAAATATTTGTGTGGAGTGTATTTTGTCAAGTATAAGCTAGGTAATGACCGTATGCTAGGGATCTAAGCCCCATTTTTTTATGCTTAAAAAAATGCTATTGCACTCGTTAAATTTTGGACCTCACTTCGTAGCCTTTTTGACTCGAGTTATTAAGTCCGTAGGCGTATTTTGAAATCTGGTACCCTTTGGCCTAAACAACCGGGAAGTTATCGCCCTAAAGCTCGCTACAAGGGTCAAAAAGAAAGCTTAAGGAAGTGAAGTAAATTTTGGGATTCAACTAAAAAAAAAAAAAAAAATTGCTATCGATATTTAGGCTTAGATAACTAGTGGGTTTTAATGACTTAGTATAAACTTGAATGTGAAGCACTCATTAGTGGAGAATCATCACATGACTAGATGTTAAGATTGCCGATTAGGCCCAACTAAGCTAGAGCGAAAAAAGAAATGAGTGTTTAAGAACAATCTTAGATTTACACCTCGGCAAATAAAAAAATTATCTATTGTGGTGTGAATCTCACGAGTGAGAAATGAAATATTTGACCACAAAGGGTCGGGTTGGGGCCAATTTGAAAATTTTTTCCTTCTTAACAATTTTTTTCCTAGTTTAGATAGTGATTAAAAGTGACGTGGCACCCACAGACCGATTAAATATTGGATAAGCTTAAATTATTTTTGCTAGCATGATTTGGAGCATATTTATGAATTGATTATATAATTTTACACTCATTGATATTTTTGACAAGCTATTTAATGTGTTGACCATTATCACGTTTGTTTGATTGTGTGGTAGACAATCTAGCTCTGGACGAGCAAGAGCTTAAATTTGGGGGTGTTGATAAGTGTGTTTTTACATATTTATTGGGCACTTTATTTAATATAATTATTGATGAAAAGAATGGAATTCTACTCACAATTAAGTAATAGTTGCTTTTGTAAGCTAAAAATCACTCGTGGTAAGAGAACAAAGCAAAGAGGAAAATGGACTAAAAGTGTACAAATTTGTGATGTTGGGGGACCAAAATGCATGTGTCAAAAGTGGAGGAATTGTGATGCAATTTATATAGGGCATAATCGAAAGAAAAGTCAAAATCTAGGGACCAAATTGTACAAGATCAAAAGTTGAGGGACTTGGAATGCAATTATTGAGGGACCAAGCTTCAAATTACACCAAAACCCATTTTTTGGCTTCTGGATAGAAACAGGGCGCCTTGGCGCTGTTTTTTTATATTAAAAAGGGCCCTAGACCAATTTGTTCATTTTCCAAAACTTCAGTGACCATGGCTGCAATTTTGCTAGGTTTTATAATTAAAACCAGCAGCGGGGCACGATTTCTTTAGTCTTCTTCGGCCGGCTTCTGCTTCGTCGTTTTCTTTTTCTTTACTCTTTCTTTTTCTTTTATTTTTTCTCCTTTCAATTTTGATATTTTGGAGATCAAACCTAGAGCGCAAGAAGATTCAATCAAATGATTTGGCAATATTTTGGAGAAATCAAAAGCAAGCAATTTCATCTTCAAAAATCCAACAAAAGGGGTTTTTATCTATAATCTTATATTATCTCCATTATTTTGCAAACTTGCAATGTATTGTATAAAATATTCTCCTTTTATTCATATATATAATATGGGCTAATTATTTGTGTTGGGATTTATAGTTTTAGATTAACCTAGTCTCAATTAATTTTAATATTTGCTCTTTAATATTAAATTACTTATTTTCATATGTTCCTACTATTATATTTCATGCATTTTTATTTATGTGGCCAATTAATGGATATGTTTAGTGATTCGTATATCGTTAGAGAGAAGATTGTGTATTTTAGACCAAATAGTAGAAACCCTAGGTTTGTATAGGGAATAGAGATATACCCCTAACCATAGGTGACCCATTGAGCTATTTTCACAAATATTGAATGTGATTGTTTGGTTCTAATCGACATAGAGATATAGTAGGTTAAACCAATCAATTAGGGTTAATTTCATTCGAGAGAGGTAATTAACTAAAATTGGAAGATCGGTCTAACATCGTAAATGAGTAATTTGTTAATTGGTTTGTGGAGTAATTAATTAGGCGACGGTTAAGCGAAACCATGAATCCCAATCACGTTATCCTCCAAAATTTTCAAGATTTTATATTTTCTTATTTTGTAGGTTTTTAGTTAATTTCCTTATTTCATATTCATATTTTAATTGTGTGTGTTCATTTTTATTGTTAGAATTAATTAAGGTTGTGTAATCTAAAGTATACATTCCTCGAGGGATCAACAATTCAGACTCAAAAGGTCCTCTTTATTACTTGAACGCGACCCATGCACTTGCGGTGTAGGATTTTAGCGAACAACGACTTCAAGTCAAATGACCAATTCCACTATCGAACGTTAAAGATTAACCACTGACACTTTAATAGTTATCCATGTAGAATCTTCGAGTGGGTCTCCAATGTTTTTTCTATATCAAAACATCTACGCATTTATTTAAGTGTCACCACACTTTAATTTGTGAGATCAGCTACTTACTTCACAAGAAATGCCACATGTGGTGGTCTATCCGCAATAACGATATTTGTATCTCGTTATTACTTACGACCATGAATTATTTAAGATCTAATCAGATGTAATTTGTATCTCACAATCACAACACTCCTTGTAATTAACAAATTACTGAAACTTGAATCTTGAGACTCTATTATTCAATATTATTCATCAGAATATTAATTTAAATAAATAATAGATCTTGCCAAAAATAAATACATTAAACATATTAAAAGTGTTTACAATCTAAATCGATTGGTCCTTGGGTATAACATTTACAAAATCTCACTTGCACTAAATCTAATCACTCATGTATCTAATATCATATACGTCCACATGACGATCATATTTTTGTTGTGACAACGACTTTGTCAATGGATCTGCAATAGTATTATCTGTGGGAACTCGCTCTATCTTTATGTCATTCTTTGTATAATCTCTCTGATGAAATGATACCGCCTCAGCACATGTTTGGGGATCGTTGCTCGGTACCTTCGCTTGTGAGATGGCTCCATTGTTATCACAACACAAAGGTATGGGATCCACAATACTAGGAACAACTCCCAATTCATTAGTAAACTTCTTGATCCAGACAACTTCCTTCGTTGCTTTAGAAGTAGCAATGTACTCGGCTTCTGTTGTTGAATCAGAGGTTGTCTCCTATTTGGAACTTTTCCAGCTATTCGCTCCGTTGTTGAGAGTAAACATATATCCAGACTGAGAATTGCTATCATCCTTGTCAAATTGAAAGCTAGCGTCAGTATATCCTTGAACCTTTAGTTTACCTTTCCATAAATCAAGAACACATATTTAGTCATTCTCAAGTATTTAAGAATGTTCTTAACTACTATCCAGTATTTCTCACCAGATTTGCTTGAAACCTGTTCGTAATACTTAGAGCACATGAAATATCTGGTCTCGTACATAGCATCGTATGCATAATAGATTCTATCGTTGAAGCATAAGGAATCTTATCCATGCGATTCTTTTCATCATGTGTTTTGGGACACATATCTTTTGAGAGGTAAATTTATGTGACATAGGATACAAACCTCTCTTAAACTCTTCCATATTAAATCTTCTCAAGATTTTGTCTATGTACGAAGATTGGGATAAGCCAAGCAATCTTTTAGATCTATCTCTACAGATCTTGATTTTTAAGATATACGTTGTTTTTCTCTTGTCTTTCATGGAAAAATTCTTTAACAACCATGATTTTACCGATTGAAGCATCGGGATGTCGTTTCCCATTAATAATATGCCATTGACATATAATATTAGGGATGCAACCGTACTCCCACTTAACTTCTTGTAAACACACAACTTATCTTCATTTTTGATAAAATCAGAATTTTTTATTTTCTCACCAAAGCGAAGATTCCAACTCATAGAGGATTACTTTAATCCTTAAATGGATTGATTAAGCTTACATACCTTGTTGTCTTCTTTGGATTCAAAGCCTTCTGGCAGTATCTTGTACATCTCCTCTTGCAAGTTTGCATTAAGGAAAGTAGTTTTGAAATCCATTTACCATATCTCATAATAATGGTATGCAGCAATTGTAAGAAAAATTCGAATGGAATTCAGCATGGCTAAAGACGAAAAGGTTTCATCAAAGTCAACTCCTTGTCTTTGTGTGTAACCTTTTACTACTAGCCTTACTTTGTATGTATTAACATTCCTATCCACATCGACATTTTTTCTTGTAAACCCATTTACAACCTATGGGTTTTATCCCACCAAGAATGTTGACCAAGGTCCAAACCTTATTTTCATACATTGAGTTCATTTCGGAGTCCATAGCCTCTTTCCATCTCTTCGAGTCAACACTTGACTTTGCTTTTGCGTAATTTGTAGATTCATCATCCTCAACTAATAATACTTGATTAGTAGTTGTGAATTCGTATCTTCTGGAAGGTCCAATAATCCTTTTACGCTGAGCTGGAGTGTCCTCAGGAGTCTCTACATCCTGATCAAAAGTCTGTCCTTCAGCAAGTGTGGAATCAAACTTAAGTTCATCTAATTGGTCAATAGTATCTTTAGATTCATGAACTTCTTCAAGTTTTAATTTTCTTACACTATCCTCTCCTAGAATAAACTCTTTCTCTAGAAATATGACATGTGTTAAGATGAACACCTTTCTCTCAACTAGATTATAGAATTGATATCTAATTGTCTCTTTTGGACAACCCGCAAATATGTATTTATTGGATTTAGCATCAAACTTATTTAATTCATTCGCTTTACATAAGTGTCACAATCCCAAACTTTCATATAAAACAAGTTGGGTCTTTTTCCTCTCCAAACTCATATGGAATTTTGTTAACTGACTTAGATGGGACACGATTTAGTGTGTAGCACGCAGCAATTAGTACATGACCCCCCAAATAATTTTGGGATGTTTGCATGTCTCATCATTGATCGCACCATATCTAACAACGTACGATTTCTCCATTCAGATACACCATTATGTTGCGACGTATATGGCAGAGTCCATTGCGAAAGAATCTCATTCTCTTTTAGACAATGTAAAAATTCTCCTTTTATATATTCTCTACCTCGATCCGATTTTAACATGAGAATATTTTTACCTGTCTGTTTCTCCACTTCAAATTTGAATTCCTTAAACTTTTCAAGTGCTTCATACTTGAACTTCATCAGATACACATAACCATATCCAAAATTATCATGAGTAAATGTGATGAAGTAAGAGAAACTACCTTTAGCTGTGATTGACATGGGTCCACATACATCAATATGTATTAGTCCCAGAAGTTCTGCAACTCTTTCTCCTTTTCCATTAAAAGGAAATTTGGTCATTTTACCTAATAGGAATGACACGCACTTGTCAAATGATTCAAAATCAGTTGACCCAAAGTATCCATCTTTATGTAACTTGAAAATGCATTTGTCGTTGATATAACCTAGTCTGCAGTGCCAGAGATAAGTATTATTTAGATTATCATTTTATGCCTTTTATTTTCTATACTCATAATAGATGACTCAGTATCAAGAATATAAATTTCATTTTGCAACACACTACAACTATAAAAGATATCATCTTTATAAAACAAATAATGATTGTTCTTAACATTAATTAAAAAACCATTCATGTCCAAACACGAAATAGAAATAATGTTTTTAATAATGCCGGAAATAAAATGGCAATTTTCTAATTCTAATACTAGGCCCGAAGGCAATGGTAAGAAGTATGTCCCTATAGCTAATACAACAACTCTTGTTTCATTCCCCACGCGTAAGTCAACTTCTCTTTAGTCTTTGCATATTTATACAAATATACGATCCACATCCAGTATCTAATATCCAATAAGCTAATGAAGTAGACATTAACCTCGATAACAAAAGTACCTGAAGTAGAAGTTTCAGAAGACTTCTATCCCTTCAAGCTTGCGAGGTAAGCTTTGCAATTCCTCTTCCAATAACCGTTCACTCTACAGTGATAGCACGAGTCATTGGACTCGGTATTGTCCTTGCCTACTTTGATTGCTTTGTTATTGCTCTTAACGTTCTTAGATGTTTTCTTAAATCTTCCTTTGGTCTTTCTCTTAGTGCCCTTAGAGGACTGAATGGCTAAGACATGTCCAGTACTAGCCTTGACATTGGGCTCGACAGTCTTAAGCATATTAAGCAACAGAGAGTGTGCATTCGATCTTATTCATGTTAAAGTCAATGATGAACTGTGAATAACTCACTGGCAAAGATTGTAAAACCAAGTCAATACTTAGTTCGTGATCCATGATAAAATCAATTGAGCCAATTTCTGAATGAAGTTAATCATCTTCAGCACATGAGCACTGACTGAAGATCACTACAGTTACTTGGAGGTCTCATATCTCTCCACACATGATTGTTCATCATACAACTCCTTGAGACCTCATGTTACTTCTGCAACTCAGGTGACATAACTGAAAGCATCACACGTGTTGCAGTGTTATTGTCATCACTGTGTTTGTTGTAAACAACCACTTTTTCCTCAGTGGAGTCTTCAGTAGGTATCCCTCGAAAAGGGCTGCACCGAGAAAAATTGGTCCGGTCAGTTTGTTGGCATCCAGTATGCCTTTCAAATTCATATGATTACTCATGATTAAAAAATTGTAAATGACGAAAAATATACAATCAATATGTATTATAATGTATTGCACAAATTTAATATGGACTTTAATTAAATGTGCTTCCACTGTTTAAAATAAATTCATGACCCTCATACATAAATTATTGAAATCCATAATTAATTTCTAGTGGTCTGGGACCCCATCCGTTATATCAAGATTTTAAGTGTACTCAACAAACCTTAATAAAACATTTGGGTAGATGCCATTATTAACTGTATCTTCGTACAACTTTCAGATCATTAAGCTGACAACTCTTTGTCTTCATACATCTTATATGTTAGCTTAACATACCTCTAAAACCTATCTCCTTCAGTGTACTTAACAAAAAATAAATTTTAGTTAAGTCAAACCCATCATTCAAAAATATCAAATATTTCAAAGTGTAAAACATATCGCTAATTGACCAGCCTTGAGTGTATTCAATAAGTTAAGATCGATTTATGATTCTCGTTTTTCACTATAATTATGGAAGGTAAAATAATACTGACTTAATATTTTAACGAGGGATTTATCATACAATGTCTCATCAAATAATCATATATATAAACGCACCATTTCTATGGTTTCCTCATTTTCTTGCACCTTCAATTAATCCAACTACAAAATTGGACTCGCAGGCTCATAATAATAATAATAATAATAATAATAATAATAAATTCCCAGATTCAAAAATAATTAAGAGCTTGCAGGTCCATAACAATATTAATAATAGCGGACTCGCAGGTCCAAAACAATTAAAAGCTTATAGGTTAATAAAACAACAAAAAATAAATCAATCATTCAACACATCCATATGATCGAGTCCATAATCATCCATTAATAGACATTCATTGCATAAATGTTTCCTATATAATATCTAATATTATATATAATGTCTCAAGAATCTAGCAATTATAGTCGTCAAAACTCATTTAAATAAATGGACCGAAATAATTTTATAATTAATTAATTAACTTAATTAGCAGGACTATCTAATTAAAATCAAATTTTAACTAAATCCCGGATTAGAGTCCAACTCTAATTCCAAATTTATTGGGCAAAGTTATTTAATTAAAATCAAATATTAAATTAGAGTCCAATTCTAATTTATAATAAAAGAAATTCTTAGGGTGGGATTATTAAATTAAAATCAAATTTTAATTAATTATTAAATTAGAGTCCTACTCTAATTCCAATATATATTTGGGAAGTAATATTAATTAAAATCAAAATTTAATTAACATAAGATTAGAGTCCAACTCTAATTAAAATTGAATTAATATTTTAATTTAGGACAAAATTCGAAATTCAAATAAAATTCAATATGGGGTTAAAGTTAAATATTTAAGTTAAAATCTAATTTAAAAAAAATATATAAAGTCGTCAATTTTAAAATAAAATTTTAACTTTGGGCCAAATTAAAATATAGGTCAAACCTTAAAACACAATTTTAAAACATATTTTAAAATTCAAATTTAAAACACCTTTTGAAATTTACAAATTGACCCAAATTTAAAAATAAAAGCTGACCCTTCTAATTTGAATAATTTCAGAATAGGTCCTTAGTTTAAAATTACAAATCTTACCCCGTTTTCATAATTGCAGAAGGCACCCTGAAATTTCATAAATTTCAGAAGGAGCCATCGTCCCCAATCTGATTTCCAAACCCTAAACCTAATTTTTTTTTTTTAAATTTCCTTGTTGGTGGGGTCATCGGCAATGGCTCCGTCCAATAACCCAATAAGCCTGTAATGTGCTGTTGTGCGTGGTGGCGGCACGCAGCCCCTACCACAGCTCGCCCCCCATCCATTATTTCTTTTTTCTTTTTTGTTTTTCAAAACCAATTTTGTAGATAAAATAAATTCTATAATTGCTAAATTCAAGAAAGTCGTGAATAAATCAACTTTTGATTTTATCAATATGTAAATCAGCTTCTAATAAACACAAAGTTGGCTCTGATACCACTGTTGGAGATATTACTTGTCATGCACAGCGAAACTAAAAATAAATTTCAATTCCTACCAGGAATCATCTTTGTGTTTAGGAAGAAATTATGATAAAAGTTATACATTTTTCTAAATCTGCAAATTCATTTGCTTTTCTTTGCTTCAGCAACTTTGATCAACCACCCACAGCTATCCAATTATCTGGTCTCTAATGGAATTTCACACAGAGAACAGATTGTAGTCACCAATGTTTTCTCCTCTTGTGCTAACAAGAATAATGAAAATCTCTACAAATTAAACCCTAGTCATGTATTTATATAAGCCCAAACAGACATGACCTGACCTGGTCCAATATTTAATTAACCCATTTAATTAAATTCGATCTGTGAATTAATTAATTCAATTAATTAATTCGTGCCATAAATAAGCAACCTAATTAATTAATTTATCCAACGCTTGTTAAATTAATTAATTGACAAATTACAATCTTCCAGTTCTCATTTTGTGTGCGACCCATTAGGTTCCCGATCACGATGCCTAACGACGTGAAATATTATTTTGATCTAATTAAAATAGATAAATAAAAACACCATTTTAATTTATTACCAATTCACACTCGTCGTCCCAAATTGACATCTAACAATGTGTCAGGATAATACACGTGACGAGAAATGTCATGTGGTATGACAAAATCAAACTTGTTTGTTTATCCTGAAACTATAATCATTTTGTCAATATGATCCGATCAATTACGAAATATGGAAGTGTGTCATCCCGATTTATCAGTCATATATTTCATTCCACTATTAAGTCTGTAAGTCGAAAACTGCTTTTCGACATCTGAGTATACCTTGACCAAGGATTTTGTTATCGACTTAATTGAATGAAATGCAGATCACAATCTCTTACTATCTAAGAGTGACGAATTCTCTATTAGACATTCACAACATTTATACAATTCTTGACATACCCAAACGATATTGTATTAGCGGCCCTTGGCAGAGCAATATCCAACACCGTCAAAGTATGACTATCCTCATATAACGACTGACACTCAGATAGTTATCCATGTAGAATCTCCTCGCAGGTCTTCAATGTTTTGTTCTATAACAAAACAACCACGTGTTCATTTAAGTGTCGTCATACTTTAACTTGTGAGATCAGCTACTTACTTCACAAGTAAGAAATGCCACATGTGGTAGTTTATCCATAATAACGATATCCGTATTTCGTTATTATTTACGACCATGGATTATTTAAGATCCAATCATATGTGATTTGTATCTCACAATCACAACTCCATGTGAATAACAAATTACTGAAACTTGAATCTTCGGACTCTATCATTTAATATTATTCATCAGATTATTAATTTAAATAAATAATAGATATTGTCAAATATAAATATATTAAACATATCAAAAGTGTTTACAACCTAAATCGATTGGATTTAGGGCATAACACTTACTACTTTTACCATATATATATATAACTATATTTAAGCCGTTTTTTAAACTCAAATTTTTTAAACCTAAAGAGATGGAGTTTGAAACCAATACTTGAAGTTTAATTATAGATATTACGGAGTTTCAACCTCCATCTGTTTGAGTTTAAAACTTTTTTCATACATAAATCTGAGTTATTGTCAATTTAGTGCAAGCAACTCATGTTTTACTAATCAAGCATCAACAATTTAATCATTAATAACATATGCTAAAATTATGTTAATATAAACATGAATATCATAAACATGGATTAATCACTAAAATTTTGTTGTGATTAGAGGTCAATTTCATTG
Organism: Olea europaea var. sylvestris; assembly: GCF_002742605.1. Taxonomy (NCBI): domain Eukaryota; kingdom Viridiplantae; phylum Streptophyta; class Magnoliopsida; order Lamiales; family Oleaceae; genus Olea; species Olea europaea. The sequence continues at coordinate 19,235,863 of NC_036244.1, read as the reverse complement.
TAACACAGATACGAACAAAAATATGTCAATCGAATCTTCTTTTTCTTCAATTATTATCACTTGTGGTATTGTTTCATGAGGTCTTTTGAATCGGGCAGACTGATGCCATCCTATCTTTATATTTTTCTCCAAATTATTAATAGCTCCACTCATGCTATGCTTATGTTAGGTGATGGGGAATTTTGAATGGAAAGAATGCTAAGAAAAACATTAACACGTTATAAGAAACAAAAGTGAAAAATAAAGGTAAATAATTGGAAGTGAAAACAATATTTGCGGGTTGTTGATCAAGTACTTGTCTCTAGTTTCAAGAGAAAATCACTATTCCGTAGACTGAAGGTTTTTAGAGGCAAAAGAATAAAAGAAATTGGAATTGCATATAAGGATGTCGCAAGAAGGTAGTGGCAAAAGGGAATACATTTATTCAATTAACATATTTACATTTAAATAGCTGTAAAGAAATTGAAAAAACAAGTGAATAGCCGAAGTCCAAGCCATTTAAACAAGAAAGGAGAGCAAGTTGTAAACTGAATTACAAATCCTAAAGACTAGGACTAACTTTTGACTGATAAACAAAAATATCTAAAATAATAATAAAGAAGCATAAAAAGTCATGTGCAGTCCTGAAACAATATTTAGCACTCCTCATTGCTTTAGGAAATGCAAATTCCAATTTGCTTCCTTAGAAGCTCGAACTTGCTGACTGGAAGTGGTTTTTTAAACAAATATGCTAGCCGGTCTTCAGACTTGCAGTATACTATTGCTACTTCATTTTGTTGCACATCTCTTAAGAAGTAGAGCTTGAAATTGAAATGCTTAGGGAATACATTTATTCAATTAACATATTTACATTTAAATAGCTGTAAAGAAATTGAAAAAACAAGTGAATAGCCGAAGTCCAAGCCATTTAAACAAGAAAGGAGAGCAAGTTGTAAACTGAATTACAAATCCTAAAGACTAGGACTAACTTTTGACTGATAAACAAAAATATCTAAAATAATAATAAAGAAGCATAAAAAGTCATGTGCAGTCCTGAAACAATATTTAGCACTCCTCATTGCTTTAGGAAATGCAAATTCCAATTTGCTTCCTTAGAAGCTCGAACTTGCTGACTGGAAGTGGTTTTTTAAACAAATATGCTAGCTGGTCTTCAGACTTGCAGTATACTATTGCTACTTCATTTTGTTGCACATCTCTTAAGAAGTAGAGCTTGAAATTGAAATGCTTAGTTTCCCATGAAACACTGGATCGTTAGAAATTGCAATTGTTGCCTGATTGTCAACAGAAATCACAGTGCTATACGTTTGCTCCATATGTAGATCAGACAGAATTTTCTACAGTCATAAAGCTTGGTTTATTGTTGATGTTGCTGTTGCTACAATAAATTCTGCCTCTATAGTGGACTGTGCTACAATCTGCTGTTTCTTTGAGCACCATGAGAAAACTCCTGAACCTAAGTTGAAACAATATCATGAGGTTGTTTTCTTATCATAATCACACCTAGCCCAGTCACTATCTAGGAATCCACACATCTTAATGTTTGGACACTTTTCAAACTTGCACCTTAATATTCATTTTCCTGCTCTTAAATGCATTTCACTAGCACAATGCGTAAATCAAGATAAGAGACTTACAGCAAATAGAATGTCAGGCCTCTTTACAATGAGATACATTAAGCAACCAATCAGACTTTTATAATAACTTTCATCAACTTTATTAGCACTATCTTTCTTACTCAGTCTCTCTTTTTGACTCATTGGTGTACTTGTTGCTTTGCACTCATCCATCTGAAATTTCTTCAATATTTCCTTTGCATACTTCTTCTAGTAGATGAACACTTCATTTTGGCTTTGCTTGACCTCCACCCCAAGAAAGCAAGTCATAAGACCAAGATCTGTCATTTCAAAAATGCTCATTTCTTGTTTGAATTCCTCAACTAGCTGTGCATTGTTTCCTGTTACCAAAAGATCATCAACATAAAGAGACACTATGAGAATAATATTGCCCTTCTTTTAACGTAAAGAGTGACCTCAAATAAGCTTTTTATAAAGCCTAAACTTAGCAAATGTTCATCTATCATGCTATTCCAAACTCTAGGCACTTGTTTTCGGCCATAAAGAGCCTTTTTGAGCAGGTAGACCTTATACTCTTTACCTTGGGCCATAAATCCATCTGGTTGCTCCACAGATATTTCTTCCGGCAAAACACCATTTAAAAAAGCTGATTTGGCATCTAACTGGAACACTTTCTGACCTTTTTGTGCTGATATGGCTAGCAACAGGAGCAAAAGTGTCAGAGTAATTAACACTAAAAATCTGAGCATAACCCTTAACGGCAAGCCTAGCCTTGTATTTGTTGATGGAGCAATCTGCATTGAGCTTTATTCTATATACCCACTTCACTCCAATGACTTTTCTATCTTCAGGTCTTTCAACTAATTCCCACGTTTTATTCTTCTGGATCATTGATATCTCCTCCTCCATTGCTTTTCTCCACTTCGGATCTTTAAGAGCTTCTTCATGTCCAGCAGGTTTGTATATTGCCCATGTACATTTCTAATAGATGTATGAAAGTAGCCTTGTTCCTCTGAGTGGATGATCATCTTCCCATTCATTCTATCACTGGTCTGTTGTTTGCTTTCCAAGAGAGTTGCCTTTAAGTTCTTGTAAGAGTCTACTTGTTCTTTGTGGATCCTCCCAGACCCATTGCTCATCCTTGTTGAAATGAATGTCTCTAGTGATCGCTAATTTTCCTGTTTGAGGATGATACTCTTTGTAGGCTTTAGAAACTGAACTGCAACCCATAAAGATACCTGAAATTGCTTTCTTGTCAAGTTTAACCTGCTTGACCTTTGGAATATGGACAAAGAACACAGAGCCAAACACTTTAAGGAAGCTTAATAAAGGTTTATACCTATACCAAGCCTTGAATGGAGTTTTATCTTCCAAAGCTTTGCTTGGAAGACGATTTTGTAGAAATACTACTGTATTAGTTGTCTCTGCCCAAAACTTTTTTGGCAACTCCTTCTCATGCAATATATATCTAGCAATCTCCATGATGTATCTATTTCTCCTTTTACTAACTCCATTTTTTTCGGGAATGTACGAAGTAATGAGCTGATGTTCAGTGCTAGCTTCTTCACAGAACAAATTAAATTCTGTCAAGATCTATTCTTTTTCGTTATCAGACCTTAGAACCTGAAATTTGCAGTCACTTTGATTCTCCACCATTTTCTTGAACTTGCAGAAAACTCCAACCATTTCTGACTTAAATTTTAAGAAAAAAATCCACTCATCCTTGTAAAATCATCAATGAAAAGAATGTAGTAAAGGAAAGCTACCTTGAAGTGATGAAGTTCTTTGATGACCTGTTATATTTGTGTGAATAAGTTGCAACTCAAGTTGATTTAGGAAATGGAATCCTACTTTGTTTACCAAATTGACATGCATGACAATTTGGTATATAATCAGCAAGGACTGGTAGTGTAACGCCCCAAATTTTCATAACATCAGAGCATTACCAAAAAATCATTTTTTCTTTGATTTGGCATAACAAAGGATCAAAATAAAATTCTTAAATAAATAATAACTACATCATTCATAAGTTTAAAGTAAACATGGTAATCGTATCTGAAAGATAACAATAAACATGTCTTAAAATAAATCAACAGATAATTACGAAGGTATAAAAACTTAATGAAAAATTTATTCTTTGTTCCTACAATCCTCTTGGTAGCCCGCATCACCGCCCTATCATAAATCGAATCGACCCGAACTAACCAGTAAAAATTTGTAACAGTAAATATTCGAAAACACCCAATAAGATACGTGCAATTTCCATATATAAATATACATAAAAATAAAAATTACATTTCATACCACTCTCATCTTATGGAGTATATTGGTGACCAAGCGACACACCCATCTTAAGTCCTCTTATAATCCCATAGGATTTTATATCTCTTAAAAAATGAATGTCTATTGACAATCCATGCATATTTAATTGAATATAAAAGCATGAGGAAATGAAAACACTTGCACATAAAGTATCTTACCTCGTTGATTTGAAACGTTGTAATGGATCAGAAAAATTCACGTGAAACCCCCTTTTTAATGCTTCATTCTCTCTGACTTGACTATTTATTTTCTTTAGGTAAAAGTTTTCTGAAAATTTTGTGGGTATATGCATGGAATACATGAGCTTTATATAGGGGTGGTTGGAGTAAAATATAAGTCCTATTTAATCCAAAAGATTTATTTGATTTGCACTACCCTTTTGTCTTTATCTCAAACAAATCATGTGTGACAGAGAGTTGGTTTATGTATTGAAGTATGTGACCATGATTTGACTTAATCTTAATTGGTTTGTTATTCTATGCATGCACACGTGTCTATATAGGTAGGTTGGACTCAAATGAATTTCGCAATATCTACCTGATTTCGGGAAAAGTATTGTTTTATCATCAAAATTGAGGACTGTTGGAAGACTTTGGTTTGCTTTAGGATTTGTTTTCTAAAACAATCAAACAATGCACACGCTACACGTAATCGGCTAATTAATGGTATCTGTTGGGTAAATAAGATAGTTATTGACTTAGGATTATTATTAACAATTAACATTTATCCAAATGAAGTTAGAATTTTTTTGTGCACGTGAAATCATGGTTATCTAAAAACATAAACCAACTTCAATTCTTCATCAAATAAAAATAACATCTTTGAACTTAATATCTTGGGCCTCACTTAACCGAAATAACTTTTTCTCGAGTCCATGGTTCATCATTTAATGAAACTATCCAATGAACCCAATATTGATATACTAAATCTCTATCTATCAAAATCTAATTATTTGGTAAAAAAAAAAAATAGAAATTTAAAAATATTTTTCATTTTATCCCTCAAATCATTTTTTGGAAAAAAAAAAAAAAAAAAAAAAATAGAAATTTAAATTTTTTTTTCATTTTAGCCCTCAACTTTAAAAAAATATAACTATATAACATGTGAAATAAATAAATTTTATTCTAAAATTTTCGAGTTGTTACAATGTACCCTCCTTAAGAGAATTTCATTCTCAAAATTACCTGCGTTCGAGTCTTTCGTAGCCTGTCCTTGGGTTAAAGTAAAAACTCTGGCCTTTCCTTGCTTTTCTGGTTGGTCATTCTTTTTCGAAAGTTCCTCTTTGTAGTTTTTGGAAATATGCCACGTTTTACCATATCTATAGCACACATGCTTCTTATACAGACATTCACCCCTATACATTTTGTTGCATTTTGGATAAAGTGGAACGATTTGTCCAAAACTTGATCCGAAGTTAGCCTTCTTGTTCTGTCATTTTCCTTTCTCTTCGTTGGACCCATTCCATTTCCTCTTTCTTGAAGGCTCGGCTCCTTGTTAGGGAGTTTGATCAATTTCTGACCTATTTGAGATTGCTTGGGCAGTCTGCAATACTCGGCTATAGGTGGTGAATTGGGAGGATGCCAGTATTCCACCAATCTTTGGACGCAATCCCAGTTCAAACCTTCTTGCTTTCTTTGCTTCAGTAGCTACTAGGTATGGTGCATACCTTGAGAGTTGTTCAAATTTTCTTTGATAATCCTCAAGTATCATTTTACCCTGTTTAAGTTGAAGGAATTTTGTCTCGTTTTGATCTCTCAGAGCTTGGGGGAAGTATTTTCCCATCAATTCGTCCTTATATTGTGTCCATGTCAGAGCACGTTGTTCTGCTTCTATTATAGTGCGAGATGCTGACTCCCGCCAGTGGCCTGCAATGCCAACCGACATGAATTCTGCACATAACACCTTTTGAGCATCAGTACAAGATAGATGTTTGGAGATTCGCTCCATTCCTCTTATCCATTCTTTGGCTACTAGTGGGTCTACCTTGCCATCAAAGATTGGGGGTTTGTAGCAATGGAACTGTTTCACAATTGAGCTGATGTTGTTAGTGTTTGCACCATAGGACCAGTTTTTGCTTGTTGCCTACCCAAATCTTACATTGTCCTTAGCAAATCCCTAATGATCGTAGCTTGGTTTTGTTGTTGTCTTGACATTTTCTTAACACAAATAAAATTTTATTTAGGAATATTTGATAAAACAACGTAATATTATTAATAATCTTTGTAATAACGAAGAAATATAAATTTCCAAATCCTTATATATAATAATTTGCTCTTAAAAAATCAAATAAATAAACAATTAAACTTTTCCTAAGTAAATATATAACACTTATTTTTAATCCTAGTGAGTCCTAAAAATCTTCTTTTTATGGCGTCTCTTCATCCAAAGTAATGCATGACTCTGGCTCAGAATCTGCAACCAAATTAATGAAATTTTGTGGTTGAATTTCTTGCTCAGGGTCTTCCAGCTCTGGCTTGATCTCCTCCTCTGGGTCTTCTTTTGGCTCCTCCTCTGGCTCTAGCTTTGGTTCTGGTTCAGGTTCGGGCTCGGGCCCAATGCTTGTTGTCTCTTATTCTATAAAATTATGATATCCTCACAGTACCTTTTAAAATCAATCTTATCACAATCTTTTTCCAAATATAACCCGTAATCCATATCCCTCACGAAGTAAGCCCGTCTCTCCATTGAGGTCGCATAGTGCTTATAAGGTGGTATATCGAGAGGACTGTCCCCTCATTATATCCGAACGATCTTGCTCGCTCCCATTTAGAAAGGAAATTTTCAACATGTTCAACAAAAGTTTGCTCCCATCTTACTTCATAATTCATGTAGTTCTCAAGGGCTATTTCAGCACGCTGGAGGTATGTTGGGTTATTCCTAGTCATCCTAATCACGTGACAAGTATAATTTCAATTACGTCTAATATTGCTTTATCAATATTATTTTATTCTCAGTGCATAAATAATATTCTAGTAAAATGAAAAAAAATGACAAATAAATTATGCGAGGTGAACGTGCTTATACATTTCATAATTTGTAGAAATATGATTCATAACCATGCTAGAAATTAAGAATGAAAATAATTCATTTCATACCCGAGATCAACTGCAAAGTAGTCGAATGGTGAGCGCCACGTGCTAAGTGTTCTTATAACATTATTTGTTTAAAAAAACTACATTATCCTTTAAACTCCCTATTTTCTTTTTCTTTTTTTTTTTTTATAAATGATTTGACTATAATTATTTATGAATTTCTTAGAATAGAAAAAATAAACAAATAAAAGTTCCTAACAACAGTAGCATCATTTAAAATCATGTTATAAACGGTTATTTAAACACAAACATATAATACATACATATACATCTTTGAAAATAAAATCATAGTAATAACACATAAGTACAAACACAGCTATATAACAACCACGTAGTATTTTAAGAAATTAACTTATATTATAAAAATTAATATTTACTTAAAGGTAATTGTCAGATAACATTTGAAAGATTTGTTTCAAAGTATGTATATAATTACATATTAATTAAGGCACACAATCCCATTTTACATAAGAAATTTCACAAAATCCCATTTTTTTAACTGTACATGTATATATCTTTTAATAAAATTTTCTCAAAATAGAAGTTTCAAAATGTTGGATTTTCTTAAATTTAGAATTGTCCGAAATATTGTCTTTCTTCTTGTCGATTTGAATAATACACAATTAAAAGGCCTTCAAATGAGGAGGAAGGTCACAGTTTGACCGCTTAAATCTCAATCTCTTCTTAGATAGTTTCGGCCTTTTTGACAAAGCCTTTCAATTTTGTAATTACGCAATTCAAAAAAAAATTCAAATAATAAATCGAACGTGAAATCTCTTAAAACATGAACCATAGTCATGAAACCATAACAATTTAAATTCTAAACTACTATCATTCAAAATTGACTTAAACACAAATATTTAACTTTAAAAAAAAATAAATAAATAAAAACATAAAGTTCAAAATTTCTTTTTTTTTTTGTTACTGTTCACGTGAACAGTAATTTTAATTGTTCAAGTTTTTTTTTCAAAACTTTTTTTTTAAATATCTTTACAGTACACGTGAATTGTTCTGGATTTAAAAAAAAAAGTCTACAGAAAAGTCAAAACGTGCTCTAATACCAAGCTGTAACGCCCCAAATTTTCATAATACCAGAGCGTTACCAAAAATTTATTTTTCTTTAATTTGGCATAACAAAAGATCAAAATAAAATTATTTAATAACTAATAACTGCGGCATTCAGAAATTTAAAGTAAAAATAGCAATCGTATTTGAAAAATAACAATAAGCATGTTTTAAAATAAATCAACAAATAATTACGAAGGTAGAAAAACTTAATGAAAATTTTATTCTTTGTTCCTACGTTCCTCTTGACAGCCCGTGTCATTGTCCTATTACAAATCCAATCGACTCGAACTAACCTGTAAAAATTTGTGAGAGTGAGTATTCGAAAACACCCAGTAAGATACGTGCAGTTTCTATATACAAATATATATATATATATATAACAATAAAAATTATATTTCATACCACTCTGATCTTATGGAGTATATCGGTGACCAAGCGACACACTCATCTTAGGTTATCTTATAAACCCGTAAGATTTCATATCTCTTAAAGAACGAATATCTACTGGCAATCTATGCATATTTAATCGAATATAAAAGCATAAGGAAACGAAAAAACTTGCATATAAAATATCTTACCTCGTTGATTTGAAAAGTTGTAATGGACCAAAAAATTCACGTGAAAACCCCTTTTAATGCTTCATTCTCTCTGACTTGATTATTTATTTTCTTTAGGTAAAAGCTTTCTGAAATTTTTGTGGGTATATGCTTGGAATGCATGAACTTTATATAGGGGTGACTATACTAAAAGATAAGTCCTATTTAATCCAAAAGATTTATTTGATTTGTATTACCCTTTTGTCTTATCTCAAATAAATCACGTGTGATAGAGAGTTGGTTTATGCATTGAAGTATGTGATCATGATTTTATTTAACCCTAATTGGTTTGTTATTCTATCCATGCATACGTGTCTATATAGGTAGGTAGGACTCAAATGAATTTCGTCGCAATATCTACCTGATTTCGGGAAAAATATTGTTTTATCATTATAATTGAGGACTGCTAGAAGATTTTGGTTTGCTTTAGGATTTGTTTTCTAAAATAATCAAACAATGCGTACGCTACACCTAATTGGCTAATTAATGGTATCTGTTGGGTAAATAAGATAGTTATTTACTTAGGATTATTATTAACAATTAACATTTATCCTAATCAAATCAGGATTTTTTTTGTACATGTGAAATCATGGTTATCTAAAATCATAAACCAACTTCAATTATTCATCAAATAAAAATAACATCTTTGAACTTAATATCTTGGGCATCACTTATCTGAAATAACTTTTTCTCGAGTCTATGGTGCATCATTTAATGAAACTATCCAATGAGCCCAACATTGATATACTAAATCTCTATCTATCAAAATCTAATTATTTGGCAAAAAAAAAAAATAATAATAATAATAATAATAATAATAATAATAATAATAAATAAATAGAAATTTAAAAGTATTTTTCATTTTAGTCCTCAACTTAAAAAAAAAATTGTAATTATATAACATGTGAAATAAATAGATTTTATTCTAAAATTTTTGGGTTGCTACAGGTAGGCCCCTCATCATATCATTCTTCTTCATTTTCACCATTCGTTGAAGATGACAATGTCCGAGCCTCTTGTGCTAGATTTCAATGATGCTGTACTCAGTGGTATAAGCTGTGTGCTCCTCAACGATTGGGACAAATAAGAAACTTTTGCCTCTCATTTTAGCTTGCAAAATCTCGTGTCCAGCGGCATCATGAGTATGACAGTACTAATTTTCAAAGAACACTTTAAATCCATTTTCTATTACTGGCCTACACTCAGCAGATGTTGATCAATATCAGGTACATAAAAAACATCAAATATTATTTTTGTACCCAAGTTTGTTGTAATTGTAATGGTTCATTTTCCTTTTACAGAAATATGACAACCATTTCCAATTCTAACCTTTGATTCCAGTGTGCTTCAACTTCTTAAAGAGCGTTCTGTCATAAGTCATGTGGTTTGTGAAACCAATATCAATCAGCCAACATTCTAAAGAGATCTTTGTCGAAAAACATGTTGCCATGAAAATCTGGTCTTCTTCATCTTGTTCGGCAACTTGGGCGTCTACTTCTTGCTTTTGAAATTTGCTTTTGCAAATTATAGCTTCGTGTCCAAGCTGATTGCATTTGCTACACTTTGCATCTGGTCTCTTCCAACACTTCAATGGTGGATGACCTGATCTACCACAGTGCTTACAAGGGGGATAATTTCTTTTTGAGCTCACACCCTTGCTTCGATTGTGGTTGTTTGATGTACTCTCACAACTTGAGATTTGATTTTGTTCCTCCCGGCATCCTAGTGTTTGACTGGCAAAGCTCCTTAAATAACGCCATCTCACCTCATAAGTCTCCGCTGCTTTTGAGCCTGCAAGGCATTTAATAGCTCTACCAAGGTGATCTTGGACAGATCCTTTGTGTTCACCAAGGTGGTTATTGAAGCTTCATATTTTTCAGGTACAGTGATAAGAATTTTTTCTACAATTCTTGAATCAGTAAATTCACTGCCGAGTAACCTTACCTTGTTGACAATAAACCAAGCAGTCTACATGAGTAATCTTTGATTGTCTCAGACTCTATCATTTTTTGCAGCTCGATTTCCCTTATTAAATTCAGTACCTGCATGCCTCGTGTCTTTCATCTCCTGCATATTCTTCCTCCAGATAACCCCAAACTTCTTTTTTATTTTTTATTTTGAGAGACATGATTCTCGTGAAAATGGTGGTTGAAACAGCAGCAAACAAGGTTGCTTTTGCCTTTGCCTTCCTGGTTCTTCTTTCCTTATGACTTTTGATCTGGGTCATGGTCAGATTGTTTGGTAGCGAAGGAACTTCGTAATCTTCTTCCACGGCTTCCCATAGATCTAAAGCCTCCAGGTAATTCTCCATTCTCATTGCCTAAAGCTGGTAGTTTTCTCCATCCAAGACAAGATGAGCAATTTGAGAAAAACTAGCTCCAGCTTCCATCATTACACAGATCCCTTAAGAAGAAAGCTTTGATACCAGATGAAGGTTTTTAGAGACAAAAGAATAAAAGAAATTGAAATTGCAGATAAGGATGTCGCGAGAAGGCAGTAGCAATATGGAATACATTTATTCAATTAACAGACGTACATTTAAACAAGAAAGTGGGGCACATTGTAAACTGAACAACAATTCCTAAAGACCAGGACTAACTTTTGATTGGAAGACAAAAATATCTGAAATAATAATAGAGAAACATAAAAAGTCACGTGTAGTCCTGAAGCAATATCTAACAATTTTGTAATTTCGATTTGCTTGCATGCTCTACATGTGGTATTAGAGCCTCATCTACATAGTGGATTTCTGAAACTTCTAAATTATTTTAATAACGTGTTGGAGATAGGGATTAGGAGATCGATTCAATTACTAGCTTTACACAGTGCACTCCAGAACTTAACACTTTCATCTGATTTGCCTTCGGCCTGTTTTCTTCCCAGACACGATACTGCCTCGTGGACTGATCATGTGTTTCATGCTACCTATATTCACTTGATTCCTTGAATGCTTTTGGTGCAATCCATCTACGTTAGGACGAGGCATGGCCAATGAAATAATAGGCAAAGCAAAAATATCTAGTTTGTTTTTATAATAAATCTGTGAAATCTTGGATCTTCTGGGTTAATCTCAGATTTTCTTGGTAGATCTATGATTCCTGTAAAGATTTTGGATCCTTGAGGTTGATATAGATTTATCTAGGTCTCTCTATGTGCTTTTGGGTTCTCTTAAACGAATTAGGGTTCTACGATTTGAGTTCCTTATAGTTTAAACCTAATGAATATAAGATCAACTTTGCTATGGCTACAAAGTGGTGTCCATTTTGGTATCCAAAATGGACACCCGGCACCTCGGCATTGGCCGAGATGCCTGCCACGCTGGGGAGATACCGAGGTGCCGGGTGTTTATTTTGGACACTAAAATGGATACCATTTTGTACCACCAGCATTATTCATCTAATATCAGGGTTTTTTGAAGGTAAAAATCTGCATTATATTCTACTCTTTTTGGAAAATATCAAAGCCTAAGTGGCCTTTTCAACTAGAATGTTAAACTCCTAGGTCATATCATTTCTGAAATCCATAGATATAAAATATGTTTTTCCTCTCTTTTCTATGAGGTAGGTAGATCCTTTGAGTCTATATTTAGTACTTGTTTGATTCTCATTAATTTATTTTATGGTTTGTTATCTAATCATTTTCAAACAAACATTCACACAATAAATTACTCTATATGTATACCAAAAACGTCTCCCTACTTTTTAATTGCACATTTTTCTAAATCTACTATTCAAAACTCATTTTTTCTCCCAATTAATGAGAATTGAACACGCTCTTAGAAGTATAGGGTATTTTATCAATTTAAATTGTGTTGGACATTGAAAATACCCCGATATTGAAAATGTTGACACGTCTCCAAGAATTGAGAGACGTGTATATGTGGATTTTCTTGAGCCCTGGCTTAAAATTAATATCCATTCTAAAATAGATGTATGACGTTGGTCTTCAGTTGAAAATTAAGCTGCCCAAACTGGTGTGTAGGCAATGCTAGATTGACTTTAAATGATCATTGGGATCATGAAATCCCCAACAAGAATATTTTCCTAATCTATAGCTTCTTCTTCATTGATTAATTATTGAATTGCTTTGCTCATTAGCCATCTGCAAATGCTCTTTTTGGGTTTTTTTATTGTACTGTTCTTGCTTCTCTTTGCTGGAATTATATCACTGTCACGAAATCTCCAACAAGTATGTTCCCATCATCTACCGCTTCATCTTCGTTGACTTGAATTACTGGATTATTTTGCTTATTAGCCATTTGTAATTACTTTTTTTGGTTTTTTTTTTTGTCGTGATGTTCTTACTTCTCTTTGCCTACAATAAAAGTTGCGTTCGACTTCTAGATCAGTTGGAATTAATTCACCACCAAGCGATCTTCGCACGCAATACCTGAAAGAACAATAGTAGTGCTCAAACAAACTAAAATAGAAAAAAAAACTAAATAAATAAATGTTTGAATTAGTGTCAAAGTAAATAAAATCAAACTAGAACTCAATTTCCGGCAACGAAGCCAAAAGTTTGTTCTTGAAAATATCTTTAGATTAAACCACTTTCAGTGTACGGTTCGTTAACAAGTAATAAAGTGGGGTTGAGTTCAAGTATTGTCCCACAAAGATTAATTTAGTTTGATTCTAATTATTGTGACTGTAACCGAAACAATAATATTGAGATTGTTTGTTTATGACTAAATTATAAACAAAATAAACTATGTATGCAATTATGAGTGAATTAACTAAATTAATTACAAATTAACTAAATAAAAATTTGATGTATTCTAATGAATGATAAATGCACTAGGATCGCGAATTCCCATGTAATAATCATTTTTAATCTTAGTTAATTCACTCATAATTGAATCATTTTTAATCTTAGTCACATTTTGACAATACGATTGAATTTTGAATAATCAATGTTCATATTTTATTCAACAATCTCTCTCGAGTAATGTTAAATCTATGAGCTCATATATGACTCAATTATATCTCTATGACGGATGTGAACATACAAGAATGCATAAATTTTGATGAATACTTGAAGATTCACATAATAATGCATAGTGATAAGTCTCTATCCCCCTATCGGACCTAACGACAATTTATACAATATCGAGCCTATTTTCCATTTTTCAAATGCATAAAATAAGTCATCATATACACAACTACCATGCACAATAATTGTGTAGAAAAGAAATTTATATAAATTATTCAATATCCAAAAATATGTTTTCATGTTAAATATGTAAAACTAAAAATTAAAAACTCATATAGCACAGTACATCATTCTCCTAGCACAAAGAAATTTAGCCTAACATGTTATGAGAAGAAATCATAAGAAATATTGAAGAATCGACACCACCCAATTAAATCTTGAGTTGAATCTTTGAGTCTTGGAATCGATGTTCGTGTTTCTTGCCTCTTTCTATGCTCTAAAACCTCTTTTAATGTATTATGATGTGTCCTTCCCTAAATATGAACGACCCTAGGGCTTTAAAAGACGGCCTAAAATTTTTTTATAAGAATTTCAATCATAGAAGGAAACCAAATTTTTTTGTCGGAATTATATTATGCTATAGCACAGTTCAATGAAATTCGGCCCTGAACTTCTCTAAGGGTCACGATGCAACAGAATGGAGAAACATACTATGCAACCGCATAGTTTAGGGTAGATCCAAAAGTTGCGCTTTAGTCCCCGAACTCCATTTTCTTGTTTTGTGACCTCTTTTCTCATTTATTCTTCTTCCAATACTATATTTTTTCACTAAATTGATCTTCGACTCATTCATATCTTTATTTCTTATTTCGGGTCATCTTTTGACTACTTGTCCTTTGATCCCTGAACTTTGGTTTTCTTCTACTTTGGTCAATTTTCGCTTTTTTTACTAGATTCCACTATATTGATCAATGTTTCCCTGGAAAGCATAATTTGCATAGAACTAAGTCGTATTCTAACTTATTTATCAATAATTATTCATGTTTTGTGGCAAAAATAAATGTGTAAAACGTAATTAGCAAAATTCATAGATATAAAACATATTTTAAAATATGTTTTCCCTCTCTTTTTTGCAAGATAGTTAGAATCTTTGAGTCTATATTTAGTGTCTATTTGACTCTCATTAAGTCATTTTATGGTTTGTCATTGGATCATTTTCAATCATATAATCACATAATAAATTATTCTACACATATACCAAAATTTGTTTCCTACTTTTTAACTGTACATTTTCCTAAAACTATTATTCAAAACTCATTAATAAGAATCAAATAGGCTCTTAGAAGTATAGGGTATATTATCAATTGAAATTATTTGCTGTGAATTTCTGTTTCATTATGAAACTAAGGGGTATTGTACCAATGGGTTCCAAACTTGAAATTGAGAAGTTTGATGGAATTGTGGATTTTTTTACTTTTCAGATACAAAATGCATGAGCCATCTTAGTCCAACAAAGGGTGGCTAAGGCTCTTAATAACCATAAGACATATTTTGAGGCATAAAAGACCAAACCCCACAAAAATGCAGTCAATGATAAGATAGTTTACAACTCCATCATTTTGCTCCTCACTGAAAATGTTATCAGCAAATAACAAAAAAAATGATATTGAGGTCTGGTCTGAACTTGACAAGCTTTTCAATATCACAAATGTGGCTAATAACATTTACTTGAAAAATTCTTTAGTTTAAAATGAATGTTGCTAAAGACAGAGAATTTAATTTAGATGAACTAAATAAGCTTGTTGCTTGTTGAGATTGGCCATAAGTTTGATGATGAACAAGTTCTTATACTGCTTTATTAAGTCCTTGTCTGACCCGTATAGAACCTTTAATTATGCCTCGTCAAAAATCTGATTGTCATGAATAGCATATCAAAGCCACTTCGTCTATTTAATGATGAGGATTTGTATCCTTAGTATGCTCCTTGTTACTAGTAAATATTACTACAAGTTCAGCTTTTCTTGAGCAACTTACATGATCTAATCATACAGTGAGGAATGGGTACAGAATGATAACAACTGAGATTGGCAGTGAGGTGGGCATGCATGCACATGGGCATCGGGATTGTGGAGCGGCATCTGGAAATTACATATTCCGCTGAAGTTAAAAAAGTTTCTGTAGCATGTGTACCATAATACCCTCCTTACTATGATTAATCTTGCTAAATGAAATATTCCGTTCTATTTGAGTTGTGTATGGTTCGACAATAAAGAGGACAGTGATCACTCTTTGTTTGGGTGTAGATCGGTGAAGCAGTAGTGGCACGAGGCGGGTTGGGTTGGTGGAATGAAACATGCTATGATGACATGATTTTTCACATATTCTATACAGGAAGACTGCTATCCTCCCTCCTGTACTCGGCCGTTGCCAAAACTGTTGCCAAAAACTTTTTTGGCAACAGCCAATTACAAGATAAGCATGCTCTAAGTAAAAGATTTTTTCACATATTCTGTACATGAAGACAACTATCCTCTTGCAATTGGCTGTTGCCAAAAAATGTTTTGGCAACAGTCAATTACAGGAGGACAGCTATCTTCCTAAAGAAAATCTGTTAAAAAATTCTATACTTGAAGAATTTCACTGGTGGAATTATATAGTCACATGTCAATTTTTGCTTTGCAACAAATGCTATGTTTTGTCTGACTTTATTCTGGAGTCGAAATGTGACACGTCATTTTGTTTCTCGTGAGAAAAATAGGGTGGCTCCACCCTCTCTTCATTTGCTAGATTAGGCCATGGTGTTCACTATTGGTCCACTTGTATCTCGATATTTACTTATATATATATATATATATATATCAATTTTGAGTGATCCAAAATAGGGATTTTTTTTTTCCCTTTTGGATTTATTAAGAAAATGATTTTTTTTTTTTTTTTTTAGTTCTATCCTATTAATTGATAATAAAACTATTCTCATTTTATATGAATTTTGTTTAACATGGGCTTGAGTAATATTTCACAAATTGAATCTGCCTAATTTCATGAAAGGAATAATTCACCATTTTATCTTGTTTTTTGACACATGCCAAAGTGCTGGAAAGGAAAGAATATCTTTTACATATCCACCCAGTTTGTCATCTCTCTTGAAGCCTGTCGTGTAGCGAGCCAGATGCTCAAATGTCAAATCAGAAAGGGTTCCAGTTTAACTCAAACGTAGCTCCCTTCCTTTTGTTTTGGGTGTGAAGCAGTATCAAACCAAAATACTATATATATATATAGTAAATCGATTAGGCAAATACTAGACTTTCAACATTTCACGTCCAGTAAGAGAGACAATAGGCTAGGTTTTCGATCTGCATCTTGCTGAGAATGGTTGGCAGATTAAGTTATTATTAGATTGTAAGTTAACCGTGAAGATAAAAAATTGTGGATCCTATTAAATGTCTTGATAAAGATAATGTTTGACTAACTTACAAACAAATATAAATTTTGCCAAACAAATACAATCAAATATCGGGCAACTTTTTTCACTGTATTTGGTTCAATTGTAAATATTCATGTTGTAAATCCAATTTATTTATTACTTCCATGGTAGTATAGGACTTTAGAAGAATTTAATTAATTTAGATCATATTTCAGAAGTGATTATCTTCTAGTCAAATATATTTTTATCCATATTTTTCATAAGTTCACAACTATTATTAACATATTATCTAAACATTATGTAAGATTCATAGTTTAAAATCGCTTAAATCTTAATTTAATCACATATCAAACATGTTTTATCTGATTTGTAGTTTAGAAAGTACGGATTCTTTTGGGGTTGGATTTTTAGCATTATGTCCTCTCTTCTTTTATCTTCCCAGGGATGAGAATGATGTCTTCGCAGTAGACAATGATTTTATTCTCGTTGGACAATGAGTGATTTAATCCAGAATAATCAAATGAAAAAAAAAAAATCAACATTTCAGCATCGACAATGATTTAATTCTGAATAATACCGGAATAGAGCATTATGTTTTATCTTTTTTTTTAAACATCCTCTTGGTTTTAATATCTTTATCTTTGAGTTGACGAGATTAGAGAATTTATTGAATTGATGAGAGGTTTAGAACGTTGATTATTAGAGAAATAATTCTAAATACCCTTTCGAACTATTTACTAAATACTAGAATAATTTATGAAGCACAAAGTAGTGACTTTATGTACATATAATTGATGGGCAAAATCCGACCCTGTTCCCAAAACGAATTTCACGAGGAAAGGGAAAGAAAAGAAAGGATAAATTAAGTTGAGAACAATGTAATATTAATAAGTACAAGGCTCCGTATAAGAATGCATTGAGGTGGTGAATTTCACTATTATTATTTTACTCGACTCTAATTGTAAATATTTCTCCTTTTTCGAATTAAATGGGTGCAGATGATTAATATAATTCTCTTGAAGAACTATAGTATGTAAAGTAAATTTGGCAAATAGACACATTTACATGCTAAAGTAATTTATTCGCTGACAAGCATTCGTACACGGAGGAATGAATCCTCACATTCATTCACAAGCATCATCAAGCCACCACACGAGACCTTCATTTATGCTACAACATATATACAATTAAAAAAAAAAAATCACCGAAGAAGAAAGACAAAAACACACACACAAGTTGATTAGCAAGCACACGACTCCATATCATTTTGCCTTGAGATGGTAAGACTCGATATCTTTTGAGAGGTTAATGAGAGCACCCAAAAATGTGAGTGGCTCTTCAACGTCATCCTTCAGCTTTTCATAGTCGAGGGTCCATGTTACCAAATCAATGCCATGATGTGTTTCAACATGGAAATCGATTTTAAAGACTTTGTATAACTCGAGTAGATCACCCTCGATCATATTAAATGTGAGTGACCTCTTTTCCTTGTCAATGGCTTCGAGGATATCTTTGCCTACTTTCTGCTTCCCATCTACAATTAATTGAAAATTTACCAAAAATAAAAATAATAAAATAATAATAAAATAATAAAGCTTCAGAACAATTGATATGAAAGAGAAGTTTGAAACCACTATGATGAAAGTGTAATGTGATGAGAATCTTCAATGCATATATTTTATATCTTAGACGGGTCACTTACTCTTGTTGGTGGAATAGTTTTTTCTTCACTTATGCAAGGCTGAAGTGAACGTGGCAATATTTGATTAAGTCCAGATTTTTAGTAGATTTTTGTTAAAGTTGATAGAATATATTTGAAAAGTTGTTATCGCACAAAATGTGATATTAAGATTATAGGCAATTAGTACAAAACGTTTCTCATATTTTAATGTTATTGTACAAAATGTCACTACCTCTATATTTTGGCATTTGCACTCCTATTTTCACATTTCATTGAGAAAAATGTCATTTTCATCCAATTTTTCAATTAAAAAATATAAAATGACAAATATACCTTCCTATTTAAATAAAAAAAAAAAAATTAAAGAACAAATTGCAATAATACTCCCACGCTTTTTTTAAAAACTGCAACTAAATACAAATAAATTATTAAAAGTGTAATTAGTACAAAACGTTCATATCTTTTAATATTATTGTGCAAAACGTATCCATCTTTCATTTTTTGACATTCTCACCCTTATTTTCACATTTTATTGCAGAAATCATCATTTTATCCATTTTTTAAATTAAAAGCTATAAAATAATAAATATACCTTCTTATTTAAATAAAATAAAAAACAAATTGTAATTATATTCCCAAATGTTTCAAAAAAGTACAAACACATTTCAAATTAATAATTAAAAAAGAAAGTGATCTTTCATTTTTTGTTTTTAATTATTTATTTGAAATTTATTTGTACTCTCTTGAAAAATTTGGAGTATAGTTGGAAATTGTTCTTTATTTTTTTATTTAAATAGGAGGATATATTTATCATTTTATAGCTTTTAATTGAAAAAATGGATGGAAATAATGATTTCTCCAATGAAATGTGAAAATAAGATGAAAATGTAAAAAAAAAAATTAAAGATGAGGACGTTTTGCACAATAATATTGAAGGTATGAACGTTTAGTGGTAATTACCTTTGTAATAACTTATTTGGACTCATTTGCGAAGTTTTAAAAAGTTTGAGAATATATTGTAATTTGTTCTTTTTTTTAAATTTCATGGTATATTTGTCATTTTACATTTTTCATTGAGAAATTAGATGAGAATGACATATTCCGTGATGAAATATGAAAATATGGGTGAAAATGTCAAAAAATGAAATGTAAAAACGTTTTGTACAATAACATTGAAAAGTAAGAATATTTGTACTAATTACCCTTAAAATTAACCGTTGACTTTAGGTTATATTTTAATTAAAATTTTTGGCTGAAACATATATATGCTAATTACACATGTAACAA
Organism: Olea europaea var. sylvestris; assembly: GCF_002742605.1. NCBI lineage: Eukaryota > Viridiplantae > Streptophyta > Magnoliopsida > Lamiales > Oleaceae > Olea > Olea europaea. The sequence goes on along the minus strand of NC_036244.1, from coordinate 19,215,890 downwards.
ATATCAATTGACTTGGCTTAACCAAGAAAGTTAAATGAGGTTTAGTTTTAATTATGGTTAGTAAGCTTAAAACAACCGAAGATAATTCTATTGGAAAATACTTATCCACCTTTTTAGATGCTAAACTCTTAAGAATAATTAATAAATTATGTTTGGTGTCAAAAAAGAGAATGAAAAGTTTTCATTTATTTTTTATTTTTATTTATTTTGTTGAAGAAATTCTGACTCAATCATATCTCACCACATCATGTATATATAAGTCTATTATGTACATGTAACAAAATCGAACTCTTAATAATCGATGGTTTAGATAGCGTAAATATTGATGTAAACATTGCCGACGATGGAAAATATAGGAATATTACCATATTTCGAGCCACGTGAAATAAATAATAATAATAATAATAATAATAATAATAATAATAATAATAATAATAATAATAATAATAATAATAGAAGCCTACCATGAATAAACTTCCAGATGTAGACTGAGCCTACAGTTCCCCATTTTCCTTCATGCAAATCACAGCCTTGAATAACATTAGGGCTGATGTTGGGTAGTTGCTGTGGTGTTTCACTTAACAGTCCATGAAATACATCTCCACCAGCCTTCATCTCTATTTGAGCTGTTAATTTACCTTTGAGACCCATATTTTTTTGTAGTGAAGAGAATCAAAGTTTTGTGAATAAGGAAGCAGACACTAACAAGTCGTAGTAAAGATGGGGATACCACTCTCAATCTTTCTGTCTATTTATAGAACCATTATGATCAGGAAAATTGATGCAAGTTGTACATAACATTTTTTTTTTGATTAGTTTATGTCAATATTTTAATAGATTAAGACATCACTCTGCCTTAGCTAATTATTGTGCATATTACCCATATGACTGCTTTACTAGCCCGACTCTAGAAAGCAATGCCTTCTACTTTTACATGTTGTTATGCTCATCAAGGAAAAAAACTTGCCAAATGGGCACGTAGTCATCCCACGTAACTCTCCCGACTCACACACTACTAAAGATCATGGCTTCACGAATGGATATTTCATTCCTAAAATCTCGATATCCGTTGCTATTACTCTTTACCAACGAAATATTTGCTACCACAAATCCATTGCTAATTTGAGGGTCGTTGATAGTTACCAACGAATCCAGCCGTAGGTAAAGAGTAAATATTTTACCAACGAATTTTCCGTTGGTAAAGTGTGAATCTTTTAACAACGAAATTTTCATTAGTAAAAATTTTAATCAATACCAACGGACTTTTCATTGGTAAATGCTTACCATTACAATTGGTAAAAATCAATGTCGTAAATAGCCGTATAGGTGTGAGGTATGGTAATATATATATGGTAACTCTGAAGATTTTGTTATGAACTTTCGATGTGGGATAAGTGAATTATTTTTACTAACGGATAATTCGTTTCTAATTATCAATGAAATATCTGTAGGTGAAAGATCCAAATGTTAAACGATTACATGAAGCACAATATCAGTTGGTAAAGAGATATCATCGTCACTAATGAAAAATTCGTTACTCATTATCATAGTTGAAATTGAATTATTTTTACCAACAGACAATCCGTTTCTAATTACCAACGGATTGCATCCGTTGGTAATATTCGGTACGTTACCTACGGATATTCCATAGGTGAAAGATCCAAATGTTAAACGGTTACATAAGGCACGGAATATTCGTTGGTAAAAAGATATCATTATTGCCAACAGAAAATCCGTTGCTAATTATCGTAGCTGAAAGTGAATAACTTTTACCAACGAATAATCCGTTTCTAATTATCAACGGTTGGATCCGTTGGTAATTTTCTGTTGGTGAAAAGCTGTTTTTTAGTAATGACAGGATACAACAAAATAAAAGCCAAATAAAAGTCGTTAACTCTATCGATGCTCGAATATTTCAATCAACAGATCGTTAATTCATAGAAATAAATATATAAAATCGGCTATATTGAGAAACTTCCAAAATAGCATGTAGATAATTTGTTGTTCAATTCCTAAATTTTTATGCATAAACACTGGACTTTCGTCAGTAGCTTCGATGTGCTATTATACATACAGAGAAGCAATAGTCTATACATTATTAGGGGACTAAATGCCATAATTTAGCGTAATGGATAAAATTAAAGAACAGTAAATATAATCAAGATCATCAAGGACCAAATTTGCCAAAGGGAATATCGGTGCAGATCAGCTAAAGGAAATTGATTGCTTCCCATATAACTTGTCATGATGCTTCTTCAATGGCCATAATTATCCAACTTAACTTTATTTTAATCACATGATAAAGAGCATTTTTCACAAAGTCTAAATAATAATTAAACTGATCACATATTTTGTTGAAACCACAAATATTACTAACTTATTATCGTCCTTTTTTTACTAGGGTCCACAACTACTACTTTTACAATTCTTTCTATTACCATGTAAAATTGATGTAGAGGCCTTTCAAAATAAAAGTATAACATAAATGATAAATATAAGTTATTTATTTTGAAATTAACACTATATAAAAATTTTCTCCATTGCTTCCCCATCTATTGGGGAGGTGGCTCAACCCTTCACACCACCTGACCCGCCACCACTCCCAAACGGACCACCACTTTGATATCTCCAAATCGCGGCCATTATAAAGTGAGAATTCTCTCAAACCTCCCCTATGCTACTCACCGTCCCATCTTTGTTTTAAGGGGAGCCCTTTTAAAGTTCTCGAAAGAAGATAACAAAGAATTTACTTCAGATTTAAAATTTTCCAAATTAGTTAAATCCTTGAGATTAAAACGGCATATAAATACGGTGAGATTTGGCCTCTAAACATTTGATTTTAAAAGTGATTTCTTGACCACTTCAATTGATCTCAAACCAGTCATCATTAATTTTAACTATGAAGAAGATTATAATAGATTGTTTTGGATAGGAATGAGGATTTCAATGTTGGAGTAATTCAAAATTTGAATCATATAAAGATAGGAAACATGCAAATTTAGAGAAACAGAAATATTGTGGTGGAGCAAATTAATTTGAGATGTGCTGGGGAAAATTTCATGCGTGTATAATGAGCATGGACCCACATGGGTGATTGATCGATGAAATTCAACAAAGGTACGGTATAGTAGCCAAGTAATAAAGAATAAGTAAAGTATCATTCTCAATATGACTAAATATTTAATCTAGTTTTAAGTTAATTCCAACTATAATTGAATATTAAGATTAGTTTATGGTTGAGTTTATATTAACAATCTAATTTGAATACTAAATTAACTAATCTAGCTAATTAATATGGAAGCATTATGAAACTCGAGTAATTCATAAATACTGGGACATCGAATTCCTCTACTTTCATCCAATTTAATATTTAATCCAAATTTAAGCAAATATATTTAGATATGAAGATCAATGTTCCAAATTCTTTTAATAATCTCTCTTGAATGTGTGACTTTCCTATATTTCTATGAAAAATACAAACATGTAAAGAAGCATTAAAACACATGAGCAGTCATATAGGTCATGCAAAGAATAGTAGTATATTTCTATCCTGCATCAGACTATAGATGGTTCAACATTATCCTAGCCTCTACATAATTAGTCAAGCATCTAATTGATAACAAATATACAACATCACCCGATTTTGAGTGATTCAAAAGAAGTTCGAATGAAATTTTGACGTTCTTACATCTTTTCAATGGCATCTTGATCAATTCCTTTGATTCTTTTTCTTCTTCCTAAACTCAAGAAATAGATGTATGAAAATAGTTATGAATGTGTTTTGTAACAAGCTTCTAGAAAGCTTTTAATGGATTTATGGAATTCTTGAACAGAGCTTCCTCTTTGACTCTCCCTCTTATAAGAATTGTGGTTTTTCTAACATAAAGAGCCTCTCTTGGCTTGTATAATATGTATAATATATGTATAATGAATCTGACAGGATTTCCTCAATTGTTGGATTGAAGTATATATCTACTGAACAAGATTTATGTCAAAAACCTTATTTCGATTGATCTTCAAAATGAGTTTTAGAACAAAAATTTAACAACTTTCTTTTCTCAGTTTGAGTCATTTTCTCATGCAATTTAAGTCTTTAATCCTCATAATTAAATCATCTTCATCCCAAAATCATTAATAAATGATCGAATTCAAGTTCTTAAAGTTTGTATTTAATGTCCAAACTTTTTAAATGTTGAATTTGACTCCCAAAACTTATGAATGTTTACTGAATACTCAATTAAAACTTTCAATTGAACAATTGCAATCCTATTGATCTTCAAGTACTTTGAACCAAGCCAAATTATGCTCCGATTTCACCTATTTTGCACCACTTTCATTCATGTGTATCAACAATGGGGATTTTCCTATTCTTAACATAGATATTATAGATATTTGCTCAATTAATGATAAATAATTGAGCATAAAATGCATTTATCAGTGACTTATAGATCATGACATGGATGAGACTACAAATGGAAAAATCTTTAGCCCAAGAGGAAACGAGTATAAAGGAAAATAATGAAACCAATTAGAAGCATGGTAAAAAAATATTGACTTGAATGGGCAAGGCAATATTTCAAATGTTAAAACATATGGGGTTATAAATTCAAACTAAATGCCACTTAAACCTTGATAACCTGCAAAAGGTGTTCGTTTCATCGACTTTCGATTGAATTGCCCAGTTGGAAAGTTTTTAAGCGGGTCATAAATAAGTAGTTTTAGATAAATAATCGATCCGATTTTGGGAACCGATTCTCGATTTTACTGGTTGAATGGACCGACTGGGAAGTTTTGATAACCTTGGTTACAGTAAACAGAAAATGGAGGGATCAATTACCAAAATTCATAAAACTAGGAGTTTAAATTTAGGGACCAATTTGCAACATCCATATTTTTGGGGTAGAATTAGGGATGTAAACGAGCCGGGCCGGCTCGCGAGCCTAAAATTTCGGCTCGAGCTTGGCCCGATTAAAATGACCGAGCTTTTTTGCTGGCTCGAGCCGGGCCGAGCAAAAAATAGGCTCTGGCTCGGGCTTTTTTCGGGCCAAGCCTAGTAGGCTCATTTTCTCCACCTTTTTTTTCCTGCTACCTTTTAAGCCTCAAATTTTATTAAAATTTTTTTTTTTAGAAGCTCGTGAGCTCACGGGTCAAGCCCATGTCCCCAGAATGGGGCTCGGGTCTTCCGAGCTAGCTCGGGCTTTTCCCAAGCCGTGTCATACGCGGCCCGAGCCGACGAGCTCGATTGCCATCCTTAGGTAGAATTACAACAAAAAATGCAGGGGAGAATTGATGAATAGCAAAAATAGTCTACCAAGCTGAGAATATTTTGGACAAGGAAAATAAATTTGTTGGCAATTTAGTCAAACATGTTAACTATTTAGGAACTTTTGCAAACTCGGATGAGGACCAACCAGGGGTTATCTCATAATTTAAGAGTCGTAGAATAAAACTTAGCCCTTGTTTGAGCTCCATTCTTCGGAAAGAAATACATTTTTAAACAATATTTTGACATTATTTTAAAAATGCATTCTTCAATAAAATAATATTATATAGAAATCTAAAACTTTTTCTCATTTTTTAATCACACATTTTTCATCAATATTGATGCTACCAAAAATCGTACCTGAGCAATTCCGAGCTGGACGACTGGTGGCGAGCACGAACATGTTCTTCCGGTACCTGAAACAAAGGCGTCGAGGTGTGTCCTCGTCGCCCCTCCGATGCTTAAGTTAGAATATGTGCATGAGGCTATGGACTGAAAATTGTATAAAAAGAGTACCTGAATGATGAGGTGAAACCATGTATTTATAGTGTTAGGTGGTTGAATCCTATTAGGTTTGAACAATTGGGGAATCTTTATCCCATAGAGTCGATGTTTGACATGCATAACAAGTGTGGGATCAGTACAAGTCTAACAACAATAAACTCCTCTTGCATGTTACACGTCACTGTTCGTAGGAGGATGTGGTATCATTGAGGTAAAAAAGCGTGAGGACATGAATACCGATGACTCGACTTCCCGACCTCATGGTATGATTAGGAGAGAAGTCGAGGATATTTTCCATATCCTCGGGAATACCCGATGAATATATTTTTGAAAACTGAGTTGGGGAGTCATCGGGAATATGAGGTCGAGGTAAATAGATGGATCATATCAGGTAAATAGATGGACCATATCACTGGCCCCCGTGCATCCATGCTCGAGGTTCGAGTGTGGGATGCACAGGTGAAAATAGCCCACATGCGAAGAAACCCGAGGTCCAGTTCAGAGATGACATCAGCCCTAAAGTGAAAGGCGGTTTAACTTTGGTTGCCCCGATGAGTGACACGTGTCCAGATCCAACGGTCCAAGCCGGACGACCCTTGGTTTCCCACTGGAGTTTATAAATACCCCAGTCATTTTCCATTTGTTACCATTTTACTTCTCTGTGAATTTTTTCAGAATCCTCGAGCTTGGGCATTTTGTGGGTTTTGGGTCGTTGATATTAAGGTAAGAGATCGAGAACTTTAAGCTTTATTATTTAAGAACACTTCTGGTAGGATGTCTAGTAAGTCTACCTCGTCGTCATCCTCTAGGTTGTGGACAACCCCAGAGAGTTTAGGTAGGTCGATAATCCCTGTAGCCATCCCTATTTATGCACAACCTCGAGCAGAAGATAACTTGACGCTTTTAACATATCCTGACCAACCCTGTACCCTTAAGGAGCACCTGGCCATATCGATGGCTAGAGAACATGGCATAATGCCGAGCTGTGACATTCGAGTGCCCAGGGTAGGGGATAGGATGGCTATAGCTCGGGATGGGGAGTTTGTGATTTTCAAGGATTCTTTGAAAGGGGGATTTAGGTGGCCCATGCATCCATTTTTTATGTCTTTACTGGTCGAGCATAACATGAGCCCAGGGCAATTAGTGGCAAATGGGTGGAGGATGCTCGCCTATTTCTTCATCACCTGTAGATACCTGGGCATTACACCATATCTCGACCTATGTAGAATGGTCTTCGACCTTAAACAGTTGCCCCAGTATACATGCTTTGCCTACCTTTCTACCCGGGGAGGTTTTAGAATCCCGAAGATGCCCAGCTCCTTAAAAGGGTGGAAGGAGAAATGGTTCTACGTGATTCCTCAGGATATCGACCTTCCATTCAAATCTCGATGGGGTTTTCCAGATACGTCGAGGTTTTGTGAGGGTCAGCCATACTTTGAGAGTCTAGAGAGGGACAGACAGATGTTAGAAAATCTCGAGCCTCTGGTGTTTGATATGAACGACATCCTCGGGGATGATGTTCTCGATCGTGCAGACATTAAAGGCGTCGAGGGTAGGACATGTACCTTTTTTCTTAATTTTTTCCTTATTTATATGCTCGTTTTTAATACATCGTCGATGTTTTGGAGCAATGACTTTCGATCCCACTGCTTTGCGACAGTCCGTGCAGTCTAAGTCAAGGGCTCCTCAAATTCGAACTCCGAGGCAAAAAAGGGGGAAAAAGAGGCCTCGAGCATCTGGGCCAGAGCAACAAAAAAGAAGCGGGGCAGGAGAGTCCTCGAGGCGCAGAAGCACGTCGCCTGGAGGCAACACTCCTCGATCTATACCATCTCGATCTCTTCTACCTCCTTGGGAACACACGATAGTGGATCTTGACGAGGATAACGTACCCCGGGTACTGAAAACGTCGAGAATACAGGACAATCATTTTTAATGTCGGGCCTTGTCGACAAATACCGACAAAGGCTCGGGTATGAAGAGGTCGGCAAGGACCTCGAGTAACTTATATTCCAGGTGAACTATGATTATAAAATTTTAAATTTTTTATATCGAGGTCATAGCTCATGGTGAATGTGTTTGCAGGCTTTGAGTATAGCTCGAGGTGGCTTGCTTAGGGGAATGGACGATTCCTGGAAGGTGATCGAGCTCCAGGAGACAGTGGAAGCTCGAGACAAGAGAGTAACTGACCTCGAGGCCGAGCGTGACTTGGCAAAGACTGAGCTTCGAAAGGCTCGTGATGAAATAGGCCTCGCGAAAGATGAGGCAGAAGAATTGAAGATAGAGCTCGAGAAGGTGAAGAAAACCCTCGAGGGCAAGTTGGCAGAAGCTCGGGCTAAAGCTGTCGAGGAATTCCAGAACTCCGAGGACTTCAACAAGCTGAAGGGCGATTATGCAATGGGCTCATACTTCCATGGCCTTAAGGAGGCTCGAGCATTTCTTCAGTCAAAGCTTGATGCTAAGCTTGAGGAGCTGAAGGCAATCCCGGAGATTGCTGGAGACCTCGAGCTTTCAGAGTCAGAAGAGGGTACCCTCGACGATGAAGGGGTCGACCTTGATGATGACCTCGAGGATGATCAGGAGAGTCCCGGGGTCTAGATGTAATTGTCTTTACTCAAGCAACATTTGTAAAACATGTTTTTTTGTCGCTAGCTTATATTCAGCAATTTTTTTTTTTGTAAGAACATGTTTAAACATCACTTTTTATCGAGCACTATTAATACAATCTGCGTGTTCGATATTATTTGGCCTGAGCTTTTACTTGAGCTGATCTCTGCTGTTTCTCGATTGTAATATGCTCGACGAATATCCTGGATAATAATTGAGGATATTATTAATTTTTAATATCGACGATCTTATATCATTTATGCTCGACGATTCAAATATTAGATGTTTACGCCTTTTATTATCGATGATCATGATTTACGAACATTCATAGCGACGATATAAATAGACTACGCCTTATACCGACGACTATGCTTTACGAATATTAATATCAATGGCGTGCAATTAATCTTGGTAACGACGATAAGTTTTGAAGAACCTTAATGTAATCCTCGTGTTTTTCCAATTTTTACTGTATCGAGGATTATTTACCTTGCCTAAAGGCAATGCTTTTACTTGTCAAGGGCAAGGTTTATATTGCTTGTCGAGGACAAGGCTTGGAGTGCTTGCTCGAGGGCAAGGCTTACATTGCTTGTCGAGGACAAGGCTTGGAGTTCTTGCTCGAGGGCAAGGCTTCGAGTGCTTGCTCGAGGGCAAGGCTTACATTGCTTGTCGAGGACAAGGCTTGGAGTGCTTGCTCGAGGGAAAGGCTTATATTGTTTGTCGAGGACAAGGCTTAGGTAATTCCTGGATGCAAAGTAAACGATAGGGTTGTTATACCCGAGGTTTGAATTTTTTAATTCTTCGGACTGGACTTGGATTTTTATTATATCCAAGCTGCCTACGTACCCAAACGGGATCAAGCCAAACATAGTTCATTATAAAAGAAAATTGAAAACATGCATGGGCACGCAGGCCTGCCAAACTAGAAATAAAATGCAAGGGCACGCAGGCCCCAAAAATCAAAAATAATATTCAGAAGAACTAAAAAAAAAAAAAAGAAAATCTCCTAGATGACATCAGGAATGTTACTTGTAATATATTTTCAAATTATTGGCATTCCAAGGCCTTGGAAGAGGTCTACCCGAGGTATCCTTTAGGCTGTAAGACCCTCTTCTGATTTGCAGTATGACTTCGAATAGTCCTTCCCAAATTGGCCCGAGCTTTTCGGGAGCATGACCAGCAGCTTCGGCCTTCCTCAGCACGAGGTCTCCAAACCTGAACTTTCGAAATCTGACCCGGTTATTAAAATGCCTTGCCACTCGGCTTTGGTAAGAGGCTACTCTTAGTGCTGCTTGTTCGCGAACCTCCTCAAGGAGGTCCAAATGTTCTGTTGTACGTTCCAGAGAGTCGGGCATCATTCTCCTTAGGCTGGGAAAATTGATTTTAACTGGGATGGTGGCCTCAATGCCAAATGCTAGCATGAAGGGGGTTTCACCCGTCGTAGTTTTATGCGAAGTTCTGTACGTCCAAAGTAATGAGGCGAGCTCGTCGGGCCAAGAACCTTTGGCATCCCCGAGTCTTGTCCGGAGGTCTTGCAATATAATCCGATTTGTGACCTCGGCTAGACCATTGCTCTGAGGGTGCGAAACTGATGTGAGTCGATGGTCAGTCCCTAGGTTGGTGCAAAAACTTCTGAATTGTGCATTATCAAATTGTCGTCCATTATCAGTTATGAGGACCTTTGGTATCCCGAACCTACAAACAATAGATTTCCACACAAAAGCTCTAAGTTTAGGCTCCGAAATTGTTGCCAAAGGTTCTGCTTCTGCCCACTTCTTGAAGTATTCTACTGCCACTGCCATGAATTTTAATTGTCCTCTTGCCACCCGAAAAGGCCCGAGGATATCAATTCCCCACTGTTCAAAAGGGGCCGAACATGTTAGTGTTGTGAGGTCCTCAGCTGGAGAATGGATGACGTTGGCAAACCCCTGGCATTTGTCGCATTTTCTGACATATTCCGAGGCATCTTTCTTGGTGGGCCAGTAGTACCCATACCTTATAAACTTGAAGGCCAAGGCCCGAGCTCCTTGGTGATTCCCACATATACCTTCATGAACTTCAGCTAGAGCTCGGGATGATTTTGAGGGTCTAAGGCATCTGAGATATGGAAGTGTGAAACTTCTTCGGAATAGTACTCCTCCAATCATGCAATACCTAGATGCTCGAGATCTTATACTCTTGGACAATCTGGGGTCCTCAAGTAGATTTCCATTATTTATGAACTCTGCAATTGGGCCCATCCATGATGGCTCATGATCAATGTCCATGACTCCAACTACCTGAGTGATACTAGGCTCCATTACCAATTTCACGTGGACTATCCTCTCTAGCCCATCAATTCCCATAAACACCAGTCTAGATAATGCATCAGCCTTACTGTTATCAGCCCGCGAAATTTTTATGATTTCGCAACTCTTGAATTGTCGCTGGAGATCATGGAATTTTAGACAATACAAACTTATCTTCTCTTCCTTCCTTTCGAACGTACCTTCTATCTGGCCGACCACAAGCTGAGAATCGCTGAAAATTTTAATATGCTCGAGATCAAGATTTCGGGCGAGCTCAAGGGCTATAATGACGGCCTCATATTCGGCCTCGTTGTTGGTAGCTTCAAACTCAAACCTGAGTGCGCATTGAATATCCACGAGTTTGTCAGGGCTCGTGATGATAACCTCGGCTCTGAAACCTGACGAATTGGATGCTCCATCAACAAAGATGTTCCAAGTGTCTGAAGTATGATTGTCCGAGTTATCCCCTGGCCCCCGAGGCCTTGGGGTGAGTTCTGCAATAAAGTCAGCCAAGGCCTGCGCCTTGATAGATGGTCGGGATTTATACTCAATGTCAAATTCTCCCAGTTCAATTGCCCACTTTAGTAACCTACCGGAAACGTCGGGTTTTTGTAATATATACTTAAGGGGTTGATTAGTGAGCACAACTATGGGGTGAGACTGAAAATATTATCTGAGCTTCCGTGCTGCCACAACCAATGTAAGAGCAAGCTATTCTGCCAAAGTATATCTTGTCTCTGCATCGAGCAAGACCTTACTGACATAGTATATGGGTTGCTGGGCTTTGTTAACTTCTTTCACTAGCACACCGCTTACTGCATTCTGGGATACGACCAAGTATAAATACAGAGTATCACCATGCTCGGGTTTAGTGAGGATAGGAGGGGATGCCAACGTTTCCTTAAGTTCGTGAAAAGCCCTTTCACATTCCTCATCCCATTCAAAATTTCGGTTTCCCCTGAGGACTTTGAAGAAGGGGAAGCATTTGTCAGCTGCTCGAGACATAAACCTGTTGAGGGCTGCAACACGGCATGTTAATTTTCGGACCTCTTTCTTGGTTTTAGGTGGCTCCATTGATGCCAACGCCCGTATTTTGTCTGGGTTAGCTTCGATTCTCCTGTGAGTGATCATATAACCCAAGAACTTTCCTGAGGTAACGCCAAATGCGCATTTTTCCAGATTCAGCTTCATTCTGTACTTACGCAGCGTGGCGAACACCTCCTCAAGGTCTCTTACATGGTTGCCACTTGCTTGCTCTTTACAACCATGTCATCGATGTAGGCCTCAATATTTCTCCCGATCATTCCTGCAAAAACTTTATTGACAAGTCTTTGATATGTTGCTCCTGTATTCTTCAAACCAAACGACATGCCCTTATAGCAATATATGGCAGAATCAGCCATGAATGACGTTTTCTCTTGATCTTCCTCTGCCATAAGAATTTGATGGTAACCCCAGAATGCATCCAAAAAACTGTAAAATTTGTGTCCCGACGTACTATCCACCAAATCATCGATTCGAGGTAGGGGGTAGCTGTCTTTTGGGCATGCTTTATTAAGATCTATAAAATCAATGCAGACTCTCCATTTACCATAAGCCTTTTTTACCAGGACGACATTGGCGAGCTAGTCAGGATAATTGACCTCGCGGATGAACTGAGCCCTGGTCAGTTTATTAATTTCTTCCTTTATGACCTATCGTCGTTCCGGTGCAAACTGCCTCTTTCGTTGCTTAACTGGATGAGTTCCGGGCTTAGTGTTAGCCTGTGTACTACAACCTCGGGGGTTGATGCCAGGCATATCTTCCACCTTCCATGTGAAGACATCAATGTTGCGGGATAAGCAGTCAATAAGTTCGGTCATGAGAGCCGTATTCAGATCTCGACCAACCGTTACTTTCTTCCCTTGCTCGAGCTCTATCTCCAGCAACTCCTCCACTAGAGTGAGTCTCCCCCTATGCTCGAGCTCTTCCTCCTTTTCAGAGATTTGCATGACGTCCGTCTTTATTTCCCGAACACAAGTAACATAGCATTATCTAGCAGCAGCTTGGTTTTCGCGTACTACCCAGACGCAATGACTGGTGGGGAACTTCATGGCTAGGTGGAAGGTGTACACAATAGCTTTTACCTTATTGAGCAATGGTCTACCCAGGGTGGCGTTGTATGCCATGGAAGACCGGACAATCTGAAAAGATGTAATCACCATTATCTGTTCTTTACCCGAGCCTAAGGTAAGTGGCAGCTCGACCACTCCCTCCGGAACAATAATACCCCCCTTCGAATCCTTGAAGGGGGGTTTTCACTGTCTTCAGTTGTTCGGGAGAGATTCCCATTTTTGTGAAGGCTTCATGTGACAATATGTTAGCGGCACTCCCGTTGTCGATTAAGATCCTTTTTACCTCAAAGTTTGCTACTATTGTAGAGATGACTAGGGCGTCATCATGAGGAAAAGATACGCCCTCAAGATCCTTCATACCAAATGTTATGTCCTCGAGGTCACCATGATGTGCTTTCGGGGTGGTCATGTATTGCCGGGCATACTGCTTCCTCCCAATGTTCGAATCTCCTCCTGATGCAATACCCCCGACAATGATGTTGATGATTCCAGCAGTGGGTTGACCATCCCTTTTTGCTTCAGAAGCTCTTTCCCTACCACCATCATTCTTCGGGCGTTTGTCATTACCAACGTAGGAACCCAGAAGTCCCCTTTTAATAAGGGCTTCAAGCTCCCGTTGCAGGGCTTTACAGTTTTCAGTGGTATGCCCGTGATCCCGATGAAACTCACAGTATTTGCTCATGTCCCTGGACTGGGGGGTGACCTCATTCTCACAGGCCATTTGAGCTCCTTCATATCCTTGATTTCCATCAAAATGTTTATTTTCGATGTATTTAAACGCGTGAATGACGTCGGGGGAGCCTCCTGTCTCTATTTACTTCGAGTGGTTCTTGACGGGGGCTCGGGTCATGCTGTCTTTTATGCTCGACCCTGTCATGGGATGGTCCAATCTTCCTCGGGTTCAGTGTTTCCTCCATATATATGTACTTCTCTCCTCGGATAAGAAGCTCTGTCACTGTCCTCGGCGGAGTTTTAGATAGCGACATTTTGAAAGCCTCACACCTTATGGCATATGTGAGGACAGAAACCGATGCCGTTATATGAAGGTCGGGAATTTGTAGCCTTTCCTTGTTGAACCTGATCATGAACTCGCGTAAGGTCTCATTTTTCCCCTGTCGAAGTGCATGAAGGAGGCTGCCGTTTTCTTGATGCGTTTACTGCTTGCGAAGAAGGCGGAGAACTTGTCCACTAAATCCGAGAATGAGGCTATTGAGTTGGGCTCTAAAGTCGAGAACCAATCCCTAGCAGCTTTCGTCAAAGTTTGCAGGAAGGCCTTGCACATCACCTGATCCGGTGCCACCTGTAGATTCATGACGTCCATGTATACATTAAGATGATTGATTGGATCAGTGGTCCCGTCATATTCTTTGATCCTAGGATACTTAAATCTGTCTGGCAGGGGAAATGTCAATATTTCGGGAGTAAAGGGAGTGTTGGGACTGAATCTTGCTGACCCTTTGTTGCCTTGAAGTAGGCCTGCCGTAATTCATTCTTGAATAATCCTAGCGAGTTCCCCAGACTCCATGGTCATTGATCTCGAGGCCGAGGTCACATGTGGTATGCCCGAGGCCCCTGCTTCGCCATTATTAGGGACATGTCTCTGAGCTCGAGCTCGAGCATTGGCCATAAAACCCCCCTGGGGTACTGGTGTGGGTGACGGATGCGAATTTCTTTGACTTAGCAGCTGAGTCAGTGTGGCGACCTGTTGTCTGAGCTCTTCAAAGGCTCCAGCAGTGACGACTGCCAGCTGGGGCTCTGGCACTTCTGATGATTCCTCTTGAGGAACAGGGATATCCTGAGGAGGGGGTTGGTTTTGAGCGGATGAGCTCGCTAGTGGAAGACCTGAACGTGTGTTTACCATGGCTTTTGGTAGCGCTTCCCACAGACGGCGCCAATGATGCTACCAAAAATCGTACCTGAGTAATTCCGAGCTGGACAACTGGTGGCGAGCACGAACGTGTTCTTTCGGTACCTGAAACAAAGGCGTCGAGGTGTGTCCTCGTCGCCCCTCCGATGCTTAAGTTAGAATATGTGCGTGAGGCTATGGACTGAAAATTGTATAAAAAGAGTACCTGAATGATGAGGTGAAATCATGTATTTATAGTGTTAGGTGGTTGAATCCTATTAGGTTTGAACAATTGGGGAATCTTTATCCCATAGAGTCCTATCGGAGGTGGATGTTTGGCATGCATAACAAGTGTGGGATCAGTACAAGTCTAACAACAATAAACTCCTCTTGCATGTTACACGTCACTGTTCGTAGGAGGATGTGGTATCATTGAGGTAAAAAAGCATGAGGACATGAATACCGATGAGTCCACTTCCCGACCTCATGGTATGATTAGGAGAGAAGTCGATGATATTTTCCATGTCCTCGGGAATACCTGATGAATATATTTTTGAAGACTGAGTTGGGGAGTCATCGGGAATATGAGGTCGAGGTAAATAGACGGACCATATCAGGTAAATAGATGGACCATATCAAATATACTATTTAAAAATGCAATCCCCCCCCCTCCCCTACAAAATGGGGCTCAAACAAGGGCTTAATCTGCAATTTCAATATTTTGTAGAAGACTTACACTGGTAGATCGATTAAAATGTCAAAGGATCGACAATCTCATAAATTAGAGACCAGTTTAATCAACCAAGTCGATGAAGTCATGAACTTTTGGTTCCTAACGTACCTATGTGACTTTTGGAAGATGACGGCTAATGGAGAACAGGCTCTCGGGAAAGTGGATTCCAAGGAAAATAGATGTCACAAGGGTAATTTAGTCAATAGAATCAAGGGTGGCGCTAATGGATAACCATGCAAAAACCCAAATGTCAAATTGGAATGAGAAATTTGAGGCTGGAAAATGAGGAAATTGATTTGGATAAGAATGATGATTTCCATGTTGGAGTAATTCAAATTTTGAATCATATAAAGATAGGAAATATTGTGGTGGAGAAAATTAATTTGAGATGTGTTGGAAAATTTCATGCATGTATAATGAGCGTACGGACCCCACATGGGTGACGAATAGAGCATGAGATGGATGAGACTACAAATGGAAAAACTTTAGCCCCCACAGGAAACGGTATAGAGGAAAATAATGAGACCAATTAGGAGCATAGTTAAAAAAAAAAAAAAAATTCTGTTTGAATGGACAAGGCAATATTTCATATGTTGACACACATGGATTTGGAATTTTTGGGGACCAATTTGCAGCCATCAAAAATTTTTGGAGATGTTCAATATACAGAAAATGGAGGGACCAATTAGCAAAATTCTTCAAACTCAATAAGAAACTTTTTGGGCAGAATTGCAATAAACAAAAAATGCAGGGGCAAAAGTGATTAATATCAAAAATGCATTTCTACTAAGAATCTAAGATGATAATATTTTGGTGAAGGATATATAAATATGTAGGCAAGTTAGTCAAGCATTTTAATTTTTTAGGACCTTTTGCAAACTCGGGCGAGGACCAAGTGTAGGGATTATTGAATATTTCAAGAGCCATAAAATTTAGTCCATATTTAACAATCATTAAAATGAGTCTTTATTATTATTTTATTTTTTATTTTTTTATTTATTATTTTTTATTTTTTTGGGAAAATGAGTCTTGGAGTATTAATTTTTTGGAAAAAATGTGGTTGAGAATGTATGATAGAAAATGCATTTGAGAAAAAAGAGTTTTATTTTAATGGTTGTCAATTAGATGCTTAATTTGCAATTTCAGTGACTTGAAGACTTCCATTGTAGATCGAATAAAATGTGAAATAATCAACAGCCAGATAAACTATAGGCTAGTTCAATCAAGCAAGATGATGAAGTCATGAGGTTTTGATTCATAATGCACTTTACTGCAGAGTCCTTGCTTGTCTCCGACTTCTGATCCCACTTCAGAGTTTGTGTTGGTTGATGCGCTTGCTAAGAAAGCAGATCCTAACTGATACATTCACCCTTGGGAGGAGTTGCCCAAGCTGCTTGTGGAATGTAGCATTAGGATATTGCTAGAACTGGTTGATCCTGATCAGACTCTAAAGGAAAAAATTCAGTCCAACAGTTATTTGAAAACCATTTAAGTAATATATGATTGCACATAAAATGTGCTAATAAAGAGGTTACTTCACCATTTGCATTGAAAGCGGCAAGTTTGATTGAGGTGAGAGCATTTGTCCCACTTTTCTATCTAAACATAAGGGAATATGTTGAAGATGTTTTTTTATTACCTTTGTTGAGATTGGGACGAAGCTATTGATTTTTCAAATTTAAGGTACATTAATAAATATACAAAATCTTCCTCAAGTAGCGAGTCCATATATATATATATATATATATATATATATATGATAATGAGCTTGAGAGACACTACACTCAACTTATGATGATAACGAGTATGACTACGAATAATGAAGTGTAATTTCTTTAAGTCTTACATTGTACTCCATGTCTTAAAATGGAGAAAGTTTTGTTTACCTATTTTTTATAACTTTAGTTAGTGGTTAGACTAAGCTTTCTCCTAATATGTACCATGCTTTATCTTCAAATCTTTACCTGTGGGCCGTTAGCACAACCTTACTGCAGCTGAATGGCATTTTATCCCATTGATAGAGTAACCATTGTATTTTCGAGAATTATCCCGTTAGTTATGATCTAATGACTATTTATATTTCCTATCCATTTTCATTTTCACGCTTCAATCTCTTATTAGCTCATTATCTATCTATCTGATATTTATTAAACAAAATATTCCCATCATATCAACTAGTGTAATGACTTCTTCTACCAAAAATCCCTCAATCAGTAACAAACATATCGTACTACTCCATAAATAAACTCCCTAATTATGATTAATGTTTGAGTTTAAATGTACCTTTTGTTGCTATCAATAAGATTTAGGCCTAAAAAATTTTCTATACAAGAATTGCTTAAGTTGACACACAATCAGATGTTATTACAACCTTGCTGCTCTTGTATTCACTGCAATTGTTTGAGAATTAACAAGAATTAGTTAAATGTTACTACTTGTTAATAGAAAGTGAAATATATGACGAAGTAACGATCATAACAAAAAAGAACACAAGAACATTGGATAAGGAATGGATAATTTATTAATAATGGAGAAATGATACAAAAAATGTGGGTTAAAGTATTCTTCATTAATTGTCTCCACTACTTTTGTTCGTTTGTAATTGAACTTTTATCGTCTTCGTTGTCGTCTTCCATAATTGATATCTCCTCAGGTAGAATGGTCAGTTCACAATCTACATCCACGGGTCATGTAAACTCTTTTCTTTCAAATTTTTCAAGTGAATTATACCCCCACCTTTTAAATTCATACCAGAGTACGCCATCTCCCACGGTTTTGTTTTCATCCAACTTGCTAAGATCAGTGTAGTATTTTGCAAGTACCTCCTCGTTCAACATGAAAAAATCAAATCCCACAACAATGTCGGAAGGGATACACTCGCCTACAAGCATGTAGCATTCAAAAGATGTGTCAATTGCCAGTTTTAGACATCTTAAATATTGTTTAAACCATAGGAGCTTGAACTGTATAGCAAAATTCATAATAGACATCTTCTTCCTTATACTTCATGTCGAGATTATTTATTGCAAAATTTTTTTTACCATGCTAGAGTTAGAATCCTAAATGCACTACTGAATGGCACTTGGAAAAAAACACAAAAAATACAAAAGATGTGTCAATTGCCAGTTTTAGACATCTTAAATATTGTTTAAACCATAGGAGCTTGAACTGTATAGCAAAATTCATAATAGACATCTTCTTCCTTATACTTCATGTCGAGATTATTTATTGCAAAATTTTTTTTACCATGCTAGAGTTAGAATCCTAAATGCACTACTGAATGGCACTTGGAAAAAAACACAAAAAATAAAAATAAAAAATCTAATCTAATAGAAACTTCTAAACTAAAATTAAATCTGTTATTCCTCGGCAACAGTCTAAAAACTTGTTCGTAGAAATTTCGCAAGCGTACGAGACCGTTGTATAAGTAATAAGATTTGTGAGTTAAGAATATCATTCCCATGAAGAATAAGGTCTAATTTGTAGTTCAACGACTGCTATTAAATTCGAAGTAATATAAAATCAAAAGAGTTGGTTTGTATGTATTTTATACTAATCCTAAACTAAGAAATCAAAAAAACTATTTATAGAATATGTGAATATTTGTATTGTAATCATGAATCCCCCTATTGCCATTTAATTCAATTCTTAATTCATAATTTAGTAAATTCGTATATTCAAGACATTCGATAATCCATTTTTATTCAATATTCTTTTCCAACATATATTAAACATATGTTTAACACAACCTGATAATCCGAATTCATATGAAAGACTTAAATTAGTTCACGGGATCTATCACATATGATTGCACATGCCATATATATTATTCATAATACCTATGTCCATATGTAGATTTGGCCGTGCTCTAGACTTATTGTGAGTACCTACACTACAAGAAGCAACTTATTATCTAATTGGTGATCAAGAAATCAAATAATTCAATGGAAACGTAAAACCAATCAAAAAAATCAAGAAATACGAAACTATTTGTCTTGAATTAAAATAAGCAAACAACAGGGTTTATCATTCATCCAATATTAAGGAAAAACCTAGCAAAAAATAATGAAAAGACATCGCCTGGATTGAAGAACTATGGAATAACATAGAGAAATCCCTTTTTTGAATGAAATCTTGATTTTGGATGTATCATTTTCAAGAATCTTGCACAATTTCCTTGATATTGATTATCTAGCCTCGTTCTTCGCCTCCAAAATATTTTGAATCTATGAATTTTTAGGTCTTGGGAGGTCTCCCATGTTTTCGACGGATTATGGTATTTAAAAGATGCCCAAAATATTCTTACCAAATTAGAATTTCAATTGGAAAAGGAAATAAGAACTCGCCTTGGAAAAATACTATGCAATCGCATAGTACAAATGGAAGCAGTCGCATAGAAGAAATCATAACGGGTCTCAAAAGCACTGGAGGCATGGATACAGTCGCATTGAATTAACACTACGCGACTGCATAGATATACTTTTTTCGCTGGACAGCTTTTCAGTATTTTTTGTCATATCTTTCTCTATCGATATTCGATTGAGGTGATTCAAAGTACATCAGAAAGTTTAAATCAAAGAGCTACAATTATTCTAGAAGTACAATTTTTCACTTCCAACATCTGCTATTTGAAAAATGGGTCTCAAATTGAGGCTAAAATTTTGAAGTATAACTTCTACGGTTGGAAATTTATTTGTGGTAATACTTTAAACTATTTCATCCGTTTGGCTTCTTTTCTCATCCAAATGACCCATAACACTTTCGAATCTTCATCGAGAGGTTTGACACAACTTTTGAGTGTTTGCACTTTAGTTCTCGAACTTTAAATTTGCTTCATTTCAGACATTTTATCTTGTAATCTTGTTCATTTATCTTCCAATTGTACCAATTAAATCCTTGCATCTTCAATCTTCATTTTCTTGCTCTCTCATCTATGGATTGTTTGCAATTTAGTTCTCCATGTTTGGATTTCGCCCCTTTTCACTATTTTTCATTCTTTTCTTCAATTTTTCATCAAACATCGAGTTTTACCTATATAAATGTAATATAACACAGTTAGGTAGTATTTTATCCAAAGAATAATAAAATATCATATTTTAGGACCTAGAATAAGTTAGAAACTACACTTATCAATTGACAACGATGTGTTGTCAAAATTCCAACCTTTGATATAAAAAATAATTTTTAAAATGGATGAATGTGATGCTGTCAACTAAGATGTTGTCAACAATTATTGTACATATATCATGACTCTACTTGAAATGTTATAGAGGACAACACCATCATTACTGCTATCATATTATTGGTCTTGTATCCTTGATTTCAAATGTTTCTTCAATTGTTTGTTTTATACTAATATATGTTAATTACCTTTATTATGGGATGCTATTGCTAAAGTCAACTATATCCGAAATTTCAATTATATTATTCAACATGAGGTACAAAATGAAAAAGCTCGAACTATTAGTGCTTGATCGTAGATTGTAGGGGTGTAAGCGGTCCAATTTTATCGAGTTTTGACAGATTTTCAAACCAAACCGTTTAAATCAATTTGAGAAAAACACAAACCTAAGCCAAACCATTTTTAACGGTTTGAAAAAAACTCAAACCTAAACCTAACAGTTTGGTCTGATTTTAAACCGCAGGTTTCGCCATATATCTTTTTGCCAGTCTACTTTTATATCATTAATTCATTAAATTCAATATATATCTTATTAGCAATAAATCTAAAACAAATTAAGCTCTTGTTTGAACCAAATTTTTGGAACAAAAAAAATAAAAATTTAGACCGTTATCCCACAAGTTTAGCCGCCTTTGTTGACTAGCTATTTCATGTGTGGGACCCAGCCTCCTCTCCAACGGTCAATTTTCTCATTATGATGATATGTAAAATATGACTCAAACAGGGGTTAAATATATCTACTATAAATTTAAATACCAACTAAATCAAAGTGAAAAACAATAAACTAAAACATAGTTTTTTTTTTCATTTTTGTTCACCTTTTTTAGGCTAATGACGATACAATAATGTTACAATACAAGTCTACTAAATCAGATATAAAGCCCAAAAAACATAATGATGTCTAACAAGACATCGTGATCATCATATCTGGAAAAAAAGATACTAATTAGATAAAGAGAATAATCAACCACAATAATAAAGCAATTGTTTATAATATTTAAATATAATAATTACACAAGTTTATTTTTGTATGATGTTACGAAATGCATTTAATTTCGGATTCTCACCTTAGTTTGCTCCAAAAAAATTATTGATATGAAACTTTATTCGTAGCAAATATTATTATCGAAGGTCTATGATGTCTTTGTCTCCGATTTGGTATAATAGACTTCAATTCAACTTTGATGACTGATGAGGCATGAAAAATATGAAAAAGAAGTGTGTGGTGCTGGTGGATCAAGACTATGTTAGGTGTCTGCTAGAGTTCATCTAAATTCTGAAGAGGAAAAGGGCTTTTGATAGATTATATTAGTCTTAAAATTGTTAGATATATATTAGAATTACTGGATAATAATAATAATAATACACTTGTATTAGAAAATTAGAAATTGATAAAAATACTTACAAATGACAAAACTATTGAATTTTACATATTTGGATGAATTTTTTCAAAAAATTTCATTTTTTTCATTTTTTTTATTTTTATATAATTTTTCGCTGGTCCAATTTGGTTTTAAACCATAATTAAAATTCTTAAACATAAACCAAACCATTTTTACAGATTTGGTTTTGGTCAAAACTATTTCATTGACTGGGTCCACGTGACTCCAAACCGACAGTTTCGAAAATGAAGTTTCAATTTGACGATTTTTACTTACAGCCCTAGTAGATTGTACCTTCATAGAAGTAATAATTTTTGAATCATTACTTTAGACTCTCCAATCTTTAGTTGCTGATAAAGAACAATGCATCTATATAAAAATCAACGTTGTTTACTAGAGTATGCCAATTGGTTGTTGATTCTCTGCAAATTGATGATAATGATTTTTTGTATTCCCACAGTATATCAGTAGAGAAAAAAATTATTCTCCTAAAAAAATATTGTCACCACCGATGAAGTTGTCTTCTTGGAATACTGGACTAATTTTGTGTTGCTTTTGTCGTGTCCGATCTGGGAAAGACGTGTCATTTGGTGGTCCACTTCAAATCAATCAAAGAGATTATTTGTTATATGTGTGTCAAAAAGATTTCAGTGTTGAAGGTTAGCAAATAGGACCCATCCTGGAAGGTCCACCAATAGGAGACCTCATGAGGAAAATCATCATGGTTAAACTAAAAATATGTTTCCTATGATGTCAGCATCATCCTTTGCAGCCAATCAAAAGCTAAGAGGTGTTCTCCATGGCAACGATGACGTCTCTTACCACAAATCAAAGAAGAGCAATAATTGTCCAGGCTATAGGCTAGACCTAAGCATCACAATAAGCCGCCGTCGCCAAACTCCTTAACTAATGAAATCCTTCCAAACATGACTGGGTAAAAAATTGTAACTTGACAAGACTAAGGCAGCAAACTCCAATTTTGCGGCTTATTCAAGGAAGAAAAAGCACAACGAAATTGGCAGAACTCTCAACCAAACAAATCTCAAGCAAATATACGAACTTTCATTGCTAATTCTTGTCTAAACATCTTCAAAATTGATCTAGAATTGTCACGTCATTTTCACATCATTTTTAGCTAATAAAACTTTAGAATGTTGACAATAGGGATTTCAATTTTTTTTTAATTTGAATTCTTCACGATATTTTTGGATAACCTACTTTATCTTGAAAATTATGAAATAGCTTTTATGTTTAAGAAATGAGTTGTCTATGAATACAATTGGGGGATGTACTCGTAGAAATATAAGAACAATGCCCAATGTACAGAGCATTTGTTTATAATTGTTTTACAGGCCCCTCATTGTGTAGGGGCCCCACATGTATTACGTTAAAAAATTAACGTGGGCTCCACGTATGTGTGTGGCCTGACAAGGACCTGTGAAACAGGTCCTTGTAGACCTAGCATCGCTCGAAATATAATGCACATCGAACAACAATAGGGAATATACACTGAATCCAAGGTTTCTAATTGTAATACATGGAAAAGCGATGAACAATTTTACCCATCTAGAGTTTGGAGTGCGTAGTGCACGAGAGCATTTAACAGCCAATTTGCTTCGCAAAGGACTAAAATGATTATTCTTACAAATGAAATGTTTTAGGGATACTTTTGCAAATATTGAAATCATAGATCTTAAATCCACAAAAACCTAACACAACATCGACGGAATTGCAAAATAGCATATATATATATATATATATATTCTCCAAAATTTACAAGTAAGTCTACAATACTATTTAACTGTTTATCTTTACTATGTAAAGTATGTCTAAATTTATTATCAAAATTACAGATTAGAGAAACTGCTTCTAAGTTATCTTTTCTTTTATAGTTTCCTAAAATTTCTAAATTTAAATATTCAATTCTTTTCATAAACTATATAATTTCTGACTATTATAGACTCTGATACCAATTCTACGTAAATCTTCCTACCTTCCTCGCAAAAGTTTGAAAAAAATTCTTTAATTAATATGAAAATGACTTGTTTTTCAAAATTTTCTCTTTCTAATAAATATGAAGAGGACTTCTTAATAAGGTATTTCTCTAAAAAAATTTACACGTTTTGAAATACAATTTCTTCCTACCAATAAATATTTCTTAGAGAAAGTCTACTAATTTGTTAAGATTTTCTACACTCAATTAATTCGTTTTAAAAAGTTTGCACTTTAAATTACCACGACCAAGAGTATGTAAGTATATTTCTATTGTCTTTTCTACTAAAGATCTATTGCTAAAATAATGTCTAAATAGTTCAATTGGAATTTCTTTTATTATTTTCTCTTATAATCTTTGCTTGTTGTTGTCTTTCTTTACAATCTTTAGAATTTTCTATCAAGAAACTCTGACACTGAGAGATAGAGAGCTCAGTGATTTGTTTCTTGATCTATAAAGAGGGTTCACCTCTATTTCTATCTAGAGCGGATAAAATATGGCTTCCTACAACGACTAATCTTCCAATCTCTCTATTTTCTAAAAAGTATTACTATATTCGTTAAAACTTTCCAATGAACAGGTAAGCAAGGCATTGTAGTTTAAAGGCATAAAATATTAAAAATTTGAAACGATATGTTTGTACTGGCCTTTGAGTACTTTACCGTTCAGCAAATTAATTTCTTCGCACTTTTCATTTAATTTTTTTTAACTCTCTCTTAGCTTTTTTCTTGACTTTTTAAAGAAGGCTTAAGACTATAACCAAAAATATTTTCATCATGTTTAAAAAGGCTTAAACAACTCTCACTATTGGGACACAAATTAGCCAACTTAACTCAGATGATTACTTTATCTTTTGACCATGGAATCCAGAATAAAGAGGTTAAGAGCGTTAAAATTATATTCTTGAAACAGAAAAAAATATTATTTGTGAATAAATTAATTGCTTACTTGGCGTTTCCCCTTTTAGGCCTTGTCCGAAAATTAACTAAAGTAAACGAAAATTATAAACAAGAGACGATATGAAAAGAACTTACTTTTTATGAAGTCTTTGAATTTATAAGGATGTTTTTGAATTTACAAAGATGGTGGAGAGATTTTTGAGTACAAGTGTGATAGTATGATTTTTTCGGTGTGTTTTCTTTCGTGAGAGGTGTGTGTATTTATAGACGTTGATACATCACGTCTATTCTGTAAGTGTGCTATCAATAATTGAAGAATACTGTGCAAACTTTACTGGTGTACGATCAAAAATCAAAGAAAAATAAATAATGTGCAATTCTCCATGTGAGTAATTAAAGAATGAATTATTTGAAATGATGCTTCTGATAACTTTTGTCTTCACGCCTGACTTTTCTTGAAATATGAGAATCAACTTTGCAAAGAATCTTTGAAATATGTTTAAAGCTTTATCTTTACACCTCTTCTTTTTGACTTCCTTATTTTGCTAATTATTTCTCCATCTTTCTATCTCGTCTTTATCTGTCCATCATTTCTTCTATGGTTTCTTCTAGTTCTGGATCCATCTCATTATCGTTGCCATCAGATATATAAGCTTTCTCTTCTGTTTTCGATAGGGTTTCTGTAAATTCTCCATTAGTTTCTTGAAACGCCATCAGATATAAATTGTTTTGTTCAATATTTGGTACTAGAATTTTTTCTGCTTTAATTTTCATGGCAAGGTGCTCTTGGCAAAAAATAATTTCGTTACTTCATTGTGCTACTAATCTAAAATCATTATTTTGAACTTCCATCATGACTGCGGTTTTTGATATTCTTCTTTCATAATCAATCTGTCTAATTTTTATTTTAATATTTGTCCTTCAAGAGGGTCTAAATCTTTTGGCTCTTTCATAAATTAAAATACGATGATAAGCTGGAATTACAATGCCATTATTTACACGAGGGAGTATGGAAATGAATTGAACCATTAAGG